>NC_134480.1:20988391-21410962 GCF_964194025.1 Convolutriloba macropyga
TATCAGTTGGCCGTATTGCTCTTTTTTGACTAAATAGGTAGTACTTGGTCAAAAAGGGAATGTCTGCGAAGTGGAAATTGTACAACAAAATTGAAGTCGAAAAAGAGACATTTGGGTCGAAACAGTGCAAAGTGTTTTTAATTCCGAAATGGGCAAATCGAAATTGTGCATAAGATCGCCCGAGGCCATGGTTAAAATTGGGGTGAAATCGTTCCAATTTCAACCACCGCTACGACTACAACTACCTACTACTACTACTACTACTACTACTACTACTACTACTACTACTACTACTACTACTACTACTACTACTACTACTACTACTACTACTACTACTACTACTACTACTACTACTACTACTACTACTACTACAACTACTACTACTACTACTACTACTACTACTACTACTACTACTACTACTACTACTACTACTACTACTACTACTACTACTACTACTACTACTACTACTACTACTACTACTACTACTACTATTACTACTACTACTACTACTACTACTACTACTACTACTACTACTACTACTACTACTACTACTACTGTTTCAACACTTTAATTCCAAATATGAAATAAAGGCACGGTTGGCAACAAATACAAATACAAATACAAACAAAACAAGAAGAGTTATTTGTTTGGTTATTCTGTGAAGTGCTGTACGACGAAATTGTTGAAGGCATTCTTTGACCCGGTTGCTGCTTTCTCCTGCAATCTGGTGAACGATACTTTGTTTCGTACACAGTCTCCTTCGATTTGACTCATCCACGTTTTCCGTTGCCCCCCAGGAGCGCGTCTGGCATGGGCGTATTGATCGGGGGGGTCCCAATCGAAGGCACTGCGGGCTAATCTTCCTGGTTCCATTCTCTGGATGTGACCGTACCATTTTATCCGTTTGAGCATGATCATCGTGGATAGTTGGGGCATTCGCGATCTTGACATAATTTCATCGTTCGTTGCTTTCTCCAGATATGACACACGTAGAATTCTCCGAAGACAACCACAGTGGAAACTCTCAAGTTTTCTCTCCATTAATTTCGAAAGAGTCCAAGTCTCTGAGCTGTACAGCACGGCTGATAAAACGAGTGCTTTGTACAAATTGCACTTGAGGTGCACGCTGAGCTGCTTGCTCTTCCAGAGATTTTGGAAGTTAGCAAACCGTTGTCTACCTTCTGCAAGTTTGCAATTGACTTCCTGGAGGTCTCCATGCTTGAGGCTGACATATGATCCGAGATACTTGAACGCTTCTATGTTTTCAAACTCGTTTCCGATAACATCTTGTACTTTGCAGGAAAACACGCGTGTGGCAGCTGCTTTAGGTTTGCCACAGTATCTCGATTGGTGAACTTTTCGGCCATTGACTGTTTTGAACTTCCTTTCACACTTGTCACAGGTGAGGCTCGCCTCTAGTTGCTCGAACTTTGACTTGTCGACGACATTCTTTGACAAACCGGCTTTGCAGAATCTTGTTTGGTGCACTTTGCGTCCGGTAACTGTACTGAATTGCCGCTGACAGTTCTGACATCTTAAAGACTGCTTCTTCGGGATCCAATCTCGTACTGCAACTGAATGTTGAGGGATTCAGGAGTTGACTAAAATGTTCCGTCCAGCGTTCAAGTCGTTCCTCTTTCGTCCGTAAGTTGACGCCAGTGCTTGAAACTAATTTGGTCAACTGGGGCCTCCAGATTCGGCAAATCTGCTGTGATGCCCCAAAAACCTCCTTTAAGTTGCCTCTGTCCGCGAAGCTCTGCACTTACTACTACTACTACTACTACTACTACTACTACTACTACTACTACTACTACTACTACTACTACTACTACTACTACTACTACTACTACTACTACTACTACTACTACTACTACTACTGCTACTACTACGATGATAGGACGATGACTTTATTACAACTGGCAATTTGAAACTGGCAATTTCGATTATCCGACGCTTCTCACAACCAATACGGATTACTTCTACGAAACCGAAAAAAAACCCACGCTTCATACAAGCAAAACCGATGAAATCAACAAATAGCGACGTTTCGTACGCCATTTTTGTCGGTATGTCTTAGCTCCTGTCTTTTCATAAATTGAACGAGCCAAAGTCTGGATCATAAACTTTTTCGATCTTTCTGAGTCTTTTCATAAATCGAACGAGCCAAAGTCTGGATCTTATCGCATTTTGGTCTGTACGGGTCTTTTCATAAGAGTTCTTGAACGAGCACATAAACGCACCAAAATTTTGAACGAGGCAAAGTCTGGATCATAGGCATTTTTGGTCTGCCTGGGTATTTTCATAAGCAAAAATAGTCTGGATGGGTATTTTCATAAGGACTTTTGAACGAGGACCTCAACCTGGGATTACACGACTAAGACCAGATGGTACTGAGTATATATACTCAGCATGATCACTGTGATCACCCTCAAACAAAAAAGTCTGACAAACTCAAACGCTGGTATATACAACGTTAGTTTTCGCACTCTATCTGTGCGTGAATTGAAGACAACGCTATTCATTCTAATCCTTTGATCTCATCACTCTTGTCCACACGTTTGATGTCGCTCTTTTTGATCTTTTAAGAAAACAGTTTTGTTTTAACTTTGAGATTTATATGAAATCATTTAGCCGAATTAATGAATAACCAAAACGGGATCTTTTCCTTTTGTGCCCCCAGCTTAGTTGGCGCATATTATTTGCACCCACCAGACCCACGTGCCATTTTTTACATATTGATTTACGTTGTAATGGCTTGTGCTCTGTAACTGGAGGGTGCATAACGTATTGCGGATCCAAACTGAAAAGATCCCCAAAACGTAACAATTTAATTAAGTAACTAGCAACTAGTAACCAAAACATAACCACTGAGATGACAAATGAATGGTACAAATTGGTGCGAAAAATTGCGACGCTAAAACTATCATCAAGGATGTATCGAATTTAGATTTGATTTACTCTTCACATTAAATCTCATTGGTTGCTTTCAGGCACGGCAGTTTCTGCAAGGATGACAAACAAGAATAACTCCTCTTCGTCACATGAGAAAACAAATAACAAATTGGCCGCTCTGCTCAGATTACTTCTGATGTTTATTATGATTGGTGTTCTGGCGTCTAATCAGTTCTTCATATTCTCAATGTGGACTGACAAAAGAATGTAAACAAAAACAAACAAACAACAAACAAACAACAAACAAAAAAAAACAATACATTTATCATTAGCAATTCAACTGAGATAAACAAGAAGGGATGATTTTGATTATTCAGAGGAAAATAGTTCAGAGTCTGTTAAAATCTAATTGTCACCTAACGTGAACAGAATTGGTATTGTATTCGAAAACCTCCAATTGTCGATTGGAACTTTTGTCAAAAAAGCAAAACCAAAAAAATGCTGTATACTGAAGTGAGTTTGACTTGAACTCACAAACAGATATTATAATAATCATTCGATAGAAACATTTGTCATTGCTTTGCGCTATCAGCTGCTGGTAAGTTCAGCTAACTGCAAGGATAAATTTACTGCATGTAAATTTAACGTAACTCCTTTTTACAGGTAAATTTACCTCAAAATACAAGCAAAATTCACGTAGATTTATCTAAACTTAGGTAGCCTTTTCCGGTATGATATTTAAACTGCCGAGAAAAATTTAACCCGGGTTGCGACATTCACACCCTACACCCAAGTGACCTCTCACACTATGTATGGCGAATGAGAGAGTACAACTTAATGTGAAATTTGCATAAGAAAAGCTGAGCAAGTTGCTTGATAAGAACAGGCTTTGAGAAAAAAACTCGTTACAAGAGATGCCCAAATTCGATAGCTTCTAAAGAATATCGGTTAATTGTTAGTACAATAGCTAATTTTACTAGTGAAAAAAAACCGCTTGGAACGCGATTTTTGAACGCTTTTTAAGATTAAAAATTTGTTACTCCACTTCGTTTTCGTTGTCTTTTTAATATAATTTGATTTGATCTCTTGTTCTGTCTAGCGTCTTAGTGACTAGTAAACATTTTAAGATTTTTAGATGTTTCCCAGTGTCTTATATCTGTTTGTCGTTTCATTAAGCTAACTCTTGAGATAAGCAGTTCGGCTGGCAAAATACAAACCTTCATAAGAAAATCAGTGGAGTGAGTGGAGTGGTCAAATTTTTATCGAAAATAACAAACTTTTATTCCCAAGTTATTTTGCCTATTTATGCGGTTTACGTTTTTGCTGTAAGAGTTTAAAGGAATACTCCACGTAGAGAAAGATGAGATAGTACAACTGACTTGAAAACATCAACATCTTCGATAACTTTTTAATAAAGTTTTTTATATGTAGTCTTGCAGGATTTCCGGTTCCAGACAAAATGCAAAGATATAATTGTCTAGGTCATCAAAACAAGATATATACCCGTAGATTTTTTCATGTGACCCAATGTAGACATAATTTTCTAGTAATTCGCGACTAATTGTTTTTGTTTGAAAATACGCAAATAAAAATCCCCCTTCTTATCAACTTTGCTCAAGAATCGTAATTCCAAAAATCGGTTTAGATGAAGGACGCATGAAAAATGGAGTATAAGAAGCGATATATAATAAATTTTAGAAATATGTTCAAACTTTCAGTAGGTTTCCTTTCCCGTTAAAACTTTAGATGATCAATGCTTAGAAGCTTTTTGTGCACCTTTTTGATTTTTAAAACAGATGCCTTAAAATTTGAACCGGGTACTGTATTTACAAGTTTAAGGTTTTCCTTTCTGTGAGCTCAGCAGTAAATTAGAATGTTTTTCCGGAAATATTCTCAAATGCAGTTGCATGGTACAAGCACACTAATTCATTATTTTTAAAACAAGTTCTGTTTTGAACTCTTCATCAAATGGACAGCGAAGTTATGAATATTAGGAAGAAGCAATAAAAACTTGCCATTCAAAAGAATACTTTAATTTGGTTAACAAGTTTAAGGGGAAGTTAGTTAGGTGTGGAGCTAACAGGAATGCGCAAAAGTTTCCGGACAGAACAGTCCCACACAAAACAGTACAGGCAAGACAATAACAAATTGCACACTTATACCCAGACAAAAGAGTCCCAGACAAAAGTTACATAAAAGCAGACAAAATAATCCGAATAAATGTCGGAGCAATTGTAAAAATAGTCTACAAACAATTAACAAGTCTATGAACAAATCTTCTTTTTAAATTGATATGAATTAAGAACAGTCCTAAAATTTGTTTCAACAAAATGTTTAAATTAGCAAATCTAAGTTGTAATCAGCTTAACACGTTTTCAATGACACACAATCATATGAATAACCTAAGTAATTTTCTCTTATTTGGCGTGCATATGCTTAACTCTGTTTAGTTGAGACCGTTTTGTCTGGGAACATTTTGCTATTAGGGATTGTTTTGTCCGGTACTGTTTTTTTCTGTTCACCACAGAAAATTATATTCGGTTGGAGTTTAAGAACTAAATTTTTTATTGTTTGTTTGTACTAGGGACCTGCAACAATGTATGTCATTTCATTCGCATTTAATTAACGTTTTTTTTTTCATCAGAAGCTTCTCCCAGTGAAGCAGTGAATTCGATACGGGAGGAACAAATCTGAGATGCTTATGTAGATCATGTATTATGTTTTAATCAACTAAAATTTGAAAAATAAGCCAATAAATTGTTCCGCGGAATATATAATCGCTAGGCAAGTGATGCAAAAATATTTGTTCTGACCTACTTTAGTGGGGGAGGAACTATATACTCAAATGGGTTTTTTTGTTAAGACAATTTTGGCGGTCCGATATAATCATCGTAGAGAGTTGTGAATGGTATCATTAGGAAGCCCATCCAGCGTAAAAAAATGGAATTAAAAAGATTTTTTCGATTTTGGTTTTTTATAGGGAGTTATCGAGGTTTGAAGTTTTGTGAATATTAGACGTAATTCAGCTGTTTTTATTCACATTTTGGTATTTTGTCAAACTTTTCGTTAAATTTGTTGAGATAAGAAAAAATTAATAACTGTAATGTTATTTATTTTATCTCATAAGTTAGGGGAGGGTTGCTGAATTGTTCGATCCGGGTTTTTTGGCTAGAGCTTATGCTAAATTTTTCAAAATTCCTACTTATTTCGTCCAAAATGGGACCAAATTTGCTTTTTTTTAACCCACTTGCTCTAAGTTTGCTGGTGGAAGTAGACACCTTAAACACCCATTTTCTTCCTAAGCTCAAAAGAAAGTTGTTGTATTTGCGTTGGCTTCAAGAGTCTTCTGAAATTAAAATTTTGTCATTTTTGTTCAAATTTAAACTCGATAATTGTAACAAATGAACTATTTAATATTGACACACTGTGAAAAATTATCTATTTCGCAACCATTTGAACAATTGAGTGTTTCGTTAGACGCGCAGCAATATCTGGGTTGATCTTGATCTCACCAAGAATCCTTACGATAAATAACTTTTTAGATTATAATGGGGCCCGCACTATTTTTTAAATATTTAAATGTAAATGATTTTATGTAAATTACTGACGCGAATTCCAAATCAGGTCTCAATTTTCGACATGTTCTATTCACAATAAACAAGTCCCAACGAGATTATATAATGGTTTCTGAGTTAAGCTCGTGGTTTTTATGGCTCTGACCGACTGAGTTTATTATACTTTTTGTAGCCCAATGACTAAGTGTCCCCAAAAAGATTCAGTTAGCTTTTATGAGGTCTATGTGAACCTCTACAATTCTTTCACTGGTTGTCTAATGTCTGCTATCATTATGAATATATTTGTTTCAAGAAAAAATCAGTGAAACATGTAGAAGGCAACTTGCTGTGAGTTTTAAATTAATGTCGGTAAGGTCTTTTTTGTTCAACTAATGGTTTCTTTGTTTTGATACTACGCGTTTTCAATCTTTTATTTTTAAGC
The DNA here is from genome assembly GCF_964194025.1 of Convolutriloba macropyga. Lineage (NCBI taxonomy): Eukaryota > Metazoa > Xenacoelomorpha > Acoela > Convolutidae > Convolutriloba > Convolutriloba macropyga. The sequence goes on from NC_134480.1 coordinate 20,995,280, forward strand.
ATAATTGCATTTTTTATGATTTCGTTTGATTCCTTGTTGATTTTTCACATTATTGACAAATACAATTGAAGTACAGCAGAGTAGGCAAAATGCACATTGTTGGGAAAATTCGCATCTGGATATGTTACCTGTTTTTGTTGAAAAAATTTATGCTTGTTGTCTGAGACACATTTATCTCGCAAAATTTATAGATTACTTTGTTTTTGCCTATGTTTGTCTTTCTTTTTTTGTTTTAGTACATATACCTGATAACGTGAGCTCTGAATTGCTTCTCCAGGACGCATAAATTAACTTAGTTTAAATTTTTCAGTTTATAAATGTTTGTTTTAATGATTTTCAATTTAGGATCAAATAAAAGACTGTCTCCATTTTGTCTTCCCTAAAAAACTTTTTTGCTCTCCTTTCTGTCTTCTACTTTCCAAGTAGTTCAATCTCATTAATTAGAGGTCTTAATTACTTTTGATAATTCAAGTAATTTTTTCGCGCTTGGTTATATGTTGTGACTGATTGCTTCGACCATTCAGTTTCACAATTTTTTTGGGGATTACTGTACTGTTCAGTTTTTGGGTTTCTTTTTGTTTCCATGTCTATGTAGTCCCTTTATAAGGACAACTCGTTGATGCTAAGATGAGGAGAAAGTTGTGATTTACAGTTGTTTTAGGTAAAATATTATATTTATAGTGCCTTGAACTTTGTGATGTCGTAAAACTGTTTGAAGTTTTGTCTTATTTATGTATTTGTTGTTATTTTATGGGGTCATAACTTAGTCTCTTTAATAACAAGCCCTATTAGCTTTCTGAAACGTTTCAAATTATTACATTGCTTCATATTGTAATCTTTAGTTTGTCATGTCTTCTGAAAGTATTTGTTTTAAAACCTATTTGGGTTTTTGAGCTTCGACTTTTTTTAAAGCAGCTTTCGATCGATTTGTGGCTCATTCTCTGTATACACAGGTCACAACTCATTTCCAGTGAGCTAAAAATTTTTCTTTATGACGGTTTTAGCTTCAAATGTTTGTTTCTTGGCTTTGTTGCTACTGTTACTACGAGACTTCATAAAATGTTTGAGATTTCTTTTATATTTTTTAAATTTAAAGGATTTTTGTTTTCTTTGTACTTTATAATAATAATCGTAAACCCCATTGGCTTTGAAAGATTGCGCAATTATTAATTGGATAATAAAATGCCTCAAATGCTTCTTATGGAGAGATGAATGAACATTTTAATGACTTCAGTTGATATCTAATGACATTAATAACTGTGAAATTAATTGTTTTCAAAAATAGAAACGTAATTTTGAATTTCGCACTTCTTTTTTGACAACCTGTTAACAAGTTGTGATGAGGACAAGACAATCTTTTTTTAGTGAAGTATAAGTTATATTGTTTTGTTTAGGTTTTATCTGATGCAATTTTGATTTCGTTATGATTTTTTTTAATATCGACATCGAGATTTGGCCTTAAATAATGTTTGCAGCTTGATTTTTTTATTGTCCTTTCTAGTAGTCCTATCAGGTGACTTTCTAGTAGTATCAGGTCCTTTCTAGTAGTAGTCCTATCAACAACTTTCATCGGCCCTCCATCGTGGCAATAATGTATTCCATTACTTGTTAATTTCATCATGTGGTAGCCAACTAATTCAAGAATGTGAATGAGCGGGGTCGGAACATTATGAGCGTACGCACAGTAACAAGTTTTCTTGCTTTAATCCATATTAGCCACTTAAATGCAAAATTTGAGTTACCCAATCTTCAATTCTGCTCGCGTTGCAATTATTCATCGATCTGTAAATAACTGCCTTTGATTTCATAATGGTTTATTCTTTATTAGTCTTTGTAAATTTGATAACTCACTTTTAGCAACAAATATTAGAAAAAAGTTCATCATCAACAGTGATCAGAGAATGCCTTGTGACTGAAAGTCATAATTTCATTATTTTGATATAAAAATCTTGCATAATTTCTGCAATAATTTTTCGTAAGACCTCATTTCCACGAAAATGCTTGTAATTTTGCCGGATATTTTGATCCAAAAACAAAAATATGTCAACATCGTATGCTTAATGTTTAAGCACGCTTGGCTGATTTGGAGGGGCTGACCACTGCACTGACTCAGCAACACATTTCTGATATTAACTATCTGGTCTCCATTACTACAAATATTCAGAACCAGTTCTCAGCCATTCAAAATGTCCAAGGTACGCTAAAAAATTATACTCTTTCAATCGTTCGAGAGTCTTTCAGTTTGTTAATTAATGAAATTAAGCGCTATAAATTCATCACAAGATCAGGTCCATAACCCAAAACTTTTGGGATGTCCATCAAATGAAAAAACTTCCCTACCTTAATTACATGATGGTCAAGACCAGAAGAAAATTTGACACAAATTCTTTTCATACATCGACACACGCTCTTTCCATAGCTAGAAAAAGTCGATTATGACCTTTTCATAAGTCAACCTCTCAACCAGCGCAAAGACCCAAACCCACTCTGATCAGTTCCATAGTGGTACCGAAGCTTCGTTAGATAGTGCTCTGGGGTCGCATCAGAGCCCCCTCACCCCCCCCCCCCCCCCCCCGTTCCCCCGGCCAGACTTTCGTGCATTCAGAAACAAACTTTTCGTGCGTTCTTGTTCAGAGTTTTGAGATTTCACCAGACTTTCAAGCTTTCATGTTCAAACTTTTCCCAGTTTGAGGTCCCAGACCGAAAATTTATATATCCAGACGGCCCCAGACGGAAAGTAACTATATCCAGACTTTCGTGCGTTCAAAAATATTTGCGCGTTCTTCATGCGTTCAAAACACCCTATGTGCAGACTTTCGTGCGTTCAAAATCTTATATGACCAGCAGACTTTTGTGCGTTCGAAATTAAAATTAGTGCGCTTATTTGTGCGTTCATGTCCAGACTATTGTGCGTTCAAAAACACCTATGTCCAGACTTTTGTGCGTTCAAAAAGGCGTATCTTCAGACTTTCGGGCGTTCAAAATCTTATATGACCAGACTTTAGTGCGTTCTAAATAAAAATTCGTGCGCTCATTTGTGCGTTCATGCCCGAAGTATAGCGCGTTCAAAAACACCTTTGTCCAGAATTTTGTGCTTTCAAAAATGGGTATGTCCAGACTGTCGTTCATTCAGGTTCAGACAACGTTTTTATAATGTATTCTTTTCAAGTATAGATATATTAGGGAGTTGGTTGTGATGAATTGTCCTAGCAGTTGTTACATTTCATTAAATAAAAGATGCTCGATGAAAGTATTGGCTGAAGGGGTTGCCTGCAACCCAGTTATAAAAGCATGATTTGGTTTGCAACTTCAGCAAGGGTTTATAATTCTAGGTGCGAAATTGTCTAAAACAAAGTAAGCAAAATGTTGGATGCGAACTTTCCTGCGTTTGATGTTTTGTAACTTTTGAACTCAAGAGAGTTGAGGTTGTCTTGGTAGAAAACTTTCACTTGAGTGAGCACTCTAGTAAGAGTGTTTCGACAAACATGGACTCACCAGTTTTTGACATTCTTGTTTCCTTTCAAAAAACTTTTTAGCGCTCCATATCCATAATTTCCATACTTTCGTTCGTTCAGAATTGTCTATGTCCAGATTTTTGTGCTTTTGAAGTTGCTTATGTCCAGACTATCGTGCGTTCATACGATACTCCCCTTGTGCGTTCATTTCGGTCTGGAAATATCGGCTTTCGGTCTGGGACCTCGGCCCGTGACCAAATGAACAAAACTTCGCTGCCTTAATTGCATGATGGTCAAGACCATACGTAAATTTGACACAATTTCTTTCCATGCATTGACACACGCTTTTTCCATTGCTAGAATAAGTCGATTATGACCTTTTCATAAGTCAACCTCTCAACCAGGGCAAAGATCCAAACCCACTCTGATCAGGTCCATAGTGGCGCCGAAGCTTCGATAGGTCATGTTCTGGTGTCCCACAAGAGCCCCCCTACCCCGGCCAGACTTTTATGCATTCAAAAACAAACTTTTTGTGCGTTCCTGTTCAGATTTTTGAGATTTTACCGCACTTTCATGCTTTCATGTTCAAACTTTTGTGCATTCACCTAAATTTCCTGCTTTCACTAGGCCTTCCTGCGTTCACATCCGTACATCAAAAAATTCAGTGCTTCATGCAAAGTTCACCAGAATTTTGTAAGCTCATGTTTAGACCTCTATGTGCTCAAGAAATTTGTCTGCAACCATAAATCAAATATGATCAGAATAATTTTGTTTTTCGTGTAATTGTGCACTCATGTCCAGACCTTCTTGTGCAGACCTTGTGCGTTCAACGCCTGACAGTTCCACGACTTAATTTTAATTTCCTATATCAAATTTTAGATCTTCTCCGTTTGTGCCCCCAGCTTAGTGGGCGCATATTATTTGCACTCCCAGACGCACATGCCTTATTTTTACATGATAATTTACTATGTAATGGCATGTGCTCTGTAACTGGGGGCGCATAACGTACTGGGGGAGAGCACATACGGAGAAGATCCCAATTTTTATGCTGGACATTTTTTTTGCAATTTCAACCTCTTTTTCTCCTGATTACAATATGAATTGTAAAAATAGTCCACCAACCCTGTAGTTCTGTTAGAAAACTGTTTGTCTCTTTGATCTGTTTTTTATTCTGAATACTGATTAGATATATAAAACATAGTTTTATCCTCCCCTTTTCCTGTCTAATAAATTGGAACGTTTTTTGGGTAGCTACAATTTTTTCTGAAGTCATATTTCAACTGTCTTGTTTTTTTAATCTCTCTTGATCGAACCTATCATTTATTCTTTTACTCTTTCTTGAACTTTTTGGTTGTTTTTCATCAGGACAATTTCAATCCAGCATTGTAGTTTGATCTTTCACAATGTTAATAGCAAACGTTTATCAGTAATTTCGCTCGTTAAAGTCTTTTGGAAAAGGAAAAAATTGCCAATAAGTGTTATCTCATTCGAGTTTCCTCAATGTTGTTTCTTAGTTTGTGTTTTTCTTTTTTAAAAGAAAACTGCGCGTGAATTTCTGTAAAACTGTGCCTAACTTTATACCAAAACAAGGTATTAATTTCTCTGTTTACGTTTTCATTAGTTTTCCATACGGAATTTTGGACGTTATTGCTTAAATCGTTTCCAAAAAAAACTGATTTTTCTCTTGGTGCAAGGACTGCAGTTTTATGAATGGTCCCGAGTGTAAATGGAGTGTACAGCATTAAAAGAGTTAGTCTTTCCTGTCCACAAGCCAGAATTAGGTTTTCGTAAGTTTTTTTTCCATTTTTCAAAATTTTAATGAATAGCCAAATAAAAGTGGGTTGGATGCTTGTTGGGCTCTTTAATTTTCCTTGCTTACCCTCTCCTCGTACTTGCGCTCTCTCACTCGCTATCAGTTTCCTTCGTTCACTCTCTCGCTGTCTCACATTTGGTCTCTCGCTCACTTGCTTCGTCTCTCAGTAGTGTCTCCCGTTTTCTAGCTTAGTCGCTCTTTTTCATTTCCTCTTTTTACATGTTTGATGAGATATTATACGTTCAGGTTGATTTCAAACATTTTGAATGAATTTTTAATAAAAGAGTTCAAGCTTTTTAGAAGTTCACTTATTCTTTATATCCCATCCCGTAAGTTAACACCAATAATTTTTCCAATGTAAGTTAACACTAATAACTTTTCCCGCCATAGCAAAAAAAAATGCTTTTTGTTTTCAAATTCTTTGTGTGCCTCAGGTTGCCAAAGAAGGTTTTAAATTCATGAATTCATGACCTCGTAGAACCCACGGATGTATGAAAACCCGAAATGGTAAACATGAAAGCTCAAAAGTCTGTTCAACGCATCAAAATCTGGACATAAATTCAGGAAAGACTTAAATGGAACGCACAAAAAACGCACAAAACTTTCTTGCGTTGTTGCTCAGATTTTCATGCGTTCATCGGACTTTTGTACGTTTATGTTCAGCCCTTAATGCGTTTTTATACAGCTTGCCTGAGAAATCATTAGGGCTCCAATCGGTTTTGACAAAAAAAGGGCAAAATTGATCTGTTTAAAATGGACAAGATCTCAACACGGGCAGTGTGCACCATCTAAAGTAAATCTTATGGCTAAAATTAGCAGAAAAAAAAGGAAAAGAAAGTTTGGGAGAGCAGAAAAGAGATAAATAGATGTGCATGTATTATTATGTATGTTCTGTGCTATAACGTGCTTCAAAATAGCGGTAGCTTCTGCACAAAATGTTTTCGTTAATTTCGGTTCTCGTCCAGTTCAAGTAAGAGTTTCAGAGCTTTAAACTGCGGTAATCAACATTGATACATTGATAACTTCTGGTGCTTATCGACAACCGCGAATAGAATTTCGAAGTGATTTCTGCAGAATCACGTAACCATGCTTAAAACACGAAACGCACGATTTTTAAAATGACGAATGTCAGCGGAAGCCAACTTCTGTTGGCTACGTAGTAATTTCTGGCATGTTAACTACTGGCACCGAAGACTTTCGGCATTTTAAAATGTGCACGTGAGTGTCTTAACAATTAACAGTTAATTACAGTGTCAAATTGATACGTATGAAACTGGAAACTGATTATTTTACGATACACCGTTACAGGTATTAATATTGAATCCAATCAATCGAATAGTCACTCTGAAAGAGTTCCCGTTTAGTATCTCTTTTATATATCAAATATTATATAGGTCAGTCAACATACGACCTGGGTGAACTTCAATCTGATTTTGACATAAACAATGCCCTCATCTCTGCTCAATTAGCCCATTTGGAAAATCAACTAAATTCCCTCGAAGTCGCAATTCTGTCAGGAACCGCAAATGTTGGATCCGGCTCCGCTAACATCATCAATTCCACCTCTATAAATTCATCGATCGTGGGAACAGATGAGGGTGGTCCGCAAGGTTCACTACAAACTCAGCTGATGTTGGCCAAGATTGAAACCAACGAGATGGAGATTGAGAAGTTGAAAGCTGAGAATGCGATTATTATGGCAAACTTGCCTGCATTTCAAACTGGGCACGGAATTGGAGGTCAGATTCAACTTAATTACTTTAAACAGTGCCAAAAATTTGGATCTGTCCCTGTTACAACTCTCCCTAAAAAAATGCCCCTGTATTGTATATCAATTGGTTTGCGGGGGGGGGGGGGTATTCTCTATATGCTTGGTAAACTAGGGGGCAAAACCCAATAAAAAATTTTAAAAAAAGGAAGCAAAACTACCATAAGCAGGAAATGCAGTACAGCCCTTGCACTGAACCAAGGAAATCTTTTAAACCGTATATGACCTTATATGGGAATTATATACGACGTCGAATAATTGTATAATGGGCGCCACGAGAGCCGTATCATTCATTTTAGGCTCATCTGATGACGTCAGCATTCAACTGACCTTGTCCTCTGATACTTCTGAAATTGTGGACGGAAATGAGGCTCTGAGTGACTGTTACTTTGCATCTGTTGCTGGAATAGATGGAAGAATATTTGCAGATATCTCGGATGGACTCTCACAAGTGCATTATGTGGATATGTTGTTGCCATCGACTGCAGGTTACTCAGATATAAAGACATCAGAGGTTCCATTTGTGTTGAGGGATGAATATGTGTTCAGATTTCAGTTTTTCCCAGATTATAATTTTTATAAAAACTGAAATCAATGCATAAATTTTTAAACGGCATCACTTCTAGTAGAAGTATTAGACTTAAAAGTAAAGGCGATAAATATTGACATAAATGAAGTCCGTCCCCCAAGTCGATACCAGAAGGTAACCCAGGTTGAGGTCGCGCTCGAAATCGCCTCTGATCAGACCGTCCCAGACCGAAGTGAACTCTGATCAGACGAGTGTGCGCTCGAAGTGCGCTCGAAGCCGCCTCTGATCAGACGAGTTTCAGACTGAAGTGACCCCTGATCAGACAAGTTCCAGACCATTGTCCAGACGAGTTCCAGACCATTGTCCAGACTAAAGTGCGCTCGAAATATTGTCCCAGACCATATGCATGGATGATCTCTGCAGATTTTCAATAACGAAAGTATTGCACAAACATACATGACAATACATAAAACAATAAGATATATCAATGAAAAAAATATATTTTTTCTCAGCAATAAACGAGTCCGTATATCACCCAGGTTAAAGTGCCGAAGAGAGTATGTCCATACTGAAGATAAACGCACTGCATGGAATGCTAAATTCTGTGTTAGTGGATTCTTATAATAGACAAGGCTGCTCGGTAATATACGCTCCCACATAATGTTCCGACCCCGCTCATCCACGTTTTTATTTAATTGTCTACCAAATGAGGAAGAGATGGAGTACTTTCAAAATTTCACATATCGCTCGAAAAAAATAATGTGAAAAATAATGCTGGATTAAGTGAACAAATAATGCTGGACTTCAGGATTAATCTTGCAAGATCTTGCAAGGTTCTTGCACTAAGAGGTTATCTTGCAAGATCGTGCAAGACAAAAGCCAATCTTGCAAGACTACAAGATTCTGCAAGTTAAAGGTAATCTTGCAAGATTTTGTAAAAGACGGAAGGTTACCATGCAGGATTCTTGAAAATCATTTGCAATCGAGATGTATTCGGATTGGTTCACTTTTAGAGTTTATTCCAACATCTCTCGTAGAAACACTCCAGGAGCAAAAAGCTTTAATTTAATAACAGGTAATTTGATCAAAACCCAAGAAATTATAAAATATTCAGCTCCTTTATCTACAATTCCGGGCAAAAACTGTCCCATAAACTTATTGGCGCTCGACTTTAATTAATTTTGTTATATTTTTCAAAAAAAATTAATATTACCCTAAAATTTTTTTACTCGTTTCAGTTGTCCAAATTATATTGAAACTTGAAATAAATGAGTTTGAGTTTCGAGCATTTTTGTGCTATTTCATGTTTATTTTGTAGCAAAATTTTTTAGAATATTTCAGGGTTCAGTTTTCAGTCAACAATATGATCTCATTAAAAATATTATAAAAACCCAATATAGACATCTTATGGTCATTGTGTGTACTTTTTTATCATAATTTGCCTCTTTGAAAGAAAAGGTTTATCTTGCAAAATCTTGCAAGATGAATTTTTCTCGACTAGGACGCCAAGCCAAATACCCTAGTTGCCTTTTCATTGGTCGAGTTTATTGTTCCAACCCACTCTAGTGGGTGAGGAATTATATACTCAAATGGATTTTTTTGTTCACTCATTTTTGACCGATCGTTATAATCATCGTAGAGTGTTGTCATTGGTAGCATTAGAAAACCCGTCCGGCGTAAAAAATAGAAATAAAAAGATTTTATGATTTTCGTTCTTGAAGGAATTTACCAAGGTTGAAATTTTTATGAATAGGAGACAAAATTCCGTTGATTTTATTCACACTTTCCTTATTATTGATGGAATTTTCGTTAATTTGCTTGAATATGTTAAAATTGTTATCGGTAGCGCGATTGATTTAGTCTTTAAAGATAAAGCAGTGTAGCTGAATTGTTTGAAATGAGTTTTTGGCTAGAATTTATGCTCAATTTCTTGAAATAGAGAATTTTTTTGTCAAAAATGGGACCAAAGATGCTTTTTAGCCAACTTTCTTTAAATTTACACATTAAAACCGCGCGCAACGTGAGAGCTAGTTGTACTCCCCTTGGCTGGAAGAGTATTCATGCATTATAATTTTGCCAGTTCTTCACAAATTGAAACTCGATAATTAAACAAAATGCCTGACTCTTTTTTTGATAATTTTACTGAAATTTTTTTTAAAAAAAACTCAACTATTTTAAAACCATTTGAACAGTTGACTGTTTTCTTAGACGCGCAGCATTATCAGGGCTGATTTTCATCTCACCATGAATTCTTACAATAAAAAAATAGATTTTAATGGGGAGCAGAATTTCGAAAAAAATTCCGCATTAATAGATTTTATATAGATTAGAGACAAAAATTTCAAATAACGGCTCAATTACTGACGGATTCTATTTTGCAAAATTCAGTTCAAACAAACATATATTATGATTTCAGAGTTGAGCTCATGGTTTAATGGCTCTGAATAATTGTTTTCGTAAAACTTTATGACTCAATAAGATCTCGCTAATAAAGTTCTGCTTTAATTTGTAAAACTTTTGTTATCCAATGACTTAGTCAGTCCAACCAACGATCCAGTGTGCTCTTTAGGAGGTATAATCTAGACAATGGTTTCATTTGTTTTCTAGTGTCTCTTATGACTATGAATTTATTTGTTACAAAAAAATGTCGGTGAATTTTTGAATTTTGCCAATTTTATCTTATTTCTCTCAAATTCTGGAGGAAACTCAGTAAAAACAAGCGGAAACCTATTTCTTGTGAGTGTATGAGGAAGAGCTGTTGATGTTCAAATGAAAAGGAAGTGAAGATTTACAGCTGTTGCAGATAGCATCTGATAATTACAGTGCTTTGAACACTGTGGTGAAAGACAGCATTGTTGGGACAAAGTACACCGTTAAAAAGCGTCTAGCAAAAATTTAGTGGATTTCATCTTTGTTTTGCCTATGTTTCGTTTTTTTGTTGTTGTACAACATATAACTGATAAAAATATGTCTCAGTTGCTTCCCCAGGACGTGTAAATGAACCTATTTAGAGGTTTCAATTTATAGTTTTTGTTTATAAATTTTTTCAAATTAGATTTTTAAAAGAAAGATTTTTTCATTTTTTTCCTTCTTGCTCTCATTTTCGTCACCATGAAACACAATCTCACTAATAGGGAGATCCAAATGTTTTGTTGATCCATAACCTGTTTTCACTGCTAGTAATATAATTTGGCTGATGATTTCGATCAATTATTTTCATAACACATTATTGAGTTTTCTATACTGTCGAATTTTTTTGTTTCTTGTTTTGAGTTCTCAGCTGTCTCTTTATTAGGAAGACTCGTTGATGTCCAGATGAGAAACAAGTGATGATATACAGTTCTTGCAGATAACATCCTATAAATATAGTGCCTTGAAAACTGTGGTGTCGTAAAAATTTTTTTGAAGTTTTGTTTCGTGTTTGTTGCTATTTTGTAGTCCTGTGACTCGGACTCTTTAATAACCAGCCCAATTAGTTTTCTGAGGTGTTGCAACTTAATTCGTCTCTTTTGATTTTTTGACGTCCTTAATGACTTTTGAAATCATTTAGTTTCAAAAACATATTTGGATATTTGAGCTTTGCCATTTTGATTTTTTTTTTTCGATTTGTACCTTAGTCTCTATAAAGACAGGTCACAACCCATTTTAAGTAAGCTATAAATTCATCTTTATTCAGGTTTTAATTTCACCTATTTCTTTTTTGGCTTGTTACTACTGTTACTACGAGATTTCAAAAAATGTTTGTTAATTTTTTGTTTGTACAATATGAAGGATTTTCCTTTTCTTCCTAAATTATAATAACAACATTTTCATACTTCATGTACGTCCTGAACAGTCTTCCCTTAAATCAAAATGTTATTATAAAGATAAAAATATAGACCAAATTTTATTAAGATGGAAATATAGACAAAATACATTCAAAGCATAATTTTAAGAAATGCATTTCGGATCAGTGATTGTGATAAGTCTTATCTCCAAACAGTTTTTGAAGATTTAATAAGTTGAGTAACAAGTTGAGTTTGGATACACAAACCCTTTTCTTTTTTGTAAAAATTGATTTTGTTTTCAATTCCGTTTTAAATGAAACATGCATATGATGAAATTTTTCCTGGATACAAATTAATCTCACCCATTTTTGAGGAACCATATGACAACAAAGAATAAACAAACAACAAAATTGGTTGACATTAGGAAACAACTTTTCTCTTCTTGCAAATCTGATCCAGTTATTCGAAATGCACAATAGAAATGGCAAACAACGATCTCTCAAAATTTCTGATTGCCATTTTGATCGTGCCTTTCGAATAACTGGATCAGATTTGCACGAAGTGAAAAGTTGTTTCGCAATGTTAACCAATTTTGTTGTTTGTTTATTTTTTGTGGTCATTTGGTTTCTCACAAAAGGGGGGGTCAATTTGTATCCTGGAAAAAGTTCATCATATACATGTTTCATAAAATGGAATTAAAAACAAAATCAATTTTTACAAAAAAAGAAAAGGTATTTGAATAGACGTGGTTGCTAGAAAGTCATCCAAAAAATTTTTGGCAAAAAATTTAATCTGAAAGAAGCAAAAAAAATGGTTTTTCAGACAGAAGGTTGGTGACTTGAAAAACATCACATAAACAATGCTTGGGTTTCATAATGTACACTATGAAAGTATCGAGTAAAACAGAGTTGAGAAACAGAGATCTCGTTAAAAATATTAACTAAATAAAATTTTTCGACCAAAATTTGCAGTGTTTAATATTGTGAGTACAAAATCTTTATTTACCTCGCAATTCCTCCATACTTTACAATTCACCTCTCTTGTGTTTCTCAGAAAATTAACATTTTTCATTTTTTTAAAGAAAGATCTGTTTTCGACTGCCAAACAAATGTCGCAACCCGGAGGTTGGTGCCAGAGTAAATCAGCGCTGAATCAGAGTAGAGACATTCTGTTTTTTAGGATGACCAGTTCTCTGTTCAGGTCCTAATTTACACGGGCCAGTCTTGATTTTTGAGTAATATTTACTGTATGGAAAATAATATGCTCAGCTTAACTCCCGCCGACAAGATTTGATTTATAGGCGATTCGAAATTCTGCTTGGGTACTTTTAACATTTAATTTGCGTAGCAAGTCGTAACCACTAAGCTAAATGGGATTTGTGGTAATTGCCTACATACTAGCTTATATATTAATAGTGTGTATACTACTATAGTAATTACCAGCTATAAGCTACAAAAGTATGGCATTACTCTGCTCAGACCTAATTTTGGGGTATGAGTAATTTTCAGACTGTACAGGATAAGTTTAGCCTGGGCTAACTCCATGATCTCGATATAATCATAATGAAGAACTGCACATAAAGAAGCTTAAAATATTCTGGAGATGCAATGTTTCAGAACTGAATTTAGTTTTACACTTGAAATGTGCTGGTTCAGCGCTGAAATGCTCTGAGACCCAAATCCGTGAAAGTGATCAAACCAAAAGTTTCCAAAAACCTCAACCTGCACTGAAATCCGACAGTAATGCTGTACAGGAAAATTTTTAATCCAGTTGTTCTTGTTATGTCTATTTTTGACTTCACAGACCGGATACATATCGATCATCAGCAAAAAAGTTTTGTGCCAGAATCAAACAACTGTGATCCCCAGAGACACTTAAACAGCTACCGGCATCTTAACTGTGAGCTTGTGAGATCTTCTTGTTCAGTGCCACATTTTTGATATAATACTCTTTTGTATAATAATATTGCTCAAAGATTTGAGGTAGCTGCCGGTCAAATCGAATAATTTCATAACCTCAGATTTTACCAGACGTTTCCCTGTAAGTCATAAATTTATTCGGGCAAAAACTCTCGCTTCCTTCGACGTAATGAATTTTAAAAATTTCAGAACAATTTCATAATAAATTGATGCTCGGCTTATGAAAAGCCAATTTTATGACCCAAACAGCTTAAAAAGAAATTTTTGCCGGAACTCTGAATTTTTTTTTGCGTCCATGTAAAACGCTGAACCTTAAAATTGCTATCTGTTATTGACCCTTGACTGAAATCATTGAGAATTCTCTGTCTAAATTAGGGCTAAATTTTATTTTTGTCTGATATTCAACTGAATTCCTTTACCTAACGTTCAGAGAGTATGAGTACTGATTTAAATATTTTTCAGAAAGTTATTTGTTTTATGTACTGAATTAGAACAAATTCTGAACAGCCCGGGTCAAATTTTTCTGCCCAAAATGATGTAAGAGTGGGGCTGCAGTGGGAGGATTTTATAGAAAAATCCAGTTCGAAACTCTTACGTCTTTTTGGGCTGCATTAGGCTTCCAACGGGGTTCAAATGGTGTAAGAGTGAGGGGGTAAAAACAATTTAACCTACCACTCTTACATCTTTTTGGTCTGTCAAGGGGAGTAAAATTATGCAAGAGTTCGGGAATAATTTCTCCATTAACCCCAAACTCTTACCCCCTCATTTTGACCCCTTGACATACCAAAAAAATTTAGGAGTGGTGGTTAACTTGTATTTTAACCCTCACTATTACACCATTATACCCCTGTTGGAAGCCTAATGCAGTTCAAAAAGAGGTAATAATTTTGAGCTGAATTTTCCTAAAAAAATCCTCTCATTGCAGCCGCACTCTTACATCGTGTTACCACCCTCTGAACAAATTAACCCCTCACTCTTACACCATTTTACACCCCTTGTAGCTCAACTCTTACATCATTTTGTTCCCCCAATCATATATTGTTTTAGCCTCCATATTTAAAGACTGTCAGTCTTGAACCCACAACATCTGTACCCTTAGCTGGTTCTCCTTAACCTCGAGACCATCAAAACCTCTCCAACTCTTGACGGTCTATATATATTTATATATGAATAAAAGTTGTTAGAATTGCCCCCTCTCAAAAATTTACCCCTGACTCTTAAATCATTTTAACCCCTGAGAACAAATTATCCCCAAATTCTTGCATCATTTTACCCCCCTAAGCAGCCAAGCTCTTAACTCATTTTACCCCCTCTGAAAAAATAACCCCAACACATAGACTACTTTGCCACCATGACAGCTTCAATATTACCTGATTTTACCCTCTGAACAAACAGTCCCTCATTCTTACACCATTTTACCCTTTTGGCATTCAAACTCTTAAATCATTTTACACCCTCTGAAAAAGTTACCCCACTCAATCTTACACAACTTTACCCCCCTTGGCAGCCCAGCTTCTACCTCATTTTAACCCCTCTGAACAAGTACCCCCTCATTCTTATACCATTTTAACCCCCTTGCCATTCCAACCCTTACATCATTTTTCCCCCTCTGACGAAATTACCCCCACACTCTTATTATCATTTTACCCCCTTTGGCAGATCAACTCTTACTTCATTTTACCCCCTCTGAACAACCCCCTCACTCTTACACCATTTTACCCCCTTGCCAGCTCAACTTTTAATTCATATTATCCCCTCTGATCAAACTATCCCCCCAATCTTTACATCATTTTACCTTCTTGGCAGCCCTGCCCTTACCTCAATTTAACCCCTCTGAACAAAAACCCTCTCACTCATAGCATTTTGCCCCCTTGGCAGCTCATTTTTTGATTCATTTTACCCCCCTCTGAATGAATTACCCCCTCAGTCTTAGACCATTTTATTCGCTTTGGCAGCTCAACTCTTACATCTTTTTACCCCCTCTGAACAAATTATCCCCCCACTCATAGAACACTTCACCCCCTTGGCTGCCCAAGTCTTACTTCATTTTACCCTCTCTGAACAAATTACCCCCTCACTCTTACACCGTTTTATCCCCTTTGGCAGCTCAACTCTTACATCATTTTACCCCCTCTGAACAAACTACCCCCTCATTGTTACATCATTTTACCTCCCTTGGCAGCTCAACAGGGGTTTGTTCCTCAAAAGTTCTCCCAATGCAGCCCAGTGCAGCCCGCTTTTACATGGCAGTTTTAATCATGGGGTATTTCCTCAAAAGTCTCCCCATTGCTGCCCATTACAGCCCACTCTTACATGGCAATTTCAGTCAGGGGAGGTAATTCCACAAAAGTCCTCCCATTGCAGCTCATTGAAGCCCACTCTTAACTGGAAAATTTAGTCAGTGAGGGTGAATCTTCAAAAGTCCTCCCATTGCAGCCCATTTCAGCCATCTTTTACAATGCAATTTAGTGAGGGGTTAATTCCTCAAAAGTTAATCCTTAGTGGGGGGTTAATTCCTGCAGCCCATTGCAGCCCACTCTTACAAGGCAATTTCAGTCAGGGGGGATTCCTGAAAAGTCCTCTCATTGCAGCCGATTGCAGCCTACTCTTGCATGGCAATTTTAGTCAGGGGTGGGGGGGGGGGGTAATTCCTCGAAAGTCCTCCCATTGCAGCCCATTGAAGCCCACTCTTACAATGCAATTTTAGTGGGGGGGGGGGGGGGTAAATCCTCAAAAGTCCTCCCATTACAGCCCATTGCAGCCCACTATTACATGGAAAATTTAATCAGGGTGGTAATTCCTCAAAAAACCTCCCATTTCAGCCCAACTATTACATCAATTTACCCCCCATAGAAAAACTACCGCCCCCCCCCCCTCTTACAACAAAATGGGAGGATTTTAGGGAGGACATTCGACCCGGGAGCCTCTCTACAGTTATGATTCTGAAATTCTCTAAATTAGAGCAATGTTCGGAATCAATATTCTCTGAATTCCTTTGAATTCGAGGAAAGCTCAAAATGAATTTCTGAATTAGCTCTGATTCAGAAGACAATTCAGAGCAAAATAATACTTGAATCATTACTCTGCAGCCTCTGCGTCAGTACTGAATTTGCGAATTTGCTTTAGAGAAAGGCACAAGCTCTGGTGTTTCAGTGAGTGGCCAAGTGATCGAAGTATACATCTGTATTGGGTACTACTGCTTCAGTAACTGTCAGAATATCTTCATATCTTCACCAGGTCAATGGGTCACAACCCTTTGTTCATCACCAGGAGAATACATTGTATTCGAACAGCAGGAGGGCTATCTGACTATGTGCGAAGTGCGGGCTTATGGCAAGCCAGTTGAGTACCTGTGAAAATCTACCCCAGTTTGATTCAACCACCCCAGGCTTATACAATCATAAAAGACTCTCTGGTAGTCTTAAAAGTTAATGCAATAATCTTATATGATCTCATAAAAATACATAAAAGATACGCTCTAGTCTCTTAAGATCTTTATAATAATTGTAATATTATGATCTTTCATCTTATAATATTTGTAATATTAAGATCTTGCATCTTATAATATTTGTATCATTAAGATTTTTCATCTGATAATATTTGTGATTAAGACTTTTTAGGAGTCTTTCGCGGCTTTAATCTTGTCAGATTATGACAAAACTTCTAAAGAACTTCCAAGTTATGTAATGGCAATCAAGAAACTTGCAAGATTCTAACAGTTACCGTTAAATAAGCAAATAAAAGCAAGTCCTGAAGATCTTAATTGAACCTACCCAATAATATATTGTATTGAAAGATTGTTATAAGATGTGCCTCCTGATCTTGTCAGATTTGCATGTTACTCAGTCATGCAGCGCTTGACATTATCAATATCTCAACCCTAAAGAAGAGAATCTCAACCCTAGCGATCCAAAGATTTGTAATATCGTTACACCTCAAACAAATAACTTGTAATAAAGCCCTCATAAAACAATTCGCCCACATCATCTGACTTAATTCAGAATTGAATTGATAGATAATATTCTCACATTTTTATATTTTTCATTGATTCATTCACACATTTGCCCCTAATACCATTTGGCTGTTATCAGATCTTTGAGAAATCATTCAATTACAAGCTAATAATAAACTAGTTCTATCTCAGTTATTATAAGATTGCTGCACCCTTTCATCAGAAATTGTTGTGTAACATAAACATCGAAAATTATCGGTATCTTTGGTTTACAAATGAGGAAAATGATTAATTTATTGATCCAGCCCAGATTGGTGGGAGAGGATTCTCAATTGGGTTTTGGCAAATTTGGCCGATTGATATAATCATCGTAGAGAGTTATGAAATGTCCGCCAAAACGTAAACATAAAATTAAAAAGATGTTTTATAACTTTTTTTTCTCCGAGGAATCATCTAGGTTTAAAATTTTGAAAATCATTTGCTTGATTTTCATTGTTTTGTTAACATTTATGTTATTTTTTTGAAATTTTTATCAATTTTGCTTTAAAGAAATAATAATTCGAGATTTCGGCTATATTTTTGTCAATTTTTCAAAATTTAGCCTTTTTCATCAAAAATGGAATCATTATGCTGCCCTAGCCCACTTTGCTGAAAGCTTACGGGAATACAAGTTTGAAAATTGGTGACAATGTCCTTCAAGCTTCGAAGAGGGCTAGTTTTTTTTTCGGCGTAATAGGTGGGTGTTCTAGAACTAAACTTTGAGTTACGAATAATTGTCGAGTTATATTAGCAAAAACATGTTGTCATTTGGTTGATAACAATTTTGGTCTGTAGTTAACATTAGAAAAGTTTTTTTTTCCAAAGAGTTTTGGATAAATGTCTCGTTACATTAGCAAAAACTGAAATTATTTTACCAAAATAATGATTTTTTCTGTCGAATTGCACATTTTGTTATCATGTAGAACAATTCACTGTTTATTAGGGATAAGCAGCGTTTCAGGGACAATTGTCATCTAATTGTGGATTTTCACAAACTGAAAAGTTTTTCGGATTGTTTTTAACGTTTTTTTTTTTTGAAAAAAAAATTATTTGTTAACTACAGACCAAAATGGTGTCCAATCAAGTCGACGCAAAAGTTTTGGCAACTGAGGCCCAATAACCATATACTATGACTTCAGTTAAAAACTCATCTCCATCTTTTATATCTTCAACACATTTTTTGCCTAAAGTTGATTGTGATTTTTTGAGTTCTGTATTGGTTGTTATTTTGTTGTCGGATGACTTATAATAACTATCGGCGGTTCCAATTGGCCATCTATGTTAAATTTCAGTGTATAATATTATTTTTTAAATTGGACACTTATTGTTATTATGACATTTAAAAACATCTATTGTAAAAAAACTACTTAATTTTTGTGCTTTGACGCTTTTTATCTTATTTCTGTCAACCCGTAGATTAATCTCAGCATAAAAGTTGTATTCTTTTTCTAGTGAATTAGAAACTGATTTTCACTTCCAATTTGAGTTCTCAGGGATAGTTTTCTGGATTCGATACTACGAGTTTTGAAATTTTTTTTATTGATTAGACTTTTGGCAATTCTGATGTTTTTTCATGTCGTGTCATAAAATCAGCTTAATGAGAGGTCGCGCATTACAATAATGCACTTGAACAAAAGCACTGTATCTTTATATCTATTTCATAGATTTTGATTTTAACAATTCAATTTTTTTATAACAGTCCAGTTAAGAAATAATTGAAATCATTTTTCGCCTAATTGCTCTTACTTTTAGTTGTAGTACAACATATTTCCAATAATGACACGTCTTGATGGCTTCCTACGGAGAGATAATTGAATCTATTTAATGAGTCAATTAGTAGGCTAGTCTCAATAATCAATGATTGTATTTGCTTCCTTGAGATGAAAAATAATGTACAAAGCGGGTTAATGTTCAAACGAATTGTTTCTTGACTTCTATGTTAAAAGATTTCAGAAACAATCGCAGTTTTTGAATATTTGCTCGAATTTGAGTTCAGGTTCTGGTGTATTGTCACATTAGAACACCAAAGGCAGGCAGGATTGGACTTTAATGCAGATGCTATTAAACACATAAAATTTTATATTAAAAAATTACTTTTATGGAATTTAAAAGCTTACGATTTTGAACCTGGATGTCTTCGACACTGTTTTTTAGCAATTATGAATAGAATATTTGTCTGGAATTTTTCTCTGCTAGTCGTAAGACCATTTTTAGCAACGAAAGGTTTCACCGGCGTCCTTTGACCCTGAAAAGAAAAGTTTTATTGATTTCAGTTGTTAGCTATTTGATTTTTTTTTACAAAAATCATAAAAATATTTTTTGACTTTGTCTTTAGGTTTTTTTTGTATGCTTGATACCCAGTCTAGTCTCATAATGTGCAGGTCGAACATTTTTTGTCGAAAAACAAGCTAAATTGTTGTTTATATAATTTTTGTTATTCCATTTTGCCTTTGTTATTAAGCTTTTTTTTAACAATAAGGTGGACGTTCGCGATTAATGTTTGTTGTTATTTGAATTTGATTCTTTTTTCTCGTATTCTTATTAGTGGCAGATCTTATCCATAATCAAATGCGTCGTTGCCTAATTTGCTTCATGTTTTGAGTTTAACTTGAACTTTTTATTCACTCACCCAATTTTTTCTAAAAGAATGTGAATTTTTTGTAAGTTTTCTCTCCCCCTTATTTGGAATGCAATTAAGTCAAAATTGTGGCCGAGCGACGTCAAGATGTTATATGTGAACTCACATTTCAAGGCATCCCTGGTCTGATTATATAAAGAGATCTGTGGAGAAATTATATTTTGTATTTTCTTTTTTAATTTGTTGTCAGATTTCCGTACGTTTGAAGCGATAAACTGATTTTCTATGACTGCTATATCTAAAAGCTTTCAATTAAAAAAATCCATTCTAATCCACAAATGTGGTCAAAGCGCTCAGAAAAACAATCAGTAACTTAAAACTGCCCATTGGAAAAACCTTTCTATAGTCTCGTTCAACTCTAAAATGAAAAAAATTTTGGTGATAGCATCAATGAAAACTGACACAACGTTTCATAAAAGGGATCAATATTCCATTTCTTTTGAAATTTAAAAATCCACAGAATTCTTTAATTTTTTTATACCTAATATGCCGAAACTTTGTTGCATGCTAAGCAACGAACTAACTGATGAAACGTACTAATAGAACTGAGTATATCAACGCAAGCAAACATAATTAAGATTCCTTCGGAGTGAAACCATACGCATCGGACTGGTCATTACAAAGTTGTTTGTTTTCAGTCTTCTGGACTAAGGATATAAGCAGACGTGCTCTGCTGATAATAGCAGAAATGGTAATATATTTTAAAAATCTTCGTTTTCACCTTCAATCGGGTAATTGCATTAGAAGGTAACGAAGAACGCCATAGCTTTGCTTATGCATAAAAGTTGTCTCTTCAGTTTTTACTGGAAGAACATATCCAAAAGATTTTGTAATGCCTTAAAAGCAAAAAAGTTGGCCTTAACTTTTATCACATTGCAGACAATATTGTCACAAGAACAGTTACAAAGTTTTACATTTTTAAAAAATTTAAGTATTTTGATTCAAAGTTTTCTGATTCTGATCAAAAATAAAGCTTGTTTATCAGTAAAATTCTTGAAAATTGTTGATATTGGAGACAGAGGTCTTAATCTTAACTCCATAATTCATAAAAAATTTTCTGAACTATTACTGAGAGAATTTCTTGAATTTCTAGAAAAATAATAATGAAACCATTCTTCTAAGTTTTTTAGTTATCTGCTGGAAAAACCCACTCTAGGAACAGTGGCTTCTTTGTTTTGTCTCACTGCTAACGTTTTAGGATCTTGTTTTAGTGATCTTCGTTCTCTGTTGTGCATCTTTCACAATCGATCGATTAGAAAAAAATCCATTTTCTAAAGTCTTTTTTAAATATAGTCATCTTAATAAAAACAAAGCTTAACTTTGATGAAGAAAACTGCAGATTAAATTCTTATTGATTCAAAGTTGAAAAAAAATTGTCATCTCAAAATTTTGCTTCCTGGCGGCGCATATTTAAAATGACGAAAAAATTCGAAAAAATATACATGTGAAGTAAAATTTCAGATGTAAATACATGTGAAATGAAATACATGTGAAATAGTCATTTCCTATGTGATAAATACAAAATGATGACCATATGTAAATTTGCCAATGAAATGCGCAATCGAAGCGCGCTAGGTAAACAATTTTGCAAAAGTCAGTCTTTTTTTATACATCTCAATGCCTCAGTTATTGCTGTGAAGTAAAACTGCAGGAAAAATCAATAAAGAGTTTTCCTGTATGACATCAAAAAAGGAGAGTTAAGATGATTGAGTTTTCTGTAACGAATTTTTTTTTCTTGCTTCGATGATTCACAGGTTGTAGTTATTAATTTATCTTTTAATAACCAAAGCAATATATTGAATTTCAAACAAACCTTGATTACATTTTTTGGTAACCGGTGAGTATTTATTATTCAGTTTCATTCAACTACTGTCCAGCCAACGTTGTTTTATCTATATTTGAAATGACCTCTTTACTTTTCATAAAAGGGATCAATATTCCATTTCTTTTGAAATTAAAAAATCCGCAATTTTTACTGGAAGAACGTATCCAACAGATTTTGTACTGCCTTAAAAGTAAAATTTGGCCTTAAATTTTATCACATTGCAGACAATAGTGTCACAAGAACAGTTACAAAGTTTTACATTTTTAAAAAATTTAAGTGTTTTGATTCAAAGTTTTCTGATTCTGATCAAAAATAAAGCTTGTTTATCAGTAAAATTTTTGAAAATTGTTGATATTGGAGACAGAGGTCTCAATCTTAACTCCATAATTCATAAAAAATTTTCTGAACTATTACTGAGAGAATTCCTTGAATTTCTAGAAAAATAATAATGAAACCATTCTTCTAAGTTTTTTAGTTATCTGCTGGAAAAGCCCACTCTAGGAACAGTGGCTTCTTTGTTTTGTCTCGCTGATAACGTTTTAGGATCTTGTTTTAGTGATCTTCGTTCTCTGTTGTGCATCTTTAACAATCGATCGATTAGAAAAAAATCCATTTTCTAAAGTCACTTTTAAATATAGTCATCTTAATAAAAACAAAGCTTAACTTTGATGAAGAAAACTGCAGATTAAATTCATATTGATTCAAAGTTGAAAAAAAATTGTCATCTCAAAATTTTGCTTCCTGGCAGCGCATATTTAAAATGACGAAAAAATTTGAAAAATAAACATATGAAGTAAAATTTCAGATGTAAATATATGTGAAATGAAATACATGTGAAATAGTCATTTTCTATGTGATAAATACAAAATGATGACCATATGTAAATTTGCCAATGAAACGCGCAATCGAAACGCGCTAGGTAAACAATTTTGCAAAAGTCAGTCTTTTTCTATACATCTCAACGCCTCAGTTATTGCTGTGAAGTAAAACTGCAGGAAAAATCAATAAAGAGTTTTCCTGTATGACATCAAAAAAGGAGAGTTAAGATGATTGAGTTTTCTGTAACGAATTTTTTTTCTTACTTCGATGATTCATAGGTCCTATTTATTAATTTATTTTTTAATAACCAAAGCAATATATTGAACTTCAAACAAACCTTGATTACCTTTTTTGGCAACCGGTGAGTATTTTTTATTCAGTTTCATTCAACTACTGTCCAGCCATCGTTGTTTTATCTATATTTGAAATGACCTATTTACGCAAAAGTTTTCTTAGGCGCTATCTAAACCTTCTATCTAAACTTTAAAGAAATCGCAATTTAGAAAATTGTTAATAATAAAACTCTAATTTTTGTATGTAACTATTTGGTAAAAAAAAGTTGTATTGGCTATCTCTGCTTCAATTTTAATTATATCTCCCCTTTGATGCTAAAAATCAAAACTCCAGAATTAATTAGGTTCAACCAAATCAAGTCTCGTTTTGAGTTTTCGCATCTAGTGGAAGTTTTAGTGAATGTTTTCATGTGCGAATTTTGCCTTAAAATACAGCGCGTTTGAATATGGGTTGGTGGTAAAACTGCCACTATTCCTGCAAGCGCGTATATCACCCCTGGCTAAACAAACTGTTGTATGGATAGAAAAAATTGTGGTTATCCCCGTGTTAATAATTTCGTCGGTTTCAAGCATAAGAACTCGTCACTTTGCGTCGTTTTTACTTCGCCAAAACCGGTGAAAGCCTTTATGTTTGTTTCCTCGATTTGATTGGTTTTCTTCGGTATTTTAACGTAAAAAGCGTTGGTTTTTGTCGGTTTCAAACGAAAGAAGCTTCGGTTTTTGTCGGTTTCAAAATGTAAGAAGCGTCGGTTTTCGTCGGTCTCAAAACGTAAGAAGCGTCGGTTTTCGCCGGTTTCAAAACTCAAGAAGCGTCGGCTTTTGTTGGTTTTAAACCTACGAAGCGTCGGTTTTCATCAATTTTAAACGTACAAAGTGTCGGTTTATGGCGCTCCAAATGTACGAAAAAATCGGTTTTTGACATAAATTAGCTGATATTATGTCGAAAGTATCTCAAGTCAAGCTGAAAAACCGACTTTATATTTTTTCTAGTACATGTCTTTGATACCTTCCTAATTGGTTGAATTGAGCGTACACAATGTGAATATTTGAATCGCATAATTTTTGACCGCACGAAGGTGGCATTAAAATATTGGTTGCCCTAAAGCCGCGTACAAGTTTTTGATGGCACAAAAGTTTCACAAAAATTTGGCCGCACTGAGGTCTGATCAGAGGCTTGTTGGGCCTGGATTGGCTTGGCTACAGTTGCAAAGAAGTCGCACATAAACACTGTTGCGCCAATTTCTGACAAGAGGTGATTTCGGTCTGAAACGATCTGAGCAGAGTTAGAAGTTCGAGGATAGTCTGATGAGAGCTAGCTGGGGTCTGGGACCTTGACTTGGGTACTAAAACTAATAAGATGATGACTCCATTACAAGAGTAGTTCTTTTTTATCAGCAAAACTCTTGAAAATTGTTGAAATTGGAGACATAATCCTCAATCTTAACTCCATAATACATAAAAAAATTTCTGAACCATTACTGGGAGAATTTTTTGAATTTCTTGAAAAATAATAATGAAACCACTCTTCTTAGTTTTTAGTTATCTGCTGGAAAAGCCCACTCTAGGAAAAGTGGCTCCTTTGATTTGTCTCACTGATAACGTTTTAGGATCTTGTTTTAGTGATCTTCGTTTACTGTTGTGCATCTTTCACAATCGATCGATTAGAGAAATAATCAATTTTCTAAGGTCACCTTTAAATATTGTCACCTTTATAAAAACAGAGATTAACTTTGATGAAAAAACTGCAGGTTAAATTCTTTTTTATTCAATGTTAAAAAAATTGTCATCTCAAAATTTTGCTTCCTGGCAGCGCATATTTAAAATGAAAAAAAAATTCGAAAAAAAACACGTGAAGTAAAAATTCAAATGAAAATACATGTTCAATAAAAATCATGTGAAAAAAACCAGTCTTTTTCTTTGTGATATACACAAATTCATGACCATATGTAAATTTGCCAATGAAATGCGCAATCGAAACGCGCTAGGTAAACAGTTTTGCAAAACTCAATTTTTTCCATACATCTCAATGCCTCAGTTTTTGCTATGAAGTAAAACTGCAGAAAAAAACAATAGAGAGTTTTCTTGTTTGACAACCATCAAGGAGAGGTAAGATGAATGAGTTCTTTGTAACGAATTTTTTTTTTCTTATTTTGATGACTCATAGTTTATAGTTATTAATTTATCTTTTAATATCCAAAGCAATATGTCGAATTTCAAACAAACCTTGATTACTTTTTTGGTAACCGGTTAGTATTTAATATTCAGTCTCGTTCAACTACAGACCAGCCAACGTGGTTTCATCTATATTTGAATTGACCTCTTTGTGCAAAAGTTTTCTAATTCGCTATCTAAATATTCTATCTAATTTTTTTTAAAAAAATCACAATCTAGAAAATTGTTAATCATCAAACTCTAATATTTGTATCTAAATACTTGATAAAAAGAAGTTGTATTGGCTATCTCTGCTTCAATTTTAATTATAATTCCCCTGGGATGCGAAAACTCAAAACTCCAGAATTAATTAGGTTCAACCAAATCAGGTCTGGTTTTAAGTTTTCGCATCCAGTGGAAGTTTTAGTGGATGTTTTCATGTGCGAATTGTGCCTTAAAATACAACGCGTTTGAACCAGGGTTGGTCGTAAAACTGCCACTATTCTTGCGGATTGCAAGCGCGTATATCACCCCAGGCTAAACAAACTGTTGTATTGATAGAAAAAATTGTGGGCATCCCCGTGTTAATAATTTCGTCGGTTTCAAACATAAGAAATCGTCGCTTTTCGTCGTTTTTACTTCGCCAAAACCGGTCAAAGCTTTTATGTTTGTTTCCTCGATTTGATTGGTTTTCTTCGGTATTTTAACGTAAAAAGCGTCGGTTTTTGTCGGTTTCAAACGAAAGAAGCTTCGGTTTTCGTCGGTTTCAAAATGTAAGAAGCGTTGGTTTTCGTCGGTTTCAAAACTCAAGAAGCGTCGGTTTTTGTTGGTTTTAAACCTACGAAGCGTCGGTTTTCATCGTTTTTAAACGTGCGAAGCGTCGGTTTATGGCGGTTTCAAATGTACGAAAAAATTTGTTTTTGACATAAATTAGCAGATATTATGTCGAAAGTATCTCAAGTCAAGCTGAAAAACCGACTTTATATATTTTCCAGTATATGTCTTTGATACCCTCCTATTGAGCGTATACAATCTGAATATTTGAATCGCATAATTTTTGGCACCACGAAAGTCGCATTTAAATATTGGTCGCCCTAAAGCCGCGTACAAGTTTTTGATCGCACAAAAGTTGCACAAAAATTCGGCCGCACTGAGGTCTGATCAGAGGCCTGTTGGGCCTGGATTGGCCTGGCTACAGTTGCAAAGAAGTCGCACATAAACACTGTTGCACCAATTTCTGACAAGAGGTGATTTCCGTCTGACACGTTCTGAGCAGAGTTAGAAGTTTGACGATAGTCTGATGAGAGCTGGCTTGGGTCTGGGACCTTGAACTGGGTACTAAAGC
The DNA here is from genome assembly GCF_964194025.1 of Convolutriloba macropyga. Classification (NCBI taxonomy): domain Eukaryota; kingdom Metazoa; phylum Xenacoelomorpha; order Acoela; family Convolutidae; genus Convolutriloba; species Convolutriloba macropyga. The sequence goes on from NC_134480.1 coordinate 21,021,593, forward strand.
TGATAGGATGATGACTCCATTACATACACCGACGCTTCTTACGTTTGGCGTTGACAGCTCCCATGAAGCCTACGCTTCGTACAGCAATACCGACGATTTCGACAAAACCGAAAAAAGCCGACGCTTCTTACCAGTAAAACCAATTAGTCCGCCAAAACCGACAGAAATCGACAAAAACCGTCAAACATCAACACTTCTTTCAAATAAAACCGATGAAACCGAAAAAAAATCGACAAAAACGACTCTTTGTATATCGTTTTTGTCGGTCTTTCTCAACACGGGTCGGCCGGACCAACCAGATCCGAACAATTGTACGGGCTAAAATAAGAAGACTGAAAAATTAGTGCAGACCAGACGGCCGAAAACAATTTCAAATGGGAACCAAAGAGAATGTTCTACAGGCTATGATCTCGGTTGCAATTGGAATATTATGTGATAGTAGGTAGTATTTTCAGTTATTTGACATCACAATATAGGAATTTTGAATGGCCGATGATCTATCTGCCGATGATCATGAATGGCCGATGATCATCACAATATAGGAATTTTAAATAGCCGATGAAATTTAATTTGATTTACTTCTCAATTGATTTCTTTTAAATCATTGAAAGCCGTGTGTTACAAACATTGTCCCTCTATTGTTCCTCTTTATCTATCTAAATAGTTCTTCTTAAATAGCTGAACAGCGATAAATTGCGTGAACTATCCTACTGTCTTTTAATAGAAGTTTAAGAGAATTTTTTGAAAAGTTTTCAAGACAAGTTCAAAGCATTTTTCAAATACTTAGATTGTATGAAAGTTTTGAATAACGTTAGAAAAATATATAATAACTCACAAGTTAACATAAAATGAAAAAAACTGTTTTTTTCTGACAACGACAATATTTAAATTTATAAATAAAGCACGCCATTATGACGAATCTGAGTTATCAAACAAATTTGAGTACAAAAATTGCCCTGAACATGAGGAGAAAAAGTTCTTTTTACCATATTACAATGGTTCAGCCATCATATCTGAAGATTTCCTTGTAATATCTGAAGTTTGCTCTCAAAGAATTCCAATTTGTCACATGAATGTGGTTTTCTATAGGGTTAATAGAAGACCCGATATGAATCGAAAACTTTAACTAATGTACTACTAGTAAAGTTATGATTACACATTTGTAAGGTTTTAATTATTACAGGGTTCAAATACGTTGATAGCCCTGGTAAAGACCGGATGGTTAACTTGTAAGGATTTCCAAGTTTGTTGCAAAAAGATGGTTAACCTGTAACGTTTTGGAAGTTCCCAGCAAAAGATGGTTCTCTTGTAAGACCTAAAAAGTCGAATGGTTAATTTTTAAGATCTTACAAGTCAAAGGGCTAGCATCTAAAGTTCTTGCGAGTTCGTTCCAGTCCAGCGCAACTGTGTTTGGTTAATTTATTTAGCCTTCTATCTTTTAGCGGAGAACCGCGTGGAAAACAGTTGCTCAGTTTGTATACCATAGTGCGAAGTTGACAAAAAGTTATTTTCCAATTTTGTCAATTTTATCAAGTCAATAGGTCCTTTTGCAATTTAGTTATAGAACAAGCTTGATCTCAATGCTTATCATTATTTGCATTTCATGGCTAAAAGTTTTGCCGCAATAAAATTTTGCCCAACTTTCTTTTTTTCAGAGTGTTCTTGAAAGTTTATAAACTTTTCGACTTTGATTGAAGTTTCATCTCCACTTGCGAGCACTTTTCTCAAGAGTTGTTTGCCTATAATTGATGTTTTTGACATTTCTGAATAATGACAAGTCTCAGATGCTTCCTCTTGAAGTAGAACTGAACTTTTTAACTTCAGAAGACAATTGATGATTTAAATGACGTTGCCTATGCCCAAAAATGACAAGTTATTTTGAACTTTTCGCTATTTCCACTTTTTCTCAGCTTATTAATTAGTCTCATAAATCGTGGTTTCTATTCACATTCTTGTAAAGTAATCAGTGAAAATTACTGGTTTTTGAGCTTCAAACGTCGTTTTTAAAACTTTTGCATTTCATTTTAAAAATTGGGAGTTGTTCTGGTCAGTGCGTTATTTTTGAGTTTTTGCGATTTTTGTGGTTTTCAGTCGCCTGTTTTTGTTGTTATTTTGTAGTCTCGCAATTAGTTTCACTGAAAACAGGTGATAATGGCTTCTCAATCAATTGCATGTAAATCCATCTGATATTTATAGGTCCCAAACGCAGGTCTCAAAGTGAATGACAGGTTCCAATGGTCCTCTAATGCGGCAAACGCGGCAATTATTTTTGAACAGTATGTGAATTTTTGAATGTTTCCATTCACTTCCTCTTTTGGTTGTCAAAATGTGGAAGAACAGGGTCGGAACAAAGTGTGCAAACGTGCATTACCAAGCCTCCTTGTTGGCTGATAAGACTAGAAATGACCTTAAAACTTGTTTCATCAAAAACAGGGGATTAAATTGTACCAAAAGCATCGACAGCCTAATCAATTGCTACTATTTTTTAAGGTCTGCATCATGGGCTTATTTTAAAGGTTGATCTTTTTTAAACACGAACGAAGCAATGTCTGGATCTTGAACTTTTTCGGTCTGCCTGAGTCTTTTCATAACTTGAACGGGCCGAAGTCGGGATCACATGTTTTTTTGGGCTGGACGGGTCTTTTCATAAGGGTGAACGCACCAAATTTTTGAACGAGCCAAAGTCTGGATCATAGGTATTTTCGGTCTGCCTGGGTATTTTCATCAGCAAAATTTATCTGGATGGGTCTTTTCATAGGTCATTTTGAACGAGGGCCTCAACTTGGGTGCAATAGGGTTTTAAAATATCGGGTATATGATATTATATTCTACTGGCAGGGAAAAGATCCGAGAGATTGGAGAAAGAGGGGAAACAACAATTATTTAACATTTGTTGCATTTAATCAGATGAGCTACTGGGGTTGACTTCTTCACTTGGGGTGTACTTGGGGGGCATCAGAGGTGCCTGGTTGTTCACAGCCTGAGCCTGAATACCAAAAGGGACCATAGCGGGCGATGAAGTGGTATCCAAAGCCGGGTTCGTACCTGCAACTGGAGGGAATTGCACCTGCATCGGCGGGTAGTACCCTGGGGGAGCGGGTGCAATCCCTGCCTGCATTGAATAGTGAACTGCTGCTGCCGTTGTATCTGCAAAATATATGAAGTTTCTGTCTTAGAGAAGTTTTCTTAACGAGATCACATTCTGCTTTTTCATTTTTGTCGTATGGGCATACTTTTAAATTATTAATTTAGTTCCTAAATTTCAATCTCATTCCATATTGGTACTTTTGTTGTCTCAATTCCTTCAGTTAGCCATTCATACAACAAGACAGGTGATTCATCATAGTTATTTCACAGACAGTGTTTTGCGGTTCTAATTCTGTTCATTTTGTAAAAATTTCCATTTCCGTTTTGATAGGCATGATTATAATGTGGTTTAATATTGTTCATAGTTTGTTCAATCTCAATTTCATTCCCTCAATTTGTGCTGCCAAAACTCGGTTGGTAATTCAACTTGTCAATTGATCCGTGTTTTGATAACTCAAATAGAAAGTGGTATTTCTCGTCCCGAAATCCAAGTTAAAAATAGCATTTTCGACCAAGCAGTATTTGAAGGCGCTTTGGCAACGCAAACTCTAATCAAACTCAATACCCGGGTCGAGAAAAAATCGGAAAAATATGTAAGATAAGCGGTGAAAAGTTAGCTTTTTCACCGCAAATTTCGTACATAATTTTGCGGTGAAATGAGGTGAATGCTGTGAAATTATGTAAGATCACCGCTAGAGTAAGCGGTGATCTTACAAAAATTCACCACAATTCACCGCTAAAATATGTAATTTCACAGCTTAATTTTAAGCGGTGAAATTACATATTTTAGCTGTGAATTGTGGTGATTTTTTGTAAGATCAAAAAAAAAATTTTAAGCGGTGAAATTACATATTTTAGCGGTGAATTGTGGTGAATTTTTGTAAGATCACCGCTTACTCTAGCGGTGATCTTATATAATTTCACCGCATTCACCGGATTTCACCGCAAAATTATGTACGAAATTCGCGGTGAAAAAATTAACTTTTCACCGCTTATCTTACATATTTTTCCGATTTTTGCGGTGAATTTTTATATGATCACAGCTTACTCAAGCGGTGAACTTACATAATTTCACCGCATTTCACCGCAAAATTATATACGAGACTTGCGGTGAAAAAATCTTTTCACCGCTTAGCTTACATATTTTTCCGATTTTTTGCGTTCAGATTTTTGCTGCAGTAAACTTGTCTTAGCTTTTGCATGGGCCTTTTTAGCTTCTTTGCAGACTAGAGCCGGCGCATTACTGCGCTCCACACTTTTTCCCAAGCGGTGAATTTATGTAATTTCACCGCTACATTCAGCGGTGAAATTATGTAATTTCACCGCTACCAGGCGATTAAGTTTTTTTCACCTCATTCACCGCCTGATTTATGTAATTTCACCGCATTCACCGCTTATCTTACAAAATTTTCCGCATTCACCGCTTATCTTACATAATTTTGCGTTGAATGCCGGTGACGCCTCAACCCAGGTAGTTAGACTTTTGATCCGCAATTTTCAAACTATAACCTTAAAAGATAATTTTTTTCCTTAGTTTTAATCCTGATTCAAAATTTTTATCGCAGAAAAAATACGGGAATGCGTAAATCGGCATATTTTAGATCCCTAACTTGTGGTAGGTCAGAAATAGCAGTTGTGAAATGGGCCAATGAGTAAAAACTTATTACGTATAGGTTGTGACTGAGCAAGAAGATTTAAGCATTACTAATATTGATTCATGGGGCTGGGTTGCTAATGCCGCATTCAAAAATGCAGACTGAAGTATGAATCATCCGAAGCTGATCTTTTCTGTATCAACATTTTCCTTTTTTTTCATATCCCGACCGGAACGTCTTTCAAGTCTTGATCAGTGCTTCGCCAATCAATTGCAGGTCTTGAGATAGCAGATCAGTACTCATCGCGTCTTGTTTCAAGACTCAAGAAGTGTCAAGACTTGTCAAGACCTCACCGAGATTTGTCCAAGACTTGCTTAAGACTTGTCAAGTCTTTTCCGAGACTGATTCGAGACTTGTTATGTCTTGGACAAGACTTAGGACTTCATTGATGACTCAACAAATCTAAAAATATACATCATCAGCGCTCAGTTTAAGTGCTGATTGATTCAGTGCTGATTATGATTTGACGCTCACTCCAGGTACGCAGCAGGGGCCTGACAACATAAATTATCTCTACGGCATAATTATGCAACGACAAATGAGGCATCTTTTGTCTTCATTCGTTGTAATTAATAAAAAAGTAAATAAAATAGTAACTCTAAGAAATCACCGATTTTCATGTACTTTTAAATCTCTTAACTAAAATTTTCGTTGCACAAATCGCTTCCAGCGAACTCATTGAAATGAAATTGGAACAAGTTAAAATAAATAAATTAGTTTTCAGCATCTTGGTTTGGCCCTAATTTTGAAGATTCATTTACTATTCAAGTCATCTATCGAAAATCAATTTACTTAATAGCAGTAAGATCTGAATTTCTCTAAAGCATCTTTCTAAAAGAATACTCTAGAACCATGTAAATCGAATAAGATTGCACAACGTCAAAATAGTATAACTTTGCCTTTTCTTTGCTTCAGAAACGAAACAATTTAATCCCATCTTTTTGTTGTCCTTCAAAAAACACTATAATTTTTTTGCATCCAGAAATGTCCTGCAAATACTTATATCAGGCTTCAATAAACAAATTTAAATCAATTTTGTCTGTCCCATTAGTTTTTTTGTCGAAATATAAGGGATCTGATAGAGCCAATTCGTGCCCAAACGCTAAAATACCCTACCTAGTTAGATTTCCTATGTATATTGATAAATATGGGTCCTATTTAGCATAAATTCATTTAACAAAACTTTTTTAAAACATTTTGTAAACACGCAGGACTTAAACACGCTGGTATTCTACATTCAGAGTTTTTTCTAGACTTTTTTCATGCAAAATCTTAACTAATTCGCAGGCCAAGAGACAATTCGCTTTTGCAGAACATTGAGGGAAAAAATGAGGCAAATTATTATATATAAACCAACTATGACATAATCACCTAAAACTCTGAACTGATTTTGTTTTCAATTCATAGCTCAAAGTCCATTAGCAAAAAAGGTTCTTTTTGTTGACAGATTTTGGTTGAAAACCTTATCAACTATGGTAGTTAACTGATTCGAGGAAAAAAAGTGAAAATGTCCTCGCGAGAGTTGACATTTTTTTGAAACAGTGAATTCTTTTCTTAAAAATTTAGTTTTCTCTGTCTTAGGTTCTCCGGAAATTTTCCGTTTAAAGTTATAATTCGTTTGTTCAAGTGTATCAATGTTTGATAGACTTGATACACACTTTCACAAGCAAAAATCGGAGATTCCTCAACATATCCGCGAAATTGTTTCAATAAAGAGAATACATTCATTGATTATTGTGAATTTTTTTTTACGTATGACACCTTGGAAAATGTTTTGTTTCTAATGTGGAAATATAACTCAAATTTTCATATGAAAAAGTTTTTTGCAACGTTCAGTGTGTAACAAAAGTTTCACAATAATCTGTATTATCAATTTTTTTCAAACAAAACGCATAATCAGGCAATATCCTTTCATAAAAAAATTCGTTTGGCGGTTTAGTCTTCGACAAAATAAAAAAGAAAATAGCCGATCTTCTAAGCAATCGTTTTTCCGACCTGGATGACTATTATGAAGATCAATTGAAACGGATGAAAAAAAATTTTGGCTTCCAAAATTGTTTTTCAACTATAGATACTCTTCTAGATACAGTATAAATTTTCCGAAACTTAATCGATAAAAATTTTGTTGTTGCAATATTCATCGATCATTCTAAAGTTTTCCAATTGAATGCCACAAAAAACATTACTATCAAAACTAGGAAAATTGACTTTTCTGGAAGACGTTTAAGTCTATTGGATTATTTTCTTAGCAATAGGCAATAAACCAGTGTCAGCAAAATTTTTACCGATTAGATTACTATAAGAAGGTGTGTACCTCAGTGTAACACTTGGACCACTACTTTTTTCTCTTTATAAATGATATTCGCACAGGTCCACATAATTATTTCCAAATTGTTTAGTATGCTAGTGACCCGATTAATTATTCGAACGATCAACATGTTGATGGAGCAAACCACACACTGTACGAAACACACATTGTTTTTTTGCAGGCTTCAGAACAGACAAATTAATTTTTAAATCAAATAAAATCGTAGAACGGGATTAGTTGGAAAACAGGTTTAGAAGTCCCATTTTGTAAAGTACTTAGTGGTTAAATTTGACGCTTGTCAAAAATTCTATGAAAAAGCTGAAAAATTTGTTCAAAAAATCTAACTGTCATTAAATTTTTTTAAATTAACTTACTAGCGATGCTTCCACGCTCAAGATTTTTGTTATTAGAGTGTTTAGTTGTGTTCTCATTTAAAATGTTTGCCCAATTTTTGTCTAGACTAAGCGAGTCTTTTATTGGAACTCTGGAAAAAACTATAAAAATGAGTATTAAGAGTCTGCGGCAGTAATGAAAAAAAACATGCCGTTGAATTAATTGAAATAAAATAAAGTGTCATGCAATAAAGGATTCGAATTTAAAAGCAATTAGAAAAACCCTGCAAATTTTTCTCACCTGCCTTCGTGGTTTAAAAGTTCTTGCAATTCAAAGGATGGGCTCAAGACGTAGTATTGACGTCATTTCTGACTTTTCTACGAGCCAAATACGATTTTTTACATTGGCTGAACCTACAAAATCGGCATTTTTATATAGGCCCATCTTTCTTGCTTATATGTGGACTGAATGTACAGCAAAATCTACAGGAGACCAAAGAAAAATTGTAGGAATTCTTCGTTATTCTCGGTTTCGAACGTAAGAAGGATTCGGTATCGACACAAGAGAGAATCGGGATATTCTCTTACTTTAAAAAAAATACAATACCAAATCTATTTTACTTTTAAAAAACGACGATACCGACTTTTCACTGAAAACTTTTAGCCTTGAGGCGATGTAATGTGCGTTGAAGTTACAAATTGTCTGAGCTTGGTCTGAGGCTCTTTGGCCCTAAACCAACTCCAAGATGCATCTTTTTCCTATTACCTACTGCTTACAACTTCAAGTGACTCATTCACTGTGTATAGTGTAGAACCATCACACTATCACATTTCAAGAGCAGACCATCATCTCTTTAGTCAATAAATCCCCGGTTCTTTAGCACAAAAATCGTCGGTATCGTCGTTTTCTTCAAGCCAAAATCGACAAAGCTTCCTACGATTTTTAAATCGGCATTATATTGTTTGTCCGCTAATTAACATTAGAAAGATTCGGTATCGTCCTTTCTTAACTTAAGACAGATTCGGTATTGTCGTTTTTTGAAGGTAAGTGATATTCATTATGGTTGACAGAAATAGCATGGATTTTTCTGTTTTGGGTTTTAAAAGCAGATTAGTCCAGCAGACCAAACAGAAAGCGGTCTATTTGTTCGGTTTCGAATGTAACCAACCGTCATAAATTTGCTTGTAAACTGCAAAAAAGTATGTCAAAAACTCAGTGAATGTGAATTAAAGAACGGATTTCTCATCAATGTTCAACAACTATTTTACGATTTTTTCATTCAATTGGTTTGGTGAACGAGCTAAAGAAAAACTTTCGACAATTTTTGCATATTCTTTCAAAATTTTTCCCATGAAGTACGTTCGAAATTCTTGCAAAAAGACTCCATTCAATCTTGTTCGCCCAATTCGCCGTTGCAACAGCTTTTATTAGGAACTTTTGATGCGATTTGGAAAATTAAAGCAGCGATTGCCTAATTGTACCAAATTCACCACTAACTTCTGTAATAATCATGATGCAAAAGTTAGATTTGCTCGAGTGAATTTACCGGGATTTACTCAAATTTGACCTTTTTTAATGCCCATGTTTCAAGATGAAAGTTATAAGTGTGTGTGGACGTTTCTGGTAGTGAAATATTTGTCACAAATATCAATGATGACTACTTTTGAGCAAGCGTGGAGAATAATGACTAGAAGTATTATTCACTCTTCTCTACACGCCTTTCCAAATTGTCCGCGGCGTCAGTGAGGTCTTCGATTACTAACCACGATAGTTATTGACTTGTTAATTAGACAGAAATGGAAAAAAAACACTGCATGAAGGTCTTGAAATACATTCTAAAGAACTGAATGAATAACCAATACTCCACTAACTGACCAATTAATTGGTCATTGCAAATCAAACAGAACAACATAGTTTGATTACAACATAGAAAACAAAATAGAAAACAAAATAGCAGAGAAAAACAAATTGGCACAAAAAGCAAAGGTAAGAAAAACAAGAACTTGATACAAAAAACTGAAGATTCGAGATAGCCTATTGATAGTTGTAGTCAAAATGAAAGTTGTAATATGTACCCATGAGGGCGGGATCGAGCTCAAAAAAGTTTCATTTGAGCTCAACAAATTTAAAATTGTCTAAAAAATTTAGACAAATTTGAAAAAATCATTGCGAATTTCAATTATTTCACCAAACTTGTGTCTTTAAATCCTGTTATTCCTTGCTGAATGATACAAAATAACTAAATTTTTAGTTAGCAGGCATCTTTTCGCACATGTAATAGACAAAAATTGTCAAGACTTTGTTTTAACTTTGTATTAAATTAGCCAGAGTTGCAAAAAATTGATAAAGTTCTCCTAGCAAATCCCTTCAAATCCACTATTTCAGGCAAAAAAAATGCCAAAAGCTTCCTTTGACCCCCAAAGATCGCAAATTTACCAAATTTTTTTAAATATAGAGAAAATGCAAATTTCATCAAAAAGTCGAGAAAATTTTTGTATTAATATATACAAAACCATATCATTAACGTTCAGATCTAATGGAAACTCATTGACAGATCATCAGAAATTTTATTGCCCCTAATGATCAAAAAACTTATCAATTTTAATTCAAAACTTGAAAAGGCAAAGCGCATTTTGACGAAAATTTGTTAAAATTCGAGACAGCAACATCTTGAAAACGAATCTGTTTTCAATTATAATTGCCATTATTGCATTTATATACCATAAACAATTTCAGAAGAACCTAAAGACAAAATTTTGGAAAGTAGTAATTTTTCCAAAAACAAAATTAGAATGTCTTTTTAACAAAAGCCGAAATTTGGGATATTAATATCCCCAAAACAATTTCCTAGAACACAAAAACTATTTCAAACCACAAAAAAATTTAATTGGCCCCTGAAAACAGAGAATTCGCAGAAATACGAAAAAAATAAAAACTTGAAAAAAATTGCAAACATTTTGAAAAAAAAATTGAGAAGCAAAATCACTGTAGTTTACTGTTTTTAAGGTTGCATTAAAAAAATAATTCTAAAAGCAGACACATGATTTATGGCTTGCAAAAGACTTTAATCACATGGGGACAAACGCTAATTTGAGACTTGTCTAACGAAAACTCAAAGTTTTATTAAAAACGAAAATTTGCATCATTTTGGTCTCAAATACTTCGAGAAATAATTTTTTCATCTCAAATTTAGATCTTCCCAGCTGTCTGAGCACGCTAAGCATTTAAAAGACTGCTGAAGCCAGAAATGCGCTTCAAATGAACCTCAATGCCCTCTGGGCTTTATAAGATCATACCGTTTTTGAAAGATTAAAGTCAGGGAAAATTGTGTCAAAAAAATTTGCAAAAAAAACATAGCAGGACAAGTCTTGGAATAGAATCCAAAGAGTTGAATTAAAGTAGGATAAAGTTAGAAATTTTGTTATCTGATCAGCGTATCAATTAACATTGGCAGCTAAAAGACAAGGAGTCCAAAAACGGGAGAAACTAAAACAACCAGACAAACTAAACAAAAATATAATCATTGCTATAAAAAATAATCATGAAGCGTTTATCTTGAAGGTCAAAATTATCCACAGAAAGTTACTCGTTAACCCACAAACAAAATTAAAAAAAAACAATAAAAAACGAAAATTGCAATTTTTTGTTAAATTTTTAAAATTTTGCAAAAATATTCTGTCCTGCTTCTCGAATCTTTCGAGTAACCCACCAGCGAGACTCCAAAAATATTATTTGCCTTTGAATATCGACAAACCAAGAAAATAGCAAAAATTTTCAAAAAGTTTGGAAAATCAAACTTTATTAAAATTTTGATAAAATTGCTAATATTGAAATCTTTAGAACCCTCCATTGTCTTCAGAAGTTCAGAAGTCATCCAATAACCCAAATTCAAGCCAAAAAAACTCAAACTTTGTCACAAAAAATACATATAGTGAGTGATAATAAAAAGATGAATAATACCGCATTGAAGCTACCAAATATTAGGTAACCTAATATCAAACTCTGGGTCTAAATAAACTCGAAAGCTACAATTTATTGCTACAAGAAAGACAACTACTACTATAAAGCTACAAGAAAAACAAGTTATATAGAAAAATGGTAAAGTTCATAATAATAAAATGATGAAAACTTTTTCATTACCACTAAAAAGCCTGCAATAACAGCTTTTGAAATCCCAGATAAGTTTTTTCGTCCAAAAAGTCAAAAAAAAATCGAAAAGGTTAGAAAAGGTTGCAAGTTTTATTTTTAAAAAAAACTGCTAAAATTTGTTATTTTAAAGTGTGGAAAATCATTCCAATACCACTGGACTAGAAAGTACACAGCAAACTGTTATCAAACCATAGAGGTGGTTCATTGGCCCCTAGGGCTAAACAAAAACTGGAAAAAAAACCATAAAACCTTCCGAAAAACATGAAAAAAAATTGTTAAAAATATTACAAATTATTCACAAGTAGCTTCCCAGTAGCTTCACAAATCTATGCACTTGAAGCACTACTAAACGCGGCTAAGGGTTGCTAATGAAACCTGATGCCCGCTGAGCTCTGCCTGTTTATCCCGTTTTGAAAGCACAAAGTCATGAAATTGTGTGAAAACATCTTACAAAAAAAGGCAGGGCCCCAATACAAACCAATTCACGGATTATAAAAAAATTAAAAAGCAGTAAAAGACCTGCTTTCAAAGAATGTCTATATTCAATTAAAAAAAAGAGACTAGCCTCAAAATGTGCTCCGAATGAGTTAGGAAAACAATTTAGAAAGAAAAACAGATAACAAACTGAAAAACGCTTTGAAATCAATGTCAAAATGCCGCATGTGATTAACATGCAAAAATCCATACAGCATATTTCTGTTCATTCACCGTCTTCTTATTCTAATTTAAAATTTGAGCAAAAAAGGCACGCTGCAAAACCACTCGCTTTTTCACTCTTTCTCCTTTTTCGGCGTGACCAAAACCATCACTTTAGCATAAACCAGAAAACCATGAAAATGTGTGAACAGATTTTTAAAAAAACACACAGCCGGAAGAATCACGAAAAAACCCCTAAATGTTGTCTCCGCCGAAACTGTTTTCGGATAATTGAACCATATAAGCACTAACAAACCGAACCAACCGAAAAAATGGAAAAATTCAGTTCCTTATATAATAGAACTGCACCGAGGAAAGATAACCTTTCCTGAAAATTCAAGATGAATAAAATTTTCAAGCAAAAGTAATAAAGCCAAAATAGACTCACAAACCTCTCTCATTATGACAAAAAATCGATAAAATTCAAGAAATCAACAAAAAGCAGTTAAAACTTACGGTTTTTAGTCAAATTTCTCAAAAAAACACTGTTTCATTCCTGTAAAGCTGTCCTCAATGGGCAAATAAAGACCGCCTGGCAAAATGTGTCTGTCCAATATCCACGGAAAGCAACAAAACGTAGCAAATGTTGATAAGTGGGGCCGTAATAGCCTAAAAATCCGCAAAATATCTGAAAAACAGCAAATTTGTTAAAAACTCGTATTAAGGATCAAAAACTCTCAAATGATTATCAAAACAATCCTAAACTATGAGTATAGAAAGACAGCACCGATACAATTCAATTCTTGGTTTATAAAACTAAATTTGTGATTAAATAGAGAAACTTCTCGCAGCACTAATGCGGATTGAAAACACAATGTCACAGCTTGCAAGAACAATTATTTCTCTGATTGGGTCTCAAACATTTACTAATTGATTTCGAGCAATTAAGTATGAAGCTAATTGAAAGCTCGAATCGAAGAGAATGATTAGGTTATCAACCAATAAAAGTGTCAAAATTCATGCTTTTCAGTCACTTTTGTCCACTGTATAGCTTTTTAATCGTGAACAACAACGACGTTATATGGGAATTTGTGACAAACTATTGTCACTGATATACACAAAATAATAACACTAAAATTAGCAAAAATCCCTTTTACAACGTAATGTTTGACAACATTCACTGTTTGTCTTAATTATGTTTAACAGTTTTCCCAACCGTTGATTTATTTCTAATTTCTTTCAATAAAATAAGCGGTGACTGTCCATACTTTCATATCATCTATCGTTTAAAAATGTATTTCCGCCGCTTTCATAACCTATACGGCATTCCTGGCATAATTTGATTGCAATCAATGCTAATCTCATACAGCTTTGCTCTGAATGGCGGTCTCATCAGCATAAAAAAAAGTGTCTGAACTGAATAGATCAGTACACTCTCTTACTATTGTTTCTCTTCCTCTTGACAAGAAGGAGAACTATAATAGCTGCGAACACACAACAGCCCAACACACAGACGGGTATTCCAAGACGATATGCATAGAACCCAAAGTTAGCCCTGAAAAAAACAAACACCCTTCATTTTGTCGCAACTTCAAGAGTCTCAGCAATATTCAATGTCAGAAAATGAGTTTCAAGGCCCGAAACAGGCGTAAGGAGTTATATCTGTGGTTGCGACGCAATTTGATGGTCTGGCTTTCCGTCATGTCCATACACATTTTGGTCACCTACGGTTGATCAGTGGCGTCTACCCCCCCCCCCCCCCCCAGGCAACCCGCAACCCGAGTCGCGGTGTCAATGCCATTCAACGCAAAATTATGCAAGATAAGCGGTGAATGTGGAAAATTTTGTAAGATAAGCGGTGAATGCGGTAAAATTATACAAATCAGGCGGTGAATGCTGTGAAAAAAACCTTTATCGCCTAGTAGCGGTGAAATTACATAAATTCACAGCTGAGAAAACCATCCGAATGGTATTTTGTTCAACGATGTTGAGATACATTTATTAAAAATCGCACGGAAAATTTACCCACAAATAATTATACATCTTTGTGACAAATTTTTAAGCGGTGAATTTATGTAATTTCACCCCTAGAGTAAGCGGTGAACTTACGCTTATCTTACAAAAGTTCAACGCGTATGTTTTACACAAAAATATGCTAGGTTTTAATGAGAAGAGGCGCAGTGCAAAAAGAAGTGGCTGACATGTCGGAGGTGAGAGGTTCGAATCCGTGCAAAGATGGTAACTTGTAGTAAGCGGTACAATGTGGTGAATTTTTGTAAGTTCACCGCTTGCTTTAGAGGTGAACTTACAAAATTTCACCGAATTCACCTAATTTCGCCGCAAAATTATGTACAAAATTTGCTTTGAAAAAAACAATTTTTCGCCGCTTATCTTATTTATTTTTCGATTTTCTCTCGACTCGGGAAGGAACGCTCAAACAAGGTGTTTATTTGGTTATATTTGTTTATAGGCCTCATTATTTCAACTGACGTTCTACGAGACAAAAGGTATAACTTACAATTTCATCTGCAAGGCGACGTGTTCCAAGAAAGGTGTAAGGTACGCACTCGGAACTACGCACATCATCTTTCAGATGCCACATTGCTATGATGCGTTGAGTGGATAAATTCTCCATTTAAAGTTTTTTTTGGGCAAGTTCAGCATCAATATTGTTAGTTTTCCACTTTTCAATTTTCTCAATGAGCTCTTTGTTTTGCACCAGCGAAGAAGTTACCCTTATCTCAAATGATCATGGCAGGAGTACCCCAGCGGGATACTCCAATAACAACTATTATAACAAAAAAAACGAACTTGCGTACATGAACATTGTAAGTCGTCCAAGAAGTGACGACCGGGAGTTAGGCAACCAATACCGTAAAATGAGCCAAAGTAATCAACACAATTTGTGGTAAAGGGATAGGAGGTCTACCAAGCACGTATAAGAGTTACAATTAAATGAACGCTGTGAGGAGCGTAGTTTTAAGATGACACAACGTTCCTTTTTTAGCCCACAGATAGTCATCGCCATGATGGTCATTTTTTACGTGGTTATGCCACATAAACACTTTTGCAAATAAATGGCGTGAGTCAAAAGAATAATGGGATATTTTGCAACAAAATCAGTTCCGACCGACCATTTTACTGCGGCCAGCCAATTCCCTTAGACCACTTAGTCCAACAAAAGGAGAGAAAGGAGCAGTGCGGCTGCTTCGTATAAACATTTTTTTCCCGGACATCTTTTCTCTCTGCAGTATTATCTTTCCACAAGACACTTGAGGTGACACTCAGCTTCGTTAAACTAAGTGGGGTCTACTATACTACTGTCCGCATTACGGTAGTATTCATGGGAGGGTAGCAGCCGGAGAGCGTATGCTGTTGTTCGTCGCAATTTTTGATAAGAACTTATTTTATAGAATGAAATTAGTTGCCGGGCGGTTCTTTTTTGATGTGTCAGTTTTGTCGTTTTTTTGTTACAAAACCGCGTTTGTTGTTATTAGGTACTTCAGTGATTGCTTGGAACGGGAATTGCTTGGTAGCCAAGAACTCTTGTTCCCCGGCTAAGATATTTGATAGCAAAACTTAAGCGAACATGCCACGAGTACCGGCGTCTGCCGGGTAACCACTAGACGCAACATGTGTCCATTTGTACCCACGCTAGTGTATTCTAAGATCTCGCAAACGCGGTTTGCAAAAAAATATTGGGCGTTTGGTTGTCGAGTTAAGCCATAGAAAAATTTTAGTGCCCTCGGTCCACATGAATACCTTGATTAAATTTACTGTGAGAGCTCGATTGCTATCGTGTTTCAATTGAGCGGTCAATAGCGCTGCATGTAGTTCCATCTTTGGAACTGCCACCAACTTCCGATTTGCTACGCAAGCTTTACTCAGTAAAAAACAAGCTCCGTGTAGGGCCAAAGCGATGTAGTTATTCGAGCTCGGAGAGTCTCAAGGCACTGAAAGCTTTTTGCGAACTATTGCCAACAAATGTATTTCCGGGTTTTCAAAGGTTCACGAAAAGTAACTTCTCGCTATTATGTTTTTGGAAGACTTGGTAGCTTCAATTTCCCTTCGAGGAACTTTTCAACAGTATATATCGATGATTATTTGTCTCTGTACTTTAGATGTCTTTGTAGCAACAATCGATCGCCGATGATAAGGTGCCACTAGAACAATGGGGTCAAAGATTTTAGACAAAAGGCTCAGTACAAAGCATTGTGTTCATGACTTTGTGTCCGTACTTGAGGTAGCCCATCTCATAACTAGAATATCTTTGTTTTGATTCCAGTTCAACCCAAGCACGTGCGAAGACTCCTCCCTAATTTACGCAATTAGCGTGGGTTAGATTGAGCTGACCCACCAATTTGATCAGCCAAATTTGGTACATTGCTTACAAACTTAGTTTGCTTGAACACATCTATATGGAAAAAAGAACCAAACGATTCAATCAATTGAGAGCCCTCTCAGGGGTCTTCACCGAATCCAAATAAATCGTCCATGTAGAAAATTTCTAGGACGGCTCTGGTTGCTTCCTGATGCTGATTGCCGTTTTCACGGTTTGTGCAATGTAATGCATAGTAAGCGCATGTGGGGTAGTCTTTAGGTCCGGATATATGGCGCGCATACTGATACCTCACAATTTTTGTGGAGGAGTCCTCAAGCCTCACACAAAAAGAATTGATCACTGTTCACAATCAAGTGCACCAACCCGGAGAAACATACCCTCGATACTTGCGGTTACGGCAAATAATTACTGACGAAACTTTCGTAGCACAGGGATTAAATTTGGGAGCAATTTGGGGCAAAAGATGTGTTCAAATAAGAAAGATGGAACTTTCTTGAGCCATTGAATACTCTACGCACGTTTCCAGGTCTTTTCGAAATGACTACAGGGTGCAGTTGTAGGTACGATTTTTCAACCGACCGCTGCTTAACCGTGTTAGCTCCAGAAACTGTTATTAGGTAACCTATTACAAGGTCTTCCGTAATGGATTTTGCGTACTTTTGTTTCATTGCTGTGTCTATTGGGCGCCGCTTTGGAGGGATCTTAGCCGTATCGAGGTCGTAAAAGAATTATTTGGAAGCTTCATGTTGCCTTGAGCCCACACCATAACGACATCGTAACTCCGGCAACTATGAATGGTTGTTGTTTCAAGTAGTAATTCATACCCGTGTGAATCAGCTGCTGAACGGGTGTTGGCCGGCTGGTACTCGCCGTACAGTTCTTTTTTTGTGCCAAGACTTAAACTGACGAGCCAGTTCATAATTCATTTCATTATTGACTTTGGAACACATTGAACTTGACGGAATTCCTATGGGCAAGCCAAAAACGAACGGTGAACAGTTTTTTTCGGCTGCTAAGTGCTCTATCAGACAGATGCCTTGAGAGACATACTGTACAGTTATCATCTCAATGTTTCTTAGCATTAGTCTCTATAGCTGAATCCTACTGGATCTAGAACGGCCAGATGTGGGTGAGTTTCTTGCATGCACTTAACGTAATTGATATTGGACAATACGCTTAATGTTTTGGCCACATAAAGACGTTGAGTGGAGGCCTCAAAATCTTGATCTTTGCGTGGTGTGACAGTCAATGAACCAATTTAGTGGCAATAAGTTCTTTTTATACTCTTGGCGGTCATTTTTTAAGCAGTAAGCTTCAAACCAAGTCTATCTGAGTGACTATCGGACATCAAAGAGTTACTGCAAGCGGTACCGCTAAAATCTAACGCCGTGATACCACTACTTGTAGGAAGCAAGGAGCAATTTATGTTTTTTGTCCAAGGTTTAGCTGAAAAATCCTCTCAGCTCCTTTAGGTAGGTTTTATACGAGCCGTTGCAGCCCCTTTTCCACATATAGGGCAACTTGGGCACTGCCTGAACATGTGTTTATCACCCAAACAGTTAAAACAGAGCTTTGCCTCGGCCACAATTTTGGCTAGCTGCGTGGAGGAGATCATTTCTTAAATTATATGACTTTCCCCTAACTGATGGCTGCTTGTGCATGCCAAGCAGCTCGAGGTTGACGTTGACAAACTCTGTTTCGTCTTCTGATTACTCTTCTGTTGCATATTTGCGGCAATTGCTCTTCAATTAACTTTTGTCTTAGTTACTGAGTTGGTGGTAACTTGGATTTAACGGTATTATTCTTGAAAAAATCAAGCGCTTTGGCCATTTCCTTTAACCAACCGCTCTAATCCAGAAAAGCAGGCTTCTCCCAATGCTTTTTGACATTTAATGGCAGCTTTCCTTAAATGCGAATCATAAGATAGCGATTTAAAAACCCCGACATGTCTTGAAATGCATGCTGAAAATTATCTTACTGCTATTGTGCCTCTTCATTGGTTGAAGGCTGTTGAGTTTGTCCAAACGGGCACTTACAACACACTTTGGCGGGCTGAATTTACGTTCTGAGAATTTCAGTGCGTCTTCGTACATTGCATCATATCAGGCGAACTCAGCTATAGCTGTTTTAGCTTTGCAGCGACGCTTTGCCACTGACCCTTAATGTACGTCAATTTTACATCATGCTTTTTTAGATAAGGGATACGGACGATTTCAGAAATTTTATACCAATAAAGATCAGATTAACGTTCAAACTGACAAACAATTCTAGCCATAAATGTTTGGTGTAATAGGCACACGCTACGAATGGAGAACCTCGAACTCATTCCAAGGAAAAGCTTCATTTGGAAGAACTTCTTTGACAAAAACCTCGGTTATACTCGATATACAAAAGCTAGTAAAAAAGGCATGGAATTTTTTGCCAAATTCTTTCATAAGTATTATCCTTTTAGTGGCACACTTAACATGATAATCAAATAAACCTGGCCGTTCTGCAAATTGTTGCAGTCATCTTGCATGAACTGGCTACCATGCAAGAGTCTTCAAGAACCTGATGGGTTGTAAAAACTACTATCTATTTTGCAAAGTCTCGAATGAATTTTAGTTCATGAATTTTGCAAGATAAGGAAAGAGTCTTACAAAATAATAGGTGGTACACTGTGCATGAAATTCGGTGTAAATTACGGCATAACGCAGTTTTAGGTTCTAAAAAATTAAAAAGTTGAGTACTTTGATAGAAAAGTATTATTGTGCGGACCAATTATTTTAAAAAATGCTTGGAACATTACTGATGGAGATTAAGTGTTCATATGTTCAACACCACATTGACTAATCCGAAATAGACTAAGACATAAACTACATGTCGTAGAGTTAAGTTAACTCAGGTCTGATTTCAACATACACTCTATTCTGTATGAATATTTGACATGGTTAATTGAAGCGGGGTATAAAATTGCCCGCCCGGGTTGACCAAACTTACTTACCATATAACGGACCATATATGGTCCATAAAAGTCCATACACATTTCCGTTTTATGATCTTGCTATGATAACTAAGTTTCCATATATGGTGCGTTTCATGGAAAATAAGTTTTCCAAGGAGAGCATTCTTTTTGACTCCCATGGCAGTAAAAGAATGAAACAGTGCATCCTGCCTTATATGACTCGTTTCATGGTTAGTAAGTTTTCACAGAACGCAACCAAAATCCCCGTTGCATATCTCTAACACTGCGTAAGTTGAATCAATTCTATATATATCATATAAAAGTGGAGATGATGCTCTGTCAACATAGTTTGATCAATAAAAATTTAGTGGCTATGAACATATTTTAATTGTCTGACCATTTTTTTTCTTGAAATTCTTGCATTTGGAGTACGCTGTCTACAGTTGGTAGAGTGAAAGCTTAATCTATTTTTTGCTTTGTTAATTTTTTAGTCAATATAAATATTACTTTATAAAAATAACGTTAATACGCAAAAACGTAGCTGCAAGCAATGGATGTCAATTTTCAGATCGATGCAGTTGAAGTCTCGCGGTATTCGAGCTAATTTCAAGAATACGACTTCACTCGAGTGCCCCTTTGAAGTGTTCACATGACGCAGTGAGTTGGAAAACCTGAGACGTCATGTGAATAAATTATAGTTAAGAGAATTTTTTTAACTTAAATTGATTTTTTTCACTTAAAGGCTTTAATTTTGCTCAAAATATGCTGGGATAAACAACCAAAAATTTACAAAAAATTGTCAACATTGAACAATTATATGAAAAATGCAACTATCAGAACCCACATAAAATATTTGCTCTGAAATCGAATGAAATTGAATTTAATATGATATCTAACAGTGGTTTCGTATTAAACCCCTGAGAAATACAAGTGAGCTTATTTTGCGTTAAATTTTAGACAAGCTAGCCGCAAAGCTGGTTAGTCTCTCCTACTGCGATGCTTTTAACATCCGCAATTATTTTTGATTCAGATTTTATTGAAAATAAACAATATGAAATAAAGTGTAAATAAAGTATAATTATCTGCATACCGAGAGTCCTTCAAATTTTGTGATGGGTTGCTCTTTTTCGGAAGAAGGATGCAGATTTCAGAAACTTTCAACAATAAAAGATGAGATTGTGTTTGAAACTGATGAGCCTGTGCGCGGTGTCGGGAATACTATTCGCTCAAATACATTTTTTAAAAATAAATTTTGAGGGTTCTCCATTGATAGCTTGATTGTGCGATTTATACCCTACACTGATAGCTGAAAACATTTGCTAGCTGGCAAATGTTTTCAGCTATCAGTGTAGGGTATAAATCTCACAATCAAGCTATCAATGGAGAACCATCAAAATTTATTTTTAAAAAATGTATTTGAGAGAATAGCATTCGACGACACCGCGCAGGGGCTCCATAAAAAAGAGAAGAGCTTAAAAATGGCGTCAAATCTTTTCCCAAAGTAATAATAAATTGTTCATTTTCTGTTATCGAGCAACACAAAAGAAGTTTATTTTACTGTGCACAAAATATATGTACAATGAAGTTCAACAGAAAAAGAGCACACCATTAGATCATCAGTTGATCCGTTTTCAGGTGCCTCACAATATAGGAATATCAAAGAACTGTTGATTAAGAACCGAAAGAAAATTACTATAGTAATTGAACTAAATCATGGTTGGTTAAAACAAAAAAAAATTTCAAAAAAAAATGTAAATAAACCGAGAATTGAGTGCAGGGGGCTACAATTAGACGTACTCAAAAAAAATAACTTGAGAAGTCTTGGTTGTCAATTATGTAATTTCTTAAAAACATATGGCAAATATGTTTTATTTTTTGATTTGTCATTTCTAAAACCGTATTTACAAAGGAAGGTTCCAGAAAAACCAACAATTTCAACATTTTTCGGACCTTAAACCTCAATCGGTTTGTCACATTTTTTCGATCACCGCAATCAAGAAACATTGTTGTTTTTCTTCTTTTTTTACTCTGTTTAATTCGTTATCATTCAAGTAAGATTTGACATGACTAACAACACATTCGTCTCTTAGCATTTTTATTAACAGTTTAAGTACTTCGTACAAGTGTAGTTCTTTTGCTAAAAACAGGTTAAATTTTCTCCTTAGATCACTCACTGAGTTGAACTTTCTTTTATTGAAAATTATCCTTATGAGTTTTTTTAATTTTGAGTCTATCAATGAAATATCTGACAAAACAGAATTTCCATAAATCAGTATACCATATTGCACTACCGGCTGAAAATAACTTTTAAAAACCTGAATCATTTGACTTTTACTAAGAAATTTTCTCAGTCTATAGAACAGTCCAATGAACTTTATTAATTTTTGGTTAGCCACATCAATATGATTTTTGAAAGACAATTTATTATCTATTGTTATTCCAAGATAACGTATTGAGTCAACGTTTTCAATTCTCTCTTTATCGATGTTAATCTGTTCTTTTTTGGAGTAAGTTTTAATTTTCCCAAAAAACATTGATTTTGTTTTTTCAGTATTGATTGTCAATTTATTATTAGTTAACCACTGATTACATTTTTGTAATTGAGTTTTGTGTTTCATCACAACCTCTTCGGCGGTGGCTGAAGTTTCAATAACTGTGTCATCTGCAAAAAGTATGATATTAGATTCAAGATTAGTTAAATTGTCAACATCTTGCGTATTGCTCAAATCATTCACGTATATTATGAAAAGCAGAGGACCGAGAACCGATCCCTGGGGAACTCCAATATCAACAAAAGCAGTACTTGAAACAACTTCTGCAATTTGAACAAACTGAGAGCGGTTAGTTAGGTATGATTTAAGTATATTGAAAACATGACCTCTCAAACCAATATTACAACATTTGTCTAATAGTATTGTATGGTCTACCGTATCAAAAGCTTTTTTGAGATCCAGGAATGTGCAAACAGACATAACGGATTTCTCAGATAATTTTTGTCGCAAGAGTTCAATCAGAAACAAAACATCGTCAATTGTACTTTTTTTGGCCCTGAAACCAAACTGGGAGCTTGAGAGCAGATTAAATTTCACTAAAAAAGAGATAATTCTTCCCTGAAGCAATTTCTCGAAGATCTTTGCTATGGTTGGTAATAAGGAAATAGGCCTAAAATTTGATGGTATACTCTTATCTCCAGATTTGTGAAGTGGGAAAACTTTTGCAATTTTAAGACAATCAGGGAACACGCCAAGATTGAAACATTCATTGAACCATTTTGAGAGAAAAGGACTCAGGACATTAGAAAATTTCTTGATGCAGTAGTAATTGAGGTCAACAGTCCTCACTGTACTTATTCGGAGCATTATTAATGATATCAAAAACTTCCTTGTCTGTAATATCGGCAAGAAACATAGATTGTTCTGCTTTATCGGTTGTTTTTAGAAACAATTTCGTTGGTAAATGTGCGTTCATTTTCCTTCCAATTGATGTAAAAAAAATCATTTAAATGGTTGACTTCATCTTGAGATGGTATTTTTCCACGATTTTAAATTTTTTTGCCTGTTATGTCACCATAAACTTTAAAAAAGTTTCGGTTTGTGTTTGCTGCACCTTTTTCAATTTGATTTTGAGAAAAAGTCTTCATTTTGTTTTTTATCAAAATTTTTACCTTCCTGCACTGTTGTTTGTATTCGTTATTGGCCGATATTGATTGAGCTTTGAGTGCATTCCTCCACAACCTTTTTTCTTTGCGGCAGCGTTTTTGACTTCGTTGTCAATCCAGATCTTTTACACATGTTTTCTTGTTGTCTTAGGTAAATAGTGATCTAATGCTTCTTGCACAGTTCTTTGTGAACATTTGAATTTATCATTAATTTCTTTTTCGGTAGAATCAATTTGTTTTAATCGCTGCCACAGAACGAAACTAATTTTTTCCTGAAGAAGAGGATTTTCAAGTTTTGCCCAATTTCTCGATTGAAAAAAATTATTTTCTGTTTCTAAGTTGGTTTTATTCTTCAATTTAAGTAAAAGTGAATAGTGATCAGTTATTTTTGTTCTTTGGCTGGTAACCTCTGATTCAAAACTTGTAAAGAACAGGTCAATATAAGAACTTGAATTTTTTGTTTCGCGTGTAATGAGGTTCTCACTTACCAATTTTAGGTCAAATGTTTGGGTCAATTCCCTTAAATATGATTGTTTGTTCCCTTTAGATATAAAATTTACATTAAAGTCACTGCACAGCACATGCAGGCTTTGCGGATCGCTAATATGTTGTTCCAAGTAGGTACTAAGAACGTCAAAAGTAGCAATCGTGGTGGCATTAGGTGGTATATAAACACAAGTCATTGATAACTTTTTTGTTCCAATACTGAAGTAAACACTAACCGCTTGTATATTATTCAGGTTTAGAGACCCGCGTATTTTAACATTAAATTTATTTTGTACAAAAATTGCAACACCTCCACCTCTTTTTTCCCTATTGCTTGAAACCAGTTCATCATAACCATCTATGTGAAAAATATTTGATGAGAACTTATCTTTAAGCCATGTCTCTGTTAGGCAGATTGCTATAGGTTTTTCTTTCAGAGACGCAGTTTCCAAAGTGAGTTCATCAAAGTTTTTTGTTAGTGAACGTATGTTCTGTAGCATGATAACCTGCTTGGTTTCGCCCAGTAACATTTTGTCTATGACGACCATAAGAGAATAGTTCAGCTACACAATCTGAGCAATCAACTTTGACTAATGAAATCATTAGCAATTTGAGATAAAAAAATAATAAAAAAAATGTATTTGAAAAAAAAAATAAAAAAAAAGTTCATGTTTTGTTTTCAAGCATTTTGAAAAATTTGAAGCAAAGAAGGTTAAAATTTAACTTAGAGGACGTCCAGTGACATTTTTTCCTTCTTTTTTTCATTTTTGTTAAAAAAAAATTGCACTCCTTTATGTAAGAATGACTTTGATCACTGGGTGAAAGTTTGTTTATTTTAGGTGCTATCTTTAATATGCAGTATAAATAATAATGTTCCGCGGAAATCACAGAACTTTTTTTTTCATCTCTATACTCTTGTTTCAGACTAGATGACTGCGGAAATCACAGTCAGCTTGAAACTTGCTCGCGGAAATCACGAGCAGAGTATCAGAATGAATTTTCTTCTTTCTTTATTTTTTTTTCTTGTTTATGTTATACTTCTTCCCCCATTTTGTTTCTTCATGAAGCAATATTTCAAAAAAAAACAAGAAAAGCTTAAGAAGGAACGATTCACCAAATATAGTGCATTTCCCCTATTATTTTGTAGGCAGGAAACAGCTCTCAGTTATTCCCAATACATCAACAAAGTATAACATTTGTTTTAACAATGATTTTAACAAGTTAGCAAGTAAATACGAAACAAAAAAAAATAATTGAGTTCATGTTCAAATACCAGTTATAATCTAGTCTTGCGCCAGACCGTTTCTTTTTAGTTTTGCGATTGTTTGTTTTGTTTCTTTGCAGCAGGGCAAAACTCGTCTTCGTCGTCACAATTGTTTCTTTTTCGTTTGAAAACGTTAAGATTATCTAACTCGTCAATTTCCGTAACTCTGACAAATTCGTTTTTTCCTCTACCATTGTCTACTAACACTGAAACGACACAGTTGTTTGTGCTGGTTATTAAGTCGCGTCGTTTAGCTTCGGCATTGATAGCTGCCTCGCATTCCGGTAAGGGCTCGTTCAAATCGATATTTTTGCTATTTGTTTGATTTTTTTGTTTCTCAGTGCTCTGCGTTTTTTGTAGATCATTGTTTTGTCCTCAAAATACAGAAATTTGCATATGACGGTCGGCATTATGTTGTTAACAGTACTTGGCACAACATGGCATGCTTTAATAGCATCGTATTGAATTTTCACACCCAGATAATTTTGAAAAAATTTGAGCGTTTCGCTGGTAACGTTCTGAACCCTGTTAGCATCGAAGGGAGGGTTAACTATCAGTAAACTGTCCTTCCTAGAGTACCTCTCCTGTGCACGTAAGCGATTATTTATGTTTTGCTGTTGGTTTTTTAAATTAGCAATAATTTTTTCTTGTTGTCCGACTCGGATTTTTAGATCCCTAACTTCATTGGACAGACTTTTTACCTCTTCTTCGGGCTTACTAACGACATTTGCAGAACCTGCAGAAGGACTCGTTCCAGAGCACTCCATTACACAACTCGATCCAGTACACAACTCACAGTATAAGAAACAAAGTAATATAATGATAAGTGAAAAAAAAACTCAAAGTAAATTTGAAATAAGCTCAATTGTCAAGTCAAAAATCAATCTCGGATGAAACTCAGATTGCGCAGTTTAGAACGTTTCAAAAAGTCATTCTTCTAAAGGTCAACCCACTGTTCACTTCGAAATTTTGTTTGTCTGACGTCATTGTTAGCTTTTCCTTGAAAGAATAGTCGAACAATCACAGCCATCTGGCAAAATCTCGCTAATATCTTTCACAAACTGCCTACCGTGTAAGATTCAACCATATGCCCCCCCCCCTCCTCACCTCTCTAACCCTTCACCTCTATCAACCCTTTTCATTAGTCTGCAATTGGCACGCAAAATTTTGATGTTATACTATACTTTGTTCCTTCCTTGTAGCACTACAAAACGTTCAATTGACTATAACCAGAGATTCCGGACCCAAACTTTTAAACTGGAGCAGGTGATAACAAAACGTAACGCTGAAGACTCTGGAGAATTTAATGTGCTGTAGAATTAAAACACAAAAATTAAAACTGTTTGCAGGCCGCTTGAGAGAGAGGCGTGTTGTCATTATGAGACAATTTTCAATGTCTGAACAGTTTATTTAGGTATGTCTTTTGTCTTTTCATGCCACTTCCGGTTTACGACCGGTCTGTTCATTTGAATGGCCGATCTAAAAGCACAAAAAAAATAGAAACTATCTCTTGATCTAAACTACCATATATTACTCTGCGACTTATGTTCCCTGTACAGTTGAAAACTTGACACGAGTACTCTGAATCAGTAATAACATTGTCTGAACAGTTAATTTCCTCATGCACAACCTTAGGCACAGTAAATGAGTCGAATTATTTTGTCTGCAGAGTTGAAGTAAAAACTTTCATGTGAAGAGTTCCAAAAAAAGTGTTAAAAGCTACCATGAACAGTTAAAAATTAGATTAACCGTTCAAAATCTCCATGAACAATTGAAAACTTCCTTGATCAGTTCAAAATTTCCATGAAGTTAAAATCGTACCATGCACAGTTTAAGTGGCAGTGATCATCGAGGCAGCAGTGGATGTTTTCATTGTATCCATGCGAATAGTAGCATGACCAGTCACTCTCACATTTGTCCATCTTGTGGTAGTAGCAGTCCACCAATCCACCAAATCCACCCATCGCTGCCGCCAAACAAACGATACGTGGAAGAAATGCAGCTCCTTAAAAATATCCAAACGTCATATATTAGGAGTAAGCTTGCCTGTGTAGTTTCAACCATCAAAGACAGTTTTGAATCTTTTTTTCAAACATGTAAATTAAAAATATAACCGAAAGGTTAATGTTTACATGCCTTCAGAATAATCAGGAATATTTATTGAAATAATCAAAATTATACTTTAATCTTCTGGTTATTAATTGATGTTGCCCATTAAGCTGTTCGTTCCACTATATATAAAAATAAGACACGAATGATCCTAACTGTCTATCTATTGGAAAATTTTCATGCTGACGTGGCAAAAACTCTGTTAAAGCTTTTTTGTTCTCCGTCGCTCTTACGTTAAAAAGTAACTTATTCGATTTTTGTATGCTCTTCAAAATCAAGATCTTTTACTCTGCTTAGTATACTTTTGCGTTCTTATTATCAGCTGTTTTGTCCGTTTGTTCTGTTTTAACTGTTGGTGGTTTGCACATTTTTAAAATGTTTCTGATACTATCCTCTGACTCAAGTCTGTGTGGAGTTTCAATATACTACACTTTGAAATAATTACTTAAGCTGGTAAGACATGCAATTTGAGAAGATTATCACGACAATGATCGAATTTACGACGCATATAACACACTTTTATGCCCCAATTAATCTGCCGATTTATACGCTGTATGTTTTTTGCTGACAATGTTTGTAAATAAACTCCACTGAATGACAAAAGAGACAGGACTAAAGATTTGAAAACTTGCAGCCTTACTTCAAAATGTATATGGTTTCTTACAGGATATAGTGAGCAAATGGCGGCCGCCATTCTTTCTACAACTACATTAAGATATGCTTCCAAAGTCAATTTTGAGTCAAGATGTATTCCTAGATAACAACCAATCTCAGCAGATTTTATTAAATTTCCGTTGAAAGTAACTTTTGGTTCTAATTCGTCCCTGGTAGAAAAATAAAATTGTTCTGTTTTATCAGCATTCAACGTGAGTTGATTTTCATGTAAGTAACTGTCCATTTTCAATAAAATATGTTCAATATTCGTTACAATTGTTTCTCCGGGTTCATATAAAATACTAGTATCGTCTGCAAATTGAACAAGCTCAAAGTCACTTTTTTTCTGAAAAATTGTTGACGTATAAAAAAAATTAGGGGTCCTAATATTGTGCCTTGCGGTTCTCCACGATTAACCAAAATGTATTCTGAGACCTCGGTGCCTATTTTGACGCTTTGTGATCTTTCTTCGAGAATAGATTTCAAGGATTGAATTGCAGGCTCAGAGAAGTTGAAGCACTCTTCTTTTTTAAAATTTTTTTTGTGTAATTGAATTGAATGCTTTTGCAAGGTCTAAGAAAATTGCTGCAGTGTTTTTTCCCATTTCATGCTTTTCTATTACCGTCGCAGTGAAAACCAATACTGCATCTGGTGAAGATATTTCGTTTTTGGAATCCAAATTGCTCTTTCTTCAACAGATTAATTTTATTAATGTGATCCGTCATTTGGAAAAGGGGAAGCTTCTCAAAAAGCTTAGCAAAAGTTGGTGTGACCGAAATTGGTCGATGGTTGCACACTTGTGTTCTTGATCCTCTTTTGTGAATTGGTGTAACATATGCATGTTTTAGAATAGTTGGAAAGACACTGTTTTGAACACATTCATTAAAAACAAACTGAAGTTGAGTACCAATTGCGTAATTCGCCGCCTTTAAAGCCCACGCATGGACAAATCCTGGACCCGGGGTTTTTTTGTTTTCTAAACTGTCAATAATATTTCAGATTTCTTTTAAAGTCAATACTCTAAAAATGAAATTTTCAGAACAGTGGTCCAATTTATGGATATTGATAGGAACGAAATTACCAGAATATTTGCCCATTTCCGCAAAAGATTTGTTAAATACATTGCAGATTGCGTTTTTGGCAACGGTCTCGGCTCCGTTTATTTCAGTTTCAGACATATTAATACCTTGTTTGTGGTTTCGTAATTTTTTTTGATGATATTCCATTTCTGCTTCGATGTTTCACATTGCTTAAAAAAATTAAGAGAATATTTGGGATGTGAATCTGGTAGTTTTCGATTCATTAGGTTACGGCATTTTTTTGACTCGTCAAGAACATCATAGTTTCGAGAAAATTTGTGTTTATTGTACAAATGAAGTTTTTCTGCTATTAATTTTTTGAGTTCCTTGGATATCCATGGTTCATCAAATTTTTTTGTTTTGTTTTTCTGAAGAATCACAGATCTGTATAAGTGCATGTTGATCAAGTTTAATTTGGAAAATTTCATTAAACTTTGGAAACATTTAATCACATCTTTCCTGTTGATACATAGGTCGCCTGTCCGCAGAAGCCCCTGTTGAGTTTTTCCCCCAAGAAAAATTTCATGTTTCTTCTAAAAAAAATATCTATCTTCGTCCCTCCCTATCATTTCGAAATCACTCTAATTAAATATGATGTTGTAGTCAACCTCAATGGGCGCCAAACAAACTTTTCATTCTACAATTTGATTTTTTGTCATGAAGCAGTGATCGATAAGCGATTTATTAGTTCTGCTGATTCGATTGGGTGTGTCCACATTTGTTGGGTTAAGTGCCAGACCAGATGTAAAGTTATCAAGTATTTCTTTTATCTTTTTATTGAATTGATCAATGTTGTAGTCACCAAATAGAAGAAGATTGTCTGTTAAGGAAACAGCATTAGATACTTCAACACTCAACACGTTTAAGAAAAAATCGGAAAAATTTTTACTCGGATTGTTCACTGTTATTCACCAGACATTTATCGTTCAAAGGCTCAATAATTTCGAGCCACTTTGATTCAAAAAAATGCATTAGCTATCTCAAACTCTTTCTTACGTTTAACATTGAAGTGTCTGGGAATCCAACGCCCCAACCTCGCTGAACTCCCGTTTGTTTTGATCTAGTTTTTTGTAAGAAAAGATGTTCAATACTAATATTAAAATTGGTGTCCTGCTTCTCTGAAACCCGTGTTTCGGTTACTATAATTATTGTTTGTGAATCTAGTTGTTGAATCAAATTCAAAAGGTCTTCATGCTTATTTTGTATGCTACGTGCATTTATGAGAAAAAATTTCATACATTTTTGGGATGGATCTAGTACTTTATCAAAAGTCGACAACTTCGATATATTAAAAGGTCCAGGATTTTTTTCAACATCTCCAAAAAGTAGTAACGTTTTTCTCAAAACCAAATTTCAAAGAAAACAAACAGCTTTGGGCGCAAAATTTTTACACTCCAGCTCAATTTTGTATAACGAATGTTTTGCTTTAGTTAAACTTCTCCTAATGACTATGAAGTGATTTTTGTGCAAATTTATCCGAAAAATAAGAACTACTAATGTTAAAAAACAAATTCTCATATCTTTCACATTATTGAACTGAAACAATATTGTGATAATTTGGAATTTTTCGAGGTTGGATCACATTCTGTGCTGCACCTAGGTTGTTAAAGACATTATAGTGCCGAATATTATTCACAAGGTTTTTGATTCATTTTATGTTTGGATGAACCCCGTCATAAGAAATATCATTATCTGAAAGAGTATAATCAAGACATACAACTTTTGACAAAGGATATTTATCTTTTCATAAGTCGGCTCTAAATTTGAGTAAAGATGAAATGGAAATCAATAATGAGTAAATTTTTTCGGAAAATTCACTGCCTATAAACGCTAGTAAAAGACTACCATTTGGAGACTTCTGAGAAATGCGCAGCATCCTCTCGTCCATTTAATGAAACAGGTATCAGAATGGAAAAAAAACATGTATTTTTTATGAAACGATTGAAAAGAATGAGTCTTAGACAAGCAGAAAGAAACCTACCGTCAATACACTTCATATTCCAGGTTGCAGTATGAAACAAAATAAATTTAAATGCCTCACAGATAAATTTATATCTGAATGTGAAACTCCTTTCTCAAACAGGAAGTTATTTATGTATGGATTATTGACAAAATCAATAGCTTGTTTGATATTGCTGCTAAAAAAATGCACGCGATAGACACTATGGAAACAAAAATGTATAATTAGTTATAATATCAGTGATACTTGAAAGCGTAAATTTATCGTGTTTAATATAATATGAAACCAGAATTAATAACCCCAGGCCTTGTGAAGTAATTTTGTGCAAAACAGGTAGAAAACGTAAACTAAAAAACTGTATTAAATTATAGCCAAGAAGAGAAACTCCATTTCAATGTAATGAACTGATATGAAATGATTGGAATTAAAGAATAAGGAATAAAAAAATAATTAACTTCACTAGTAGAAAATAATGAGTTTAAAAAAACGCCATTCAATATGCGTTTTAAGAACATAAACGTCCAAACTCTTGCAAGTTGCTCATTATGAATATCTTGTAAAATCTAAAGCTATCTTCAGATCGAAAGATACTTCAAAAACCTTTTCAAAATAACCCACTATTGTTGCAAATAATTTTCATTGCAAAACAATAACTATCCTGTTTCACATATTACGTTGATGGCTGATTTTTTTTCTAATTCCAATTTAGACCCTACGAATTGTCTTCTAGCTTTCTTAAATTTATTCTCAAGTAACCACTTTTCAAATTGAATGAATTTGACAACACTGTTGTTAACGCATTGAAATTATTTATTTCAATTCGAGACCTTCCAATTTCACCCATCGTTGTTTTATATAAGCTTGGTAGTATTTCATTTATAACACGATTGACATTTTAGAAATAATGTTCGGTACGTTTGGTTTTGAAACGCATGAAAATAAATTGTATATTCGGTTTCAAAACGGAAGAAATTACTGGTACATATCGTTTGAAACCAAATTTTGTTATTTTTTCCGTTCAAAAATTATTTTGAGTTCTTGTGCATGACGTAATGAATCCTTAAGATGACATTTCACTTTCAGCTACAACATTTGTACTAGCTGTACCTTTCACTGAAACTTTCATATTACGGACCATTGACTTCATAAATCAAAAAAAGTTTCAAAATATTGGTAAAACTACAACTTTGCCATACATGAAAGTTCTATGACTGCGACTTTTCCATAATATGGGAGTTCTATGGTTACTATTTCTCCGTAACAACAGACAAGAGGTTTTAAAGAATCATGGTTTTTCTTGACGCCTAATGAGCTTCTTAAACTACAAGGGAAAACAGTTTGACTGTTTTTCTTGCAGAACAAGCAAAAATGGAGGCTCTTTTTCCTTGACACAATACAGCTAAAAACTAAAATAACGAGCAGGCCAGGAATATCATAAAACATCACAAAAGCAAAGAAAGAAAGCACAATTTATATAGAGCTCATGGGAGAAGGTCCCTGTAAGGGCACAAAGGGATGGACATTTAACAAAAAAAACAAATTAAAAAAAAACATTCTACCCACCAAAATTTAACCAAAGCCTGCAAACAAAAAAAAACTGAGTTTTTATTATTCTTATGGATAGTAGGCACTACCAAAACAGTGCGAGTAACATTGAACAAATCCAAGACCCAGAAGGTCCCTTTATATTATGCAATTACAATTGACTTTATGAGGAACAATTGACGAAATAGCAAAACTTGACACTATGAAACCATTATGAAAAAAAAATATTATTTATTATTGCAAAACCAACGCTAGCTTAAAAAACTTATTACTTTAATTTTAGCGGCCTAGACCCAGTATAGAAGAAATAAGACTAAATTTTACATTAAAAAACAGTAAAAAAAAATTCCAGGTATTGCAGGTTTCAAGTTTCTAAGCATTGAATAAGAAAAAATCTCTGGTTGTGTTTAGCACTACTATCTAGAGGAGGCACTATCAAAACAGTATGGTAAACACTAAACAAATTCTTGACCCTAAAAATTGCGAATAAATTTTTTGAATACGAAAAACTGTCAATTGTTCAACCTGACTTGTTGAGAAAAACAATTGACGAAAAACCAAAGCTTGACGTTAAATACCAGTTATGGGAAATTGTCCTTTTCCATGGCCAATGTTAGCTTAAAACACGCTCTATATACCACTTTTAGCAGCTTAGACACGGTAGCAAAGTAATTAGACTGGTTTCTATATATGAAGCAGTAAACAAAAAATTGCATTTCAGAACTACACGTTCTTCTTGTATCGAATTTTTAAATATTTACTCAAAAAAACTCTAAGGGTGTTTTTATCACAGTCATGGATAGAATGCACTACCAAAACAGTATGGTTAACATTAAAAAACTCCTTGACCCAGAATGTCCTTTTATATTTTTCAAATACGATTGACTTTCAGAGAAACATTGACGAAACTGAAAAAATTGACGTTAAATCATGATACCATTTCTCATTTCATAGCAATTTTTAGCTTAAGACAAGCCTGTCATATCACATTTAGCAGTCTAGATCCAGTAGTAAAATATGAGACTAACTTTTAAAAAAAAAACAGTAGGAAAATCGCGTTTCCTACCTACACAATTTTAAGCATCAAGATTTTAAGCATTGACCCAGATATCTGCAGGTGTTCAAACACTAAAAATCACGACTAAAAAATATGATGACATTGAACAACTCCTTAACGCAGAAAGTCGTATTTTGTGTTCTAAAAACAATTGAATTTTTGAGAAACATTTGACGAAACAGCACAATTGACGTTATATATCAATTATTTTTTAATTTTCTTGTTCCATAGCCAATTTTACCTAAACCACGCTTGATATAAATGTTTGCAGCCTGGAGCCATTATTAATGATATGACACCAATTTTTACCTGAAAATTATTCGCCTTTCTGACCTACGACTTTTTCATGTATCAAATTTTTAAGCATTGACTCAGAAATAATCTGCGGCTGTTAAGCCACTCTTATGGACAGAGGGCACTACCAAAAGAATATGGGTGATATTGAACATTTTATTGGCACAGAAAGTCCTATAATAAGTTTTAAATACGATTGACCTTTTGAGAAACAATTGACTTTATAGTAAAACTTGACACTATGTACAAATTATGGGAAAACATTTTATTCCATGGCCAACGCTATTTTAAAAAATGGTTCTCATATTGCTCTTAGCACCGTAAGCCCAGTAGTAAAAAAGCGAAACCAAATTTTACATAAAAAACAGTAAAAATAATCGCGTGTCCGACCTAGAGCTTCTGCATGTATAAAATTTTGAGCCTCAAAAAAACTCTGGTTGTTTTACCACTCTTATGCATAGGAGGCACTACCAAAACAGTGAGCAACATTGAGCACATTTTTTTAACCCAGAATTTCCTTTTATATTTTTAAAAACGATTTACTTTTTGATAAACAATTAACGAAATATCAAAATTTGACGTTAAATATCAATTACGGGAAATTTTCTTATTTCATACGAGCTTAGGCATAAAACCCCCTTGATAGATTACTTTTTGTAGTCTAGACCCAGTAATAAAGAAACAAGAACATTTTTACATAAAAATTAGTATAAAGATTTTTGTCTCCTACCTAGAGATTTTTGATGTATCAAGTTCTGAAGCATTGACTAAGAAAAAAAGCAGTGGTTGTTTTACCACTCTTATCGATAGGAGGGCCTACCAAAAAATGGGTATTTTTGAACAACTTCTTGAACCAAAGATCTTATTATACTGTTACCATATGATTGACTTTTTGAGAAACAAAGGAGAAAATAGCAAAACTTAACGTTAAAGGTCAATTATAAGAATTTGTCGTATTCCATAGCCAACCATAGCCTAACACAAGCTTGATATATTACTTTCAGCAGCCTTGACCCATTAACAATGAAAGTAGACCAATTTTTTAAAAAACAGTAAAAAAAATTTGCGTTTAGAACTACACGTTTTTCATGTATCAAGTTTTAAAGCATTGCCTCACAAAAATCTCCGCGTTTTTCACCACTCTACCAAATTAGTTTGGGTAACCAAAGCAGTAAGTGCTCTTTATCGTGTTTTGAAGCAGTTTTGTTCAGCTTGAAAAATGTCTTTTCTATCGGTTTTGAGAGACTTTACATTCTGAAATTGTTTCGAGTGAACGAGGCCACTTGATTCGTTCATAATAATTTTTCGTTGATCTGAAGAGGATTTTTTTTGGAATTTTAATATCAAGTTTTTTGTCTTTTATTCCGATCACTAAAAGACTCTAATTACAGTCCAAGACCTTTAACAGAAATCACGAAGTTTTTCTACTGGCTAGTTGACAATGTAACACTTTAAAAAAATCTTTCGTTAACATCTAATTAAAACTTTTTTGCATTATGAAGTTCTATGACCATGACTTTTCCATAGAACAATGCACAAATTCGTTTCTATTAGATTCTAATTCGATTCTATTAGGATTAGATTCAATTGAAGATAATAGTCGGTGATTTTCGAAAAAATTGGGGAATTATGATATCCCAGCCCCATAAAAGTTTTTTTTAATGCGTTCTATGACTACAATTTTCCCATAAAAACCCAATCACTAAGAATAAAGTTTTTCCGATTTTTTACAGTATTTTTAAATAATTTGTTTGCGTTTTTTTGTTGATTTTCAGATTACTTCAAAAATTTCATTTTTAAAACGTTTACTTAATGAAATTTTTGTTACTACACCATTTCATAGACGGCATAACATGAAGTTGTAATATTATAGTTTTTGAATTCTGGGGTAAACCCGGGTGTTGCAAAAAATATCCAGAGTAGTTCCGGTTTAGCTTGCTAATGAATCCAATTATATAATTTAAATCGGTTTCGGATAGTTTTTTAGACCTGATGAACATTGAATTCCCGGGTTGATCAGGCTGAACATTGAAACACGGCCGAGGTGAAACGCTTTTAAAAATCAAAATTATTCAATATTGACAATGAAAGAGATAAAAAAGAAACTATTGCGATTTCTAAGAGCTCAATGTTTCTAAGCGCAGATCATACAAAAATTTGCGTTGAAATTAGTGTTGATTGTATATAATTTTGCAACTCTAAGAGCAGATCTTATATAGTTTTGCGTAAAATTTAGCGTTGAACTCTCATAATTTTGTGTTGTTTTTAACTTTGATTTTACAATAAATTGCATTTCTAAGCGTAGATCTAACAAAATTTTGCGCTGAGATTAGTGTTGATCTTACACAATTTTGTATTGAACTGATCGTTGATCTTACATAACTTTGCATTTCTAAGCGTAGAGAAATCATAATTTTACGTGTCGAAACTTAGATCTTGTTTAAATACAATGCTTAACATTCAACTTCTTTCTTACGAAAATTAATGTTTGCTTTAGTGTTGATCTTACATAAATTCAACGTTTCAGTTTTATCATTGGTCTTACATATTGTAGCGTTCAGCTTGCATAGATGCAACACTTAAATTTTGGTTCTGGATTTTGAATGAAAGAGTGTATAATTTAACGTTGATGTTGCAAATTTTCAAATATTATATAAAGTACAACCAGATAAGACATTTTGGTGCAGCTTGCCCAGGATAAAAGTTGCGCTTCGGATATATTTTTATAATGTGCTTTCCTACTTTAGAAAAAAGAGAGAATGTTTTTTATCAGTTCAGGAAAAAATGAGATTCAACTTAAGTTGAATTGAACTATCCCCAGTTTCTATATAAAGCAATTAAAAAGTATTTTCGTCATTGCTCGCTAGGGAAAAAATTATTTTCTCATAAGCAAATTTGCAATTTTTCCGAACAGCGATTTTTTTTTTGAAAAAATGTTTAATTTTAACGGGTAAGGAAGTTATTCCAATGCAACCAAACTTGTGTTTGATGTTTTTAGGGTATATTTGGAATCAGAAAGAGTTTTTGACCTAGCTAGTTTAGAAAAAAAAACGTTAGATTTTCATACGCAAATGCGCGGATTCTACAATAAAAAATATTTCAAAAATAATTTTTTGGAGCCAATGAATTATTCAATTCCAAGCAAAATTGCTATGGGAAAAATCCGTTGCGTAGGAAATTTTAATCGATAATATTTTTTGTACCTTGTCGAAAGCTTTAGGTTTATTATGTTTCGCGAAAAATGATTTCTAGGAAAAAGAACTTTTAACGGATCAAGGAATTAATCATTTCCAACTAAACTTAGTTTGGGAAGTATCAACTGAATGAGAAAAAGAGTGAATCAGTAAACCTTGTTGTTACTTGGTTAAGATAAATGTTTGGTCGATGATAGGAAAAATCCGTTGCATAGGAAATTTTAATCGATAATATTTTTTTGTACCTTGTCGAAAGCTTTAGGTTTATTATGTTTCGCGAAAAATGATTTCTAGGAAAAAGAACTTTTAACGGATCAAGGAATTAATCATTTCCAACTAAACTTAGTTTGGGAAGTATCAACTGAATGAGAAAAAGAGTGAATCAGTAAACCTTGTTGTTACTTGGTTAAGATAAATGTTTGGTCGATGATTTCGTTCGCTAATAAGAGAATAACAGATTTTTATATATAGGATTTTAATGCAGGATCTAACCTTAGAAATGCCTAAAAATGTTAAAGGATCAAGGAATTAATCATTTCCAACTAAAATTAGTTTGGGAAGTATCAATTGAATGAGAAAAAGAGTGAATCAGTAAACCTTGTTGTTACTTGGTTAAGATAAATGTTTGGTCGATGATTTCGTTCGCTAATAAGAGAATAACAGATTTTTATATATAGGATTTTAATGCAGGATCTAACCTTAGAAATGCCTAAAAATGTTAAATCTATCCCTAGATACACTCAACTTCTTAAATTTTCACGCTTTTAAACGCAACATTTTGTCATTTATAAGCATAGAAATTTTAATTTTTTACCATCTTTTTTAAGAAACGCAAAAATTATGTTTTACGCTTCAAAAGGCAAAACTATTTAACACAAACTTTTCTAAGGTTTACGCTATCAAACACCAAAAATACGTAAGATTTAAACATCGAAATTTCAATTTTATGTAAGATCAACGCTAAATTGAACGCCAAATTACAAAAGATAAACGCTTAGAAACGTTAAGATCTGTGAAATTAGGGACCGCTTTTGAAAAAAAAATACATTGCTAAAGAACGTGTCATGATACAGTGGCAGAAAAAGACGGCAAGCTTGCAGAAGGTAGAAGTCAGTGGCTCATTTCTCACAGACAGAAGTCAATGCGTTGAAACAATGCAAAAAAAACGTTTCTATAGGAAAAACTAATCGCCATTATCCGCACCGACAAGAAAATATTGGATCAATTGAAGACAAAAAATTGAGGATCAGTTAGAAAAATCTGACGTCTTCGAGTCTGAACTCTCAAACGGCACACAAAATTCAAACCTAAAACTTCTCCAAAAAGAACTAAAGTTCTGATCTAATGAAACACAACGTTGTAACCGTCAAAACTTCACCAAAGCAAAACCAAAGCCAAGTTAAACGCTATTTTATGTTAAATCAATGCAAAATTTTAGGTGTCGAGTTTACGGAACGCCAAATTAAACGCTAGAAAACATACGAACAACACTCAAACTTGAAAATTGAGATTAAGTAAGATCGAGTCTAAAAATATGTAAGAAAAACGTAATTATTAAAGAGGAGAATTTATGTGAGATCTATTTTTAGAAATGCAAAAATGATTTAACATCTACGCTTTGAGAAGTGAATTATGTAAATGAAGCCATAACTAGAGCTGACAAGCTAGATAATTCACCGCATTTTTCTCACATAAAATTTTTGTGAATGCTTTGAAATTATTTATCTAAATCCGACGCATTCACCGCAATGTTATATCAGAAATATATAAAAATTTCTAATTTACTTCTAAGTTAACACTTATCTCATATAATTTTGCAAAAACACTTCAACCCGGGAAGGTAATCAGTTAATAAATTCAGTTAATTATTGTAGTTTTGGTAGTATTTTTCGGAAAGTTCCGTCTTACTCACTACCCTTGTGATGAGCGGATTCAAATCTTGCAAGAATCTTGCAAGATGAATCAAAACTTGCAAGATTCTTGCAAAAATCTTGCAAGATATCAATCAAGGCCAAAAAATAAATCTGGGTACAAGTGTTTTAGGAAGCATCTTTGAAGCAAGTTATTGTTTATTGAACAAGTTACGAAGCCTAATTTAATGAAAAAAAAATTAGCCAGGATTCAAAATCTTGCAAGAATCTTGCAAGATTTTGAATTCCGGAAAAAATATTTATGTGATTTTGGTAGCTAAAACTAACTGAAAATCAAATATCATGACTGGTATCAGAATTCATGATCAGCAAAACTGAAAATAAATGACTTTTTTCGTAAGCGCCTTAAGAATGTGAAATCATGCAAGAATCTTGCAAGATTCTTGCAAGATTTTGAACTCAAATACAACTTTCCGACAAACAAATAGAAATAACTCGAGGGAATCAAATCCGTTTTTTTAAATTTTAATTTACCTATAAAAAACAAAAATATTTCAATCTTTTTCTCATCTTTCATTAAAACAAATTATTTTTAGAGAAACAAACAGTTGGGACTTTTTGTTACTGATCCTGTCCGTAATTCAGCATATTGGTGTTAATGTCCTTGAAGTGTTTTCATTTAAAAAAAATCTGAGTTTTTGAAATTTTATCTTTTGTTCTTCTTTCATTCGATTTATAGTTCAATCTTCATGTAACAAAATCAACCTTGACTTTCTGTTAAATCAAACATAAACTCTGTTTTTGATCTTACGCTAGATAATGTTTCTTTTTGGGACAAAGAAAAAGCAACAGTCGGAGTGTTTGTTTTTTATTACTGATATTTTGCAATTTACCACATCAAACTAATTGTAAAAACGATGTATTAGTTCGTTCAACCAATCCTAAAATCATCTCATAGCAAGAAAAAACTTCAAAAAGATGGCATTTCGGTTCTATGGTGTTTTTAATAATTCTTGTTCGAGTTCTTTTTTGTCAAATCACACAAAAGACACCGGCACAAATTTTACGGCGGAAAACTCAAAAGATACTGTTTTAAAGTCTGTCTCAGAGAACTTTCCGAGATACTTTTTTCAATCAACTTGTTTTTCAATCAGTTTGCCGTGTTTAATTGTTTTATGTTGTTGTTGTTTTTTTTACCGTGCTTTATCATAACTCCAATAACTCATTTCAATAAACTCTTGCCTACAAGTTAAACGTCTGGAATGAAAAAGGAGGTATTAACTACAAAATTCATACTTGTGAATTTAAATATTATCGGATTTTACCTTGATTTAAGATAAATTCCCGACAACCTGTTATCTTTTTCATATTAATTGATTTTTTATGTTTTCTGCTCTCTTTTATTTGAGAAAACTACGTAAGTGCGTTGCTTTAGCGTACTATATCGGTACTCTTATAGTTTGTTTCTTTTACTCCGCACCTTCCGGTCCATAGTCCGGAATGAAAAGGGAGGGAGAAAGCACAAATTTTTTATTGGAAAACCTCAAAAGAGTCAATTTGTTCTTGACTTGAGATCATTTCCCGATAACCTTTTAGCTATTCAAATTTTAGCTATCCCTATTATCTGGTGTTTGTCGTTTTGATTGTTTTGGAGAACTGTGTAAGTGCGGCTTTTTTACCGCACTGTATAAGTACTCCTATAATTTATTTCAGTAACTCCGCCACTGCCGGTCCCAAGCCCGGAATGAAAAAGGAGGAGGGAAAAACCACAAAAACATACTGGAAAATCTCAAAAAAGTGGGTTTTAAGCTTGACTTGAGATAATTTTCCGACAACCAGTTTGCTATTTCAAATTTAGTGTTTTATTTTATCTGCTGTTTGTCGTTTCGTTTTTTTTGGAGAACTGTGTAAGTGCGGATTTTTTACCGCACTGTATCAGTACTCCCATAGTTTGTTTCAGTAACTCCGCCACTGCCGGTCCCAAGCCCGGAATGAAAAAGGAGGAGGAATGAACCACAAAAATCATACTGGAAAATCTCAAAAAAGTCATGTTTTAACTTGACTTCAGAAGATTTTCCGACAGTTGATTAACTATTTCAGCTCAACCAACAGCAAAAAAGCAGCCAGGTAACCAGGACAAAAAGGTAAATGTAAATTCAAAATCTTACAAGATTCTTGCAAGATGGATTCAAAATCTTGCAAGAAAAATGGAAGAACTATGCATTCCCTTGCAAGATTTCTTGCAAGATTCTTGCAAGATTTTAAATTTTTTCATCACTAGGGTAAAGATTGTTCAATAAGCTCTAATCCAAACTTAGAGCAATAACCAACAAGCAAACCTCTCTGTGAGTATAGGCGAGTTTTATGTCTCCGTCGCAGCAGTACTCAGCAGAAAAAAAAACTATCAGCATATCCCCCGACTCTGTTGGTGTCCACTTAAAATCAATGAGTTTTATATAGGTGCCAAATACAGAGTAGGCGACCTTTTCTATCATATTAGTAAACGTCCTTTCTATAAAGCATGAATAAATAACATTGAAAGTGAAAAAGCTGTCTGTTGCCGCAAGTGTGGTGATGCCATAGCCAAGCACAATAAAATTTGTGATACTTTGAAAAAAACCTGATACCAGAGAGCAGTCCATCACCAGGCGACTTTTATGTTTCCTTCTAGAAAACCAGAGTGGCTGCTGCCTTTCGATTGCCTATGACTTCCTTGTCAATCCAGCTCAACTGAAATTGCAGCTTTGCGGTCTGGTCAAGCTCATAAATTATCCTATGAGGAGTGAAAACATAGCCCGCATGAGATCAACTGTTCCAAAATCTCATACTCAATATGCAAATTTTTCTCAAATTTCCTAAATATGGATTGCATCGTCATTTTCAAAAATTGAAAAATATGGCATAATTTTTTGTAACAGTAGCAACTAAATAAACACCTAATTTGTGAAACACTTAATTTTATTGCAAAAAAATCATAAGAACTCAATAGTTAATCAGAAATTCTCAAAGAGTGTGGTGGCGTTCTGTTTAACCTCTGTGGAGTTCTGCGAAAATTCATAAGTAGCAGCAGACAACACCATTAGATTAGGCATTCATCAACCAAACGGGATTGAAAAATTTCATTCTAAAAACAATCTCACCATTGTTTACAGATTTGGATAGAAAACAACCGTCATTATTCGCCTGAAACCTCATCTGAATTATTATACAATTTTCCAAATAAATGTTTCTTTTCGTATTTTCATTCAATTCTGTTGAAAAACTTGTTAATTTATTTATCGGATTCATTGGTTAAGTTTTTAAGGAGTGTACCGTAGCGTACCTGCGAATAACACACAACCATTCAGAGGTAACAGAAACTTGTTTCCTGATTGGAAAATGCAAAGTTGCTCCAATAAAGCAAACAAGCGTACCCAAACTTGAACTCGAAGCTGCAGTAATTGGAGTTAGGCTAAATTCTACAATCGTGAAAGAATCTTCTTTCACAATTGACAAAACTCTATTCTGGACTGATAGTCAGATAGTCCTTGATTGGATTGCGTCTTCCAAAAAACAACCTGTATATATTGCAAACCGACTCAGAGAAATTGGAGCATCAATCAAAACAAAACAATGAAGACATATTTCCACATTGAACAATCCAGCCGAGCATTGCACTCGTGGCCCAGATCTACGTGAAATATCTCTCAAATGGTTGCAACCTCCAGAGTTTCTGTCATCATCAGAGCAAATCAGTAACCAGCCTGTACTTTCGAAACCAGCTGTCGTAGCAACAAGAGCAAATACAGCTTCAAATGCTCCAGAGCCAATCATAGACCCAGCACGTTTTTCGTCTGGGACAAAAATGCTATTCATCTTAGCCACTGTCTTTAACTTACTGTTCAGAGCAAAGGAACTTCGTGACAGCAAACAACAGTACACGACCGAAGTTCTTTTAACCCAATCCTCGATCAAAACGGTATACTCCGTTAATGTGGAAGACTTCAATTTGCTCCTGATGCACTTGAAATAGAAAAGTGTCCAATTATTCTGCACGCGAAAGACACAATCACACGTTTGTATCTAGAACATGCTCATCGCATATGCATTCATCAGGGAGCAGAACCCGTCAAAGCGTTTGTTCAGCAACGATACCACGTATTTGGCTCGCGAAAGTGTCTACTTAGCATAAAATTTCGCTGTTTCTTATGCAGAAGATTTATTGCAGAGAACATAAAACCGATCATGGTTCCTCTTCCCGCTTTCCGTTTCCCATCAGTCGCAAAACAATTCTCGTTTTCCAATAGTGGTTTCGACTTCTTTGGACCATTTTATTTAGAGGACACAAAAGGAAATCTTGAAAACATTATGATTTGATCACGAGAGCAGTCCACCTTGAAAGCTGCCCAGATCTCAACACCGATACTTTCCTAAATGCATTTCAACGTTTCACCAGTAGACGATTTCAACCAGAACTGCTGTACAGTGATAATGAAAAGATATTCATTGGAGCGTCAGAAGAGCTGAAGAAATGTGTAAAGTGCCTTGCCAACGACAACATTTACAACGCTCTTGCTGCTACAAACACGATTTGGAAATTCAACCCGCCCTATGGCCCCCATTTTGACGGTGTTTGGGAGCGCTTGATAAAGACAGCAAAAAGAACGCTGCTGATCATTCTAGGCTCAAAACGACTCTCATTTGGCGTATTCCAAACAATACTGGTAGAGAGCGAAGCCATCTTGAATTCAAGACCTCTCACAAATGTCGCCGATCTTCCGGATAACGAGATGCCTCACACCTGACTACTTCCTAATTAGTCGTCCATTCAACTCTTTGCCAACAAGAAAATTTGACAGCCAGATTCCCGCCAGCTTCAGGACATGGCGAAATCTGCAACAGATGATGACCCACTTCTGGAAGCGACTTGTAAAAGAATACCTACCGACACTACTCAAGAGATCAAAATGGAATGAGAACAACCAGTCGCCACTTAAAGTTAATGATGTTGTCTGGATCCTGAAAGACATGACTCCT
The DNA here is from genome assembly GCF_964194025.1 of Convolutriloba macropyga. Taxonomy (NCBI): domain Eukaryota; kingdom Metazoa; phylum Xenacoelomorpha; order Acoela; family Convolutidae; genus Convolutriloba; species Convolutriloba macropyga. The sequence goes on from NC_134480.1 coordinate 21,065,234, forward strand.
CGGGGAATTGGGCCTCTTGGGCGTGTGTTGAAGGTGTACCCTGGACGAAATGGACAACACCGTGTAGTGAAGGTAAAAACGGCTCACGGTACGTTCGTTTGCCCCATTTCCACACTCGCACGCGTTTTGGCTGATTAGCCACGTTTTTTTCCCGTAACGGTTTCTAGGCAACTTGGGTTACCCTCTCTTCGACGACCTTGTCAAGGTTTTACTGGCCCTCTGTGCATTACCCACTTGTCAAGGACTTCTCCAATCGTGTTGCTGGCCCCTTGTTCTTCTTGGAGCTTGTTGTGAAACAATCAAGTCAAGCGCATGAAAACTTGACTCAAGTCCTTGACCAAATTGAAAACGGTTAACCGCAAATATGTAATCATCGAAAAAAACTGTAACAAAAACCTTTACTCAATATAATCTTTTGACTAGAGAACTTGTTCCCATATATATATATATATATATATATATATATATATATATATATATATATATATATATATATATCGAACATTCATCAACCAAACGAGATTTAAAATTTTCATTCTAAAAACAATCTCACCATTGTTTACAGATTTTGGTAGAAAACAACCGTCATTATTCGCCTGAAACCTCATCTGAATTATTATATAGTTTTCCAAATAAATGTTTCTTTTCGTATTTACATTCAATTCTGATGAAAAACTTGTTAATTTATTTATCGGATTCATTGGTTAAGTTTTAAGGAGTGTGAAAACTCTGCCGAAGATTACCTTTGGCGTGGTTCTTCTCAAAGAGCAAGTGATAAAGTAAAACTCTGAGACTTCACGTGTGATATCAAGGATTCCTTAAAAGTAGAATGTTAATATAAATTTTTGTACCACATTCTTCCAAGCAGCTTTTAAAGTTGCAACCTCTAATCAAGCTTTTTTAAATGACAAACTTTTATTTTGACTTGTGGAATAAACAGCCGAACTACTGTCATCATTCAGAAACTTCTTATTGTTCCGACCCCTCTTGAGGGGGGGAGGAACTATATACTCAAATGGTTTCTTTGTTCAGACAATTTTTGCCGATCCATATAATAATCGTAGAGAGTAGTGAGTGGTATCTTTAGAAAACCCGTCCAGCGTAGAATATAAATTTAAAAAGATTTTTTCAATTTTCGCTTTTATAGGGAGTTATCGAGGTTTAAACTGAATGTTTAAGCTGTTTTATTCACATTTTTGTCAATTCTGCTACAAAATGTTGAAATTGTTAACTGTAGTGTTAAAAATTTTATCTCTAAAGATAAAAGAGTGTTGTTGAATTGTTCGATCCGAGTTTTTGGCTAGAATTTATGCTAAATTTTTTAAAAAATCGCTCTTTCTTTCGTCAAAAATGGGAACAATTTTGCTTTTTTAGCCCACTTGCTTTAAATTTGCTGGAAATAGACACCTTAAAAATAATGCCAGATTCTTCTTAAGCACAAACAAGAGATATTTGTACTCCCGCGGCCTTAAAGAGTCTTCTGGAATTATAATTTTGCCAATTTTTTGCTAATTCAAACTCGATAATTACACAAAATGCATTATCTATTTTTGACAATTTGTAAAGTTTTGTACTGAATTGATCTGTTTTGCAACCATTTCAACAATTGAGTTTTTCGTTAGACGTGCAGCAACATCTGGGTTGCTCATGATCTCGCTATGGATCCTTATGTTAGATTCCAAGGGAGGCGGGACCTTTTTTCAAATTATTTCCGCTATATAAACGTTTTTTATGTAAACTGCGGACAAGAATTTCAAATCAGGCCAAAACTAATGTCATATACTAATTACAATAAACAAGACCCTACGAGATTACATTATGGTTTCAGAGTTAAGTTCATCGTGTTGATGGCATCTTTTTCGTAAAAATTTTTTGGACTTCTTTCGTTTTGCTTTCATTTCTTATACTTTTTGTACCCCCAATGACTTAGTGTCCCCAATCAAAGATCCAGTTAGCTTTTATAAAGTATAAAAGAACCTAGACATTTTTTCTGTTGTTATCTAATGTCTGTTATGACTTTGAATATACTTGTTTTGAGAAAATATTGGTGAATTTTTGAAACTTGCCTATTCTTTATCATATTCCTCTCAATTTCGGGCATATTCTCAGTACAAACAAGAGTTTTTCACTGAGTTTTTAATTAATTTTTGTAACGGTTTATTTATTCAACTAAGGCTTCTTTATTTTGGTACTACTAGTTTTCAGATTTGAAAAATCCAATTAAAAGATGGCATTGCAGGGAAACCACAGAACGTTGGAAAAAATGCGTATCTGGATACTTCAACTGTTTTTGTAGAAAAGTTTCTGCTTTTTTTGGCTGAGACACAGTTATCTCGCAAAACTTAGTAGCTTTCTTTATTTTGCCTTGGTTTGTTTTTCTTTTAGCTGTTGTACACCATGTACCTGATGATAACGATAGATCATTAAATTTTTTTAAAAAAAGAATTTTCATCTTTATACTTTTTGCCTTAATTTCCGTCGCAATGTAACTCAATCTCACTTTTTAGAAGTCTCAATTACTTTTGTTGATTCGAACGTTTCGACCATTTACTTTCATAAAAAAGCTTCCGAGATTTCTGTACTGTTCAATTTTGGATTTTTTTATGTTTTCATGTCTAAGTGACCCTTTTATAAGGAAGACTCAGTTATGTTAAGAAGAAGGTAAAATGGTGATTCACACTACCTACAGTTACATCTTATAATTATAGTGCTTTGAACAGTGTCATGTTTTAAAACTGTTTGAATTTTTGGGTTTTTTTGTATTTGTTTTTGTGGGCTTGTGACTTAGTCTCATTATTAGTAGGCCCAATTGGCTCTCTGAGGTGTTGACACTTAATTCATCGCTTTTTGTTCGAAACTTAAGTCTGTTATGACCTTTGAAAATATTTTCAAAACAAATTTGAGTTTTCCAGCTTCTTCTTTTTTATTTAGTTTTTCGGTCAAAATGTAGATCAGTCCTTGTAAAAAAAGGTCACGGCCCGTTTTCAGCGAGCTATGACTTAATATTTATTACAATTTTAGCTTCAAACAACTGTTTCTCGGCTTTGTTAATACTGTTACTACTAGATTTCATAAAAAGTTAGATTTTCATTTATTTATTTGTACATTTCCAAGGATTTTTGGTTTCTTTTTAAATTATAACAATAATCGTTGATCCCATTGGCTTTGACCACTTGCGAAATCGAATATTGGCTAGTGACTTGTCTCAATCGCTTCCTTTGAAGATATAAATGAATATTTTAGTGATTTCAGTTGATATGTAATGACATTAATAACTGCGAAATTTTTTTTTTCAAAAATGGAAAAGTATATTTGAAGTTCGCACCTATTTGCTCTTTTTTTGACCTGTTCACCAGTCGCATTGGGGACAAGTTTCATATCGTTTCCAATGAAGTATAGGTTAAATTGTTTTGTTTTGGTTTTTATCTGATGCGAGTTCGATTTTGTTATGATTTTTTTTATTGTAGACATCGAGTTTTGGTCGTAATTAATGTTTGTTGTTTGATATTTATTATTATCCTTTCTAGTAGTCTTATTATCAAGAACTTTCATCGACCCCTCAGCGTGTTATTTTCGTTTTTCATTGGTTGTTGATTCAACGATGTGTATGTTTTTGAAAGTTTTCTATCTCTTCATCATTTGGTAGCCAATTAAGTCAAGAACGTGCATGAGCGGTGTCGGAACATTTTGTGCGTATGCACATTACCGAGCCTCCTTGTATACAAAATAGAATCAAAAACGATGAGAGTAAATCGACTCTCCTTTTCTTTTCAGGAAATTTGACAATTATTGGAAAGAAGGTGAAAATCTAATGCGAAGACAACTTGACTAACCTGATTTCTTCGTTTACCTCTTTCGTGATATATTATGATTCGATGAGTATCAATATGACGCAACAACAAGAGCGATGGGAACAAAAGGAATAAAGATAGAATAAAGCTGTTCAGAAGTTCTGAAAACTCAAAAAAACACAATCTAAGCACTCTACCAGTAGCGAAGCCAGAACTTTTCAACCACTTAGGAGAACATCTCCAAGCTTATTTTTTTGTCAAAAAATTTGGTTTACCTCTAAGCTAGCCATAAATGCATTGAACATGAAACGCACCAGGACTACATATGTGGCTATTAGCATTTATTTGTTACAAAAGTAAACCATTTTAAAATTTGTCTACTAATAGTTTGATTTCTTTTTATGTCATATCTCCATTACTTACTTGATAGTAGTCATAAAGTATGTATTTGAGGAAACTAAGATTACGCTGGTATCATCACTAACATTAGGTACTTAGAGCATTCAGCGTAGCTACTTAATATTTAAAGATCGAAGATTGAATTTAATCACTAGTAGGTTATAGCACAAGTGTCAACCTCTAAACCATTCATGAACCCAACAAACATAATTTTGCGGTCAACTTTGGTACTCATATGGATACTTTCTATGCAAGATATTAATTGCAAATTTGTATGAACTATTTGCTAATCTGAGAAAAGCAATAAAATTATTGCTTTTCTCAGATTTCTGTGCGAGAAAATTATCCAAGACTATTTTTGGTTGCAGACAATACAAGTAGGTATTAAAGGTAGCAAAAACACCGCTCTACTAGTATAGCAGTACGATGACGGTTAATTGCTTATTAATTTTTTTTTCACTTTAAGTCAAATTCCGTAATTCCTTTCAGAATCCAATGGAAACGGTTTTCTCGATTTTTTAGTATTGAGGCATGTTGCATTTCTGTAATGCTTTAGTTCTGTCGTTTGAAATAATGAAATAATAAAAAGTTTACGATTGACGCAAACTCTTTAAAACAAATTTGTCATAGTAAAACAACAAATTTCGTCATAGTAAAACAACAGAAAAGTAAAACGGCAAATTTCGTCATATTCAAACAACTGTTACGAAGTAAATAAGTAAGCGAGATATTATTAGCCAATCAGAATCGAGTATTCAAATCTGCATATAAATCGTTCCAAATAAGATTTAAATATGTTCTAAAATACGTAGAAAGTTCCGAAAAAGTTCATTTAACCTAATTTTAAGTAAATATAACCATGATATGTATCGATTAAGCTGGTTTTCGGCTTAATATTTTTAGGTTTTCTAGACAATTGCCGATTGAATACGAACTGATTTTACGTCAATAACATCAGACAAAAAACCAGTAAAAGAGCATCGAAAAAACCTTGCCGTCTAAGCTTTCACTTGTTGCTATGACCATCGCTAATGCTTGTACGTTACAATTATACGTTGTTCCTTTACTATACGTTGCTATATGTCGATTATAGAGTTAAATTCAAAGAGCTTTCCGGACTACAGTTATTTTACTGAGTTAATATTGGTGCCGCGAGTACGTTTACGTACACCAAACTACACCGAAACCGTGATTCCGACTACTCCAAAGGAGCGGGCCAAAGAACTGGCCTCTTGAGAAGGAGGCACCTAAGCGGAACAGCGAGGTAATCTGACAGATCTGGGAATCGACGAGCCGGGAAACCACTACCAGCTGCCAGTCTACTTGTTCCCAAACCGCATCAACTTCAAGACGAGACCACCAGTGCCAACGGAGCCCAACAGTCCTCATCTGAAGGTGAAATGGGGACCTCTGGATCTCATTGGGACTCCTCTCACCTGACCGTCACTCTAACCCGCCGCAAATCGTGGGCAAACAAGTGCAATACAAAGTCAGAACACCATCACTACCTCAACATTTCCACCTCCTCAAACTGAGGGAGAAGGGTCATTAAGAGACAGATTTCTACCAAAAAATTGACACTACAGGAACACGCAAAATCTGTAAGACAAAACAAAGTTGTTAAAGATATATTTTTCCAATGAAGTGTTTTAAGATTACTTTAGACGGCAAGAAACCCAATCCATGAACTATGTTTTTGGATATTGCATGGTGTATTAAAATTGAACTAATCTTTGCAGAAAACATTCATAGGGGGCCCCACGAAAAAACAATTTTTGAGACGAAAAAAACATCGATTTTGGAAATTTTTGGTAGATTTACCAAAAATTCAAAAAAATTGATACAGTCAGTTCGTATATCAAAAACAACTTCTGATATAGAGGAAATTGATAGAAAATAATGCTAAATTGTTCAATTTTGAAAATTTTTGGTCAATTTTGAGGCATTTCTAAAAGCTTTTAGAAAATCAATACCGAATATTGATAAACCGTATTCTTGAGATTAAAATCGTCCAGTTTAATGGATTACCGTTCCGTAATCAAGAATTTGCAAAAAATTGACCAAAATTTGAAAAAAATTGGACAAATGCATAAAATTTTGACAAATTTGTCAAAAAAATCAATTTTCCTACAAGAAGGTTCGTTAATTGAGCGAAACTCGTTACACAGAAAAAGTTGTGAAAGTTTTCACAACCTCCGGCCTACAAAAAAAAATGATCGAATATATTGATAATTTTTTTTCGTCGCTCGTTTACGAACCGTTTTGCCCGTGTCCTTTTCGTCCTTTCACTCTTCAGTTTTCCGTGTTACATTTTTTTTCAATAACGTCGCTCTCCCAAAAAACTTCGCCTTTCGTTTTTTCCGCTACTTTTCCGATTTCCGATGTAGTATGTCATATGTGATGAAGTATGTTGTTGTTTTGCTGTAGTATGTTGAGTATGCTAGTATGCTGGTTTGTTGTTTAGGTCTTATAGCTTTCTAGGGTGTGACTTAAGTTTATTCTCGAGTTACGGCTGGATTGTCCGTTGACTTTTCAACTTTACTAATTTACTAGCCCTTCTGTTGTAGTATATTGATTTTGCTGCTGTATGTTTGTGTGTACCTGTACGATTGCTAGTTGGTTTGGTCCTGTTGCCTTCTAGGGTGTGACTTAAGTTTATTCTCGAGTTACGGCTGGATTGTTTCTCGACTTTTCCAACTATCTTAGTCTACAAACACACTATTGTAGTTTATTCAATTTTGCTGTAGTTTATTTAATAACGTTAGTATGCTGATTGTTTGTTACGGTTTGGGTTTTGCTAGGATGTGACTTAAGTTTATTCTGGAGTTACGGCTAGTAATTTTCTCAACCTTTTCATCCTTTTAGTGTACTACTTAATTGTCGTAAATTAGTTTGCCATTAAATTTGTCGTTATAGCCCCATTATGAACTATATTAGATTGTCTTGCAGTAGCTTCTCTCCTTCTTCCTAGGGTGTGACTTAAGTTTGTTCTGGAGTTACGGCTAGGTTGTTTGGTTGAGTTTTTGCTGTGGTCTGCTAACATAGGTCTTCCCGACTTCATTTCCCGCCCGTTCTTTCGCACCGTCCCGTTTCGTTGTTGCGCGTTTTCGCTCGCTTTCCCGCACGTCCCGTTTCCGTTCCGTCGCGCACTGCTCGCTCGACTTCTCCTCTGTTCCGTTCCCGTTGCGTCGCGTGTTGCTCGTCCGACTTCCCGTCCGTCACGTTTCCGTTTCGTCGCGCGTTCCTCGCTCGACTTCCCGTGTCCTTTGTCTCCCTCTGCGTTGAGCGCATAGCGTTCAGCGCTCCACTTCTGTTTTTGTCGGGCACTGGGTGCTCGACGACTTTTTCTGCTCTTTGGGCGGTTTGTTTTACAGACTGTTTACAGTGTGCTGTGTTTCAAGTCTTTTGCGTTTTGCGTTGGGTTTAATTTGCGTGGGTTTGATTTGTTTGGAGTGTGCTTATAAAAGATAACCGTGTGCAGTGATAGTTTTGCTGGTACTTGGAAATAATAACATCGTGATGTCTAATAGTCTTGATCAAAAAGTCAAAAAGTTGTACGCTGCCAGGTCAAAGCGTGAAGCTGAATTGCATGCTATACATGAAGACATCCTTCATTGTATAAATAGTCAAAGTAGGCGAGTGAAAGTTGAACGCCTAGTAACAAAGTGCAACGAAGCATTTATGACTGTTGTAGACAAAAATGAGGAGCTGATTGCATTTGCTGGAAAAACGGAGGATCCAAGTGCACTTGTTCCTTCATTAGAGTCTTACTTGGAGGCAATGACAACTAAGAATGACAAGATACTCACTTCAGCACGAAACTACCTCAACTCTGCTGATGATAAGGTGAGTGAGCTCCAGGAACCAAGGGCTCCCATTCTTTCTAGACTTCCCTCAATTATGACCTCGTCAAAAACATCTAGTCAGCGTAAACATGACTACGTAATTGCTAAAATGAAGCGCGAAGAAATTGAAAAACAGAATGAGGCGGCCATTCGTCTTGCTAAACAGAAAAAGCAAATGGAATTAGATGAACTGGAGGAAAACAACAGAAAACGGTTGGCAGAGGCAACTCTGCAAGAATTTGAATTGCTGGACGCCGTTTCTAAAGGTAGCCAATCTGAAACAACTGCAAGTGCTAGGAGCTCAATGAGAAGTGAAAAGGCTGTCCAAGACTGGATCAACACCTCACTTGCTTTAAGTTTTCACAATGAGGAGAAAACTAGTGAACCACAGGTTATGATTGACCCTCCAGAATGTCCTAGCCACAACAACGGCAAAACAGTGGAAGATCAGAACACTGAAATTTCAAGGCATTCCATTCCAAAAAATTGTCGAGGCAATTACATTTAAAGCAATGAGACCTTGCAGCAACTCGACCCCTATTATACTCCACCTGAAAATTTTTTGGCTGCTGCTAACACACAGGCGTTGTACCAGGCGCACCTAAGAGCGCAAATGGATCAAACAGGCCAGCAAGGCATGGCGCATCCAAGCATAACTAATCAAGGAACCGCGGATAGTCAGCCGCCTTCTGTACACGCCCCAGGGGCCTCTTCACCACCAATTCAACAGCCCATTCCACCACAGCCGTTCGCACCGCAAGAAAATCAGAATAATGCAACAGAGTTATTTCCAAACGCACAACTTCTAATTCCACAATCCAGGGGACCTGAAACATCAAGTCTGCCCAAGAATAATTCGGCCCAGCAAATATGCTCCCGACAACAAATTAATTTTGTCCCCCGAGCGCCAAACGCCACTCTTCCTCCTTTTCCGACAACAAATCATCCAGCCCCCGCAATAAACGTTCCCCTGCACCCAAGCGCCCCACCAAGTCCGAACATTCAACAGCACAACTCCGAACCCACTCATCCTAACGTCCTTCCCATTCCGAAACCAGTCTTCGCACCTAACCTCACTGCTCCCATCTCACGCGCCCCTTTGATTAATCCTCCTCTTGTCAACAACACTTTCCAGAACAATAATAACCCAGTACACAAAGCTGTACGTTCCGTTGCTGCTGCTGTCCCAAATATGCCCAATATCCCTCTCGGCCAAAGTTTTGTGCCAAACATGAATCATTGGCGTTTTCCACAGCACAGACCGTCATTAGTCAACCAAGACGCTACCACCGTAAATAATGTTGCTCCAAATGTACAAGCACACATCGCACCATCAGTTACGAATTTTCCACAACAAATATATTCGAATTCGCCCATTTTGATTGATATGCAATCACCATCCGGCACACATCAGGAAAACCCGATTCCAACTACAAGTAATTTTGTACCTGGTCTGGCCACTCCGGTCTTTCAGCCAACATACCCTTATGTTGGGCCCACTCCGTTGAGTTGGAGTGGTCCGCAGGTGTCTGCACCTGCCCCTCCGATACCGGACAATGCGTCCTTGATTAGGGAATTAGCTGATGCAATAACCAGCAAGAAAAATGACCCCTTGCCAGAATGGAAACTTGCTCAGTATAATGGCGATCCATTACAATGGCACGAGTGGTATGGTCAATTCAAAAGCGCGATTGGCTCGCAATCGCTAACTGATGACGTTAAATTGACATACCTCAAAACCCTCGTCACCGGTAAAGCAAAGATTGCAATCGCCGAGTTTGCTTACTGTGGTTTAATGTACAAGGATGCACTAAGGACTTTGGAACGTAAATTTGGCCAGCCACAGGCAGTCGTAAGTGCACACTTGGATAAACTAAGCAACTTTCCGCCTCTTAAAATGCACAATAGTGATAACATTATTAACTATTCTGCAGCCATATCCAGCCTCGTTGGGGTTTTTAAGTCACTATCATATGATGCTGATTTGAAGAGCGCTTCCCTACTTAACCAAGCGGTACAGAAGTTACCACCAAACATGAAAGAGTCATGGTCACTCTTTACGGTTAAGAAGCACTGGGTTAAGCCTACCCTCCTTGATTTTAACGATTGGCTTAAAGAAAAGGCTGAGGCCCATGATCTTATGAAACAAAGCGCAACCAAGGCCAAACCTGAAGAGAACATCACTTCAGTAACAAAGACCAAAACAGCCTCAAAAGTGTTTGCATCAAATTCGCAACAAAGGGAAACAAAGAAGCAAATGCCATCTGCTTCCACAAATACTTACTTTCGATGCATTGTATGCAAAGGTAACCACCGGCTATGGGAGTGTCGAGTTTTCAAGGAAAAGACTCCAACCCAGAGAGCTAAGTTGGTGGCGGATAACAAACTTTGCTTTTCGTGCTTACGGGACAAGCACACATTCCGCCAGTGCCCTCAACCAAGAAAGTGTCGAGCAGAAGGGTGCAATAGTTCGCATAACACACTATTGCATGGAGCAGATAGGGTTTTCCCAACAAAACAGTCGACAAATTCCAATACTATCCAGTCTTCTGGCAACACATTTCAAAGTAAAGCAATTACTAGTCAACAGCCGTCTAATAGGACCACAACAATGTCATCTGTTACTGATGTAAAGGGGCTCCTTCAGGTAACGGAATTGCAGTTGGTCAATTCGTCCGGTTTAGATACCAAGGCTTTAGTTTTGTGTGATACCGCCTGCAGTAACTCTTGGGTGGCCGGTAGTCTCGCAGATAGACTCGGTTTGCACGGTAAAGCACTAAAGCTAACTGTCAAGGGTATTAATACCGAAGAAGTAGTTGACACTAGGATTGTTGAAGTTACTGTGAAACCAAGAGAACATCAAGATTTCGAACAATTTACCATCAACCCTTTCGTTAAGGAGAGTCTGAACGTCGGCTCAGATATAATTAATGTACAGGCCCTGCAAGAGACTTACCCACACTTAGCAGTCCTTGATCCCGTGACATATTCCTATAAAGACATTGAGATGATACTCGGACAAGATGTCTATCATGCCATCCGCCCGTTAGAATACTTCTCTGCCGATGAGAAGCGTTCACCCGTTGCCGTACGCTTACCCATAGGTTGGGTCTTAAGCGGTCCGTTACCATCAAGTTCCTGTTTAACCTCAACGTGCTTTAAAGTGAATATCGAACATGACAATGAGCTAGCAAGTCAAGTAAAGTCATGGTACGACATTGAATCATTCGGGGCAAACAAGCAGGTCGACTCCAGATCTGCAGCAGACGCAAGGGCTCACGAGATCCTTGAGAGTACCACCATACACAATGGCCTGAGATACGATGTCGGAATGCTGTGGGCAGCAGACAACATTCAGCTCCCAAATAATTACTTCTCCTCCCTTGTGCAACTAAAATCGCTCGAAAAACGTTTGGCCAAGGATGTAGACCTCAGAGAGAAGTATACTAGTACCATCAAGGAAGACCTAAATAAGGGGTATGTAATTGAGGTTCCGGACGCTCACAAGGTTGAGAACCGGTCCCATAAAGAGTGGTACCTACCCCACCATCCGGTTTTAAACCCGAACAAACCGGGTAAGGTGCGTAGGGTGCTCAATGGAGCAGCAAAGTTTCATGGCGCCTCACTGAATAAATCTTTGCTCACTGGCCCTGATCTGCTCCAAAACCTTATTTACGTACTTCTTCGCTTCCGACAACATCCATATGCCGTCTCTGCCGACATCGAGGGAATGTTTCTACAGGTTGGTGCATTACCATCAGATCAACCATCACTTCGCTTTCTGTGGCGGGAGGACCCCACAACTAACGTTGTAGTGTATCAATATACGCGCCATATATTCGGGGCTAAAGACTCGCCCACATGCGCCAACTATGCATTACAACGCACTGCGAGAGACAATGCCAAGTTTTACCCCGAAGCTGCAAAAGCCGTCCTTGAAAACTTCTACATGGACGATTACCTTGACTCAATGGAGTCTCCTGAGAAAGCCATCAATAGATCGAAGGAATTGGTACATCTTCTCCATCTCGGTGGGTTCAAGCTTACAAAGTTTGTAAGCAATGTGCAAAATCTGGCTGATCGAATTGATGGTTCGCCTCAATCTACTGAGCCCAAGGTTATTGTTTCATGTCAGGAGGATTCATCGCATGTGCTAGGGTTAAAGTGGGATCACACTAATGACACTTTAGTAGTGAGTAGGGGTACAAGCTGCGCTATCACCAAGTCCCTCACGCAACGCTTGGTCCTAAGTCTTGTCTCGAAAGTCTTTGACCCCATTGGTCTTGTCGCGCCGTTTACCGTCGGTGCGCGATTGCTCTTAAAAGACATCTGGCGTGTCACAGGACAGCAATGGGATGACGAGCTCCCACAGGACATGGTTCAAAGATTTTTGGTCTGGAGTGCTGACTAACCAAAGCTTGAAAACATCAAAATTCCTCGAAGTTACTTTAGTGGACCCTTTCATAATACAGAGTTGCATATGTTCGGTGACAGTTCCCAGGATATTTTTAGTGCCGTCGCATTTCTTCGAGCCCGAGTAACAACCCCTACGGGCAAGATAAAAACAGAGCTTGCGTTTGTTTTGGGGAAAGCGCGCGTGGCGCCAATGAAAGCAATGACTGTCCCTAAACTGGAATTGCAAGCAGCTCTACTTGCCGCTCGGCTGAAGAACGAAATTATTCAGGCACTTACTGTAACTGTTAACCAAGTATTCATGTGGACAGACAGCACGACCGTTCTTCAGTGGATAAACTCTAATGAAAAGCAACCAATCTTTGTTGCAAACCGCGTTTGTGAAATTTTGGAGTATACCAGCGTTGACCAATGGAACCACGTCGCAACTAAGGATAATCCAGCTGACGCTGGCACGCGTGGAATGTCCGCTGAGGTTTTGCAACTAAGCAGTTGGGTCAATGGTCCACATTTCTTAATTAACACAAGGTTCCCTTTCGTACCGAACAAAGACGTCATTAATAACATCAAACTTGGCGTCAACCAAGCAGTCATCATAGAAGACACTGTCTCTCTCGCTACATCTGTTAAAAAACAGACAACTCCCGTTCCGTCGTTATTCCCATTTGATAAGTTTAGTTCTTATCAAAAGTACTTGCGCATTGCCGCATACGTTCTCCGGCTTTTGCCGAAACATGCCGGCTACCGTAACCCCGATGGTAGCATTACTGATCCTACTGAGCTTGACGAAGCCGAGCGTCATCTACAGTACTTGGTGCAAGGAGAGTCTTTTGAAGCCGAAAGAAAAGATCTTCTTGACAATAAATTCGTTAAACGGAGTAGCCGAATTGCTCCACATTCACCGTTTATTAGTCCAAATGGGCTAATCCGTTCCACGGGCCGCATCAAGCGGTTAACTGAAGTTGGGTTTAATGTAAAGCACCCAATCATCTTAGATGCACGTCATCCATTTGTAAAACTGTTCCTTGAACACACGCACGTAAAGCATTACCATCAGGGCGTTGAATACCTAAGATCAATTGTGCAGGAACACTACACAGTACTGAAACTAAGATCATCCTTGCGTTCCATCAAAGCACACTGCCTAAGATGCCGAGAATTCCAAGCTGTAACTATGCAACCAATCATGTCTGACTTACCTAAGGAGAGACTTGCTTACCAGTCTCCTCCCTTCACGAACACTGGCGTTGACTACTTTGGGCCATTCTATGTTACTGTCCGCCGAACTACTGAGAAAAGGTGGGGCTTCCTCTTCACCTGTCTCACTACTCGCGCTGTCCATGTCGAGATAGTTACATCCATGGACACCAGTTCTTGTGTTATGGGAGTTGAGCGGTTTGTGTCACGTAGGGGTACACCTGCCATGATTTGGTCGGACAATGGCACTAACTTTATTGGGGCGGAGAAAGAACTCCGAGAAAGCATTGAAAAGTGGAACGTTGTCAACATTGCAGCTGAGCTCGCTCACAAAGGTATAAAGTGGAGGTTCAATCCACCCAGTGCACCACATCAAGGTGGTATCTGGGAGAGGTTGGTACGCAGCTTCAAACGCGTGTTGTACACTATTCTTGGCACGCGTCGCCTCACGGATGAGGTACTGCATACTACCTTTTGTCTCGTGGAGAATGCCCTCAATTCGCGTCCTTTAACACCCGTAAGCGCCGATCCGTGCGATTTGAACGCTTTAACGCCCAACCACTTTCTTTTAGGAGAATACTCTACCGGTATTCCGTCTGTTGTCGGCAATAATGAGCTTGACCACCGTAAACGCTACGCCCGTGCGCAGTCGTACGCTAATGCGATCTGGTCCCGTTGGATCAGAGAGTACGTACCGACACTGAACCGACGCTCTAAGTGGCAGACGCCTGCCGAGCAACATCTTAAGACCGGTGTCTTGGTTTGGATAGTTGAAGAAACCAACCCTAGGGGTTACTACCCAACCGCTCGGATTGTGGAACTCCGTTACGGCTCCGATAGCGTCGCGCGCTCCGCCGTTTTACGTACGTCGACCGGTTCACTCGTCCGCCCGCTTGTAAAACTTGTACCAGTTTTCCCAACATCTTCTTCCGGGCCGGAGGATGTTACGAAGTAAATAAGTAAGCGAGATATTATTAGCCAATCAGAATCGAGTATTCAAATTTGCATATAAATCGTTCCAAATAAGATTTAAATATGTTCTAAAATACGTAGAAAGTTCCGAAAAAGTTCATTTAACCTAATTTTAAGTAAATATAACCATGATATGTATCGATTAAGCTGGTTTTCGGCTTAATATTTTTAGGTTTTCTAGACAATTGCCGATTGAATACGAACTGATTTTACGTCAATAACATCAGACAAAAAACCAGTAAAAGAGCATCGAAAAAACCTTGCCGTCTAAGCTTTCACTTGTTGCTATGACCATCGCTAATGCTTGTACGTTACAATTATACGTTGTTCCTTTACTATACGTTGCTATATGTCGATTATAGAGTTAAATTCAAAGAGCTTTCCGGACTACAGTTATTTTACTGAGTTAATAACAACAAAGAAGTAAAACAACAAATTTTGTCATAGTAAAACAACAAATTTCTTCATAGTAAAACAACAAAAAAAACATAGCAAGACAAGTCCTGACGTACATTTCAAAGAATTTTCATTGACTAAACAAAAAACCAGAATATTCGAGAATTGGGAAAACCATTTCCAAAAAAAGTCAAATCAAAGAAAATTAAAAAAAAAAGACAGAAAATCAATGTCAAAAAGCCGCATGTGACCAAAAAAACACTAGCGAGAAATGAAAAATTGGTTCAAAAAAAACTAAGCCTAGAAAGAGTTATGAATGGATTGGAAAAACCATTTAGAGAAAAATCCGATCCAAAAAGTTAAAAAAAAAACAGTAAAAAAAACAAATTGAAAATGCCGCATGTGAACAAAAAACCTCTAGCGAGAAAGCGAATTTTTGTTCAAACACCGTTTTCTCACTCTACTTGAAAATTATAGCGACGAAATTTCACGCCGCAAAGCCACTAGCTTTTCCGCCCCAATTCCTGTTTCGGCGTGATCAATATCACTACTCTAATTTGACTACATAAATCACGAAAATGTGTGAACAGAAAAAATTGCCCATACTTATGACCAAACAACTAGAACAACTATTGTGAACCCTGAATCTCCACAAATGCCATAAAAATTTTAGGGAAGAATAGAAACGGCATTCAAAAACAAAAAAAAACTAGAATAATTTAATGAGATTTTTTATAGTACAAGGAAACATAAAGCCAAATAAATTTCCTTTGCAATTAGAGCAATGAAAAGCCCGTAAAACAATGGGCAAGGATAATAGGCTCATAATAGGCTACGGAACTTGTCTAAGATTAAAGAAAAGAACAATTGGAAAAAAATAAGAAAAAATGGTTTTAAACTTCTCAAATTTTCTGTCAATTTCTCTAAGAAAAAAAAGATCTATACAAAAAAAAATTTAGTCAATTGGTATCTGAATATTTCCTAATTATCAAGCTTCTATCCAAATTCCACTTAGAGCATTAAAACAACAAACAGGCAAAAATCATTAAATTTCGTCTAAATATCAGCAAAAGTAATCAAAAACCTCCAAATTAGCATTTAACTCAAAATAACTACTTGAAAATTTGCAAAAAAAACTGTTTTTAAAAGCCGCACATGAACAAAAAAATTCTCTCACTTAGATAAAACTTTTTCGCACATCGATATCTCATTCTCTCAAAAACAGCGGTATGAACAAAAACCATTCTTTTTTCGCTCCGCTCTTCACTTTTGTTCAGCACCAAAATCACTTCAAATTTTTTCACGCGTTTCATTTCCCGTTTCAAAAATCACTCCAATAAAATTGATTGAAGAAAGGACTTCTTGAATACAAAAAGACAGCGCCCCAATACAATTCAAATTCTTTGAATTGAAATGAAACAACAAATTTTGTCATAGTTTAACAACAACGACATAGTGTCATGTCTAATGTCAAGTCTGCATAAAGAACCAGTATAGCATAAAGCATCTGCGTGTCACGACAGAAAGTACCTCGGGCAACTAAAATTTCTGTTCTAACATGTACTTAGATACCTACTTTTTACGCCTGAATGATTAGTGTTAAGCTTCGTTTCAAAAAGGTTTCGCCTCATCTCGACTCTACACTATTAAGTAATTTTAATGTTTTCGGTGGAGATTAATATATTCAGGAAACTTGCAAGTTTTGAATCCCCTCATCATTAGAGTTGCCCATTCATAAACACATTTTGAGCACTAGTCAGCTTCTCTGGAATAGAAGAAGGAAGAGTTCGAGAACTAAAATTTTCAATATTAGCTAATTTGTATACAACTTATTATATACATCTATACCACAAACAATTGAATTTGAGCCCCCTTTTCATTGACGCAAAAAGCCATTCACAACAGCCGTTGTCTTGTTCGTTGAAATAATTTTAAAAAATTGTCGCAATAAATTTTACAAACAGCCATGGATTTGCATATAAAAGTAAGTCAATTGAATTCCAAGAAAAATATGCGGTCGGATTGGTACATTTTCTGATGAGTTGGGAAGTGACAGCTCAAGCCATATAGAGTACCCAAGTTAAAGTGATCTTGCCTCTGGTGACCTCTAATTAGATCTGCTCCGATTGAAAAAAAACTTGATCGTTGTCCGCTTGATTGTGGCGCGCAAGATGCAATGCAAGTGTCAGTTTATATATATATATATATATATATATATATATATATATATATATATATTGTTTGAATGCAAAATTTTTGTTCTCTTGGCTGCAAAAATTGCTTCGCTGTAATGCCCACTAAAAAGTTGGGTGCCGAAGGAGAACATCAGATCAAGTTTTTGGAGCTGTACTTTATTTGATTTAAGATGAGGAAGGGAACGGAGGCGGGGGTGTCTTGGTTGACTTGGGCTGGAAGTATGGGTTGTACATTGGGGGATCGACAAGAGGGGGTATGTTGGAAGTGCGGTCTTCGTCGTCGTCATATCCCCCGTTGGTCTGATGCCTCTCAATGAAGTTCTGTCTGTCAATCTCACTCTTCTCGGCCGCTCCTGAAATGCAAAATTGATCTCAGAAACATTGCACAACTTGAAGGCAAAAAATCTCTGAGAAGGACTCTGAAACAGAGCATGTTCATTACTTATCTTTCTGAACAGAAGCAAACACAGTAAACTGACCAGCGTGTCAATTCAGTGAACGTTAAGGAATTGAACTGGATCAGAAACATGATTATTTATGTTGAGCTAAAAATCAACTATTAGCTAAAGTTTAGCAAAGTTATTCAATAGGTTTTTTTGTGCCGAACGCAAATATATGACATGGTTTTTTTTGCAGGAATTTTAAACGTTCTGCTTAAAAGAATCTAAAAGAATGCGCAAACTCATTGAAAATTCTGTTTCAGCTCATTCGCAAAAATATGCAGACAAACACACACACACACACACATACACACATATGCACAAACATACACACGTACACACACACGCACACACACACACATACACACACACACACACGTACACACACGCACGTACACTACAGAGGCAGATACACGAGTGCATGTACACAAAAACACAAGGAGTTGAGAAATATTCTGAAATTCGAAAAATTTTGCAATAATTTTAACTCAAAGTCTTGATACTTTGAGTATCAACCACAATATTCGTGTTTTTAGTCATCTCCTTCTGTATAACCTTTTAAAACTTTTTCTGAAGAGGGCTAAATTTATCTCGCAAAAGAGTTGAAAGTCAAATAGTTTTCCTCCTCGGTTTCAACTAATTTCCTATGGGTTATATCAGGCACTGTTTTGCGCCGAAAATGCTGAAAAGTCAGTCAGTGCATATCAGCGCATTCAGCGCATATGTTACAAATTATGCTCTGACATTGCTGCGATGATACTTCCTAACATTTTACGGCTTTTTTCAGAACTTAAAGGCAAATTGCAAAATGAGCCAAAACGATAGAAAACTTCAAATGAAAGTGTGTGAATTTCGATGATTTGACCAAATTCAAAAATTAAAATTCTTTAGTTCAAAAGCACACCCACAATGCGCCTCAGTTTTTTAACAAAAATTGATATGAAAAAAATCTATGAACCATGAAAATAGTATTCTGCATTGAGAATCATACCGGATCACATAGGACATTTTTCAGATGCTTTGTAATGTAATTAGTTTTTCTGTTAAAAGTGAGCGTGAGCTTGGTGGTACCCGGATTGAACGAAAATTCTTGATAAGTATTGATTCAGTGCAGTTGCTTGTCTGCGATCAGTTCTGTATCAGAAATCTGATCAAGTCGTTTTCTAGAATTGGCACGTGTTGAATCAAGTTTTTAAAACAAGTTTTAAGTCTTGACAAATCTAGATCAGGTCTTGAGTAAGCCTTGGCCAATACTTGACAATTCTTGAGCAGTTCTTGGCCGAGAAAAAATAAGTCTTGAGTCGAGTCTTGAGCCACATTTTTAGTGTTAGTTAACGTTCGTTTCGTAACAAAAAAAGGCCGCCATTTACAATGACTTGCCTTTAAAACTCTCCAAAGTGGAAAAAGAAGTACAAATAATGGCGAGTACTTTGACAAAATTCACTTGATAGAGACTTGAAAAATAAAAATATCTGATGTCGCTCAAATATACCAGTCATGACCCCTTCTTTCTGCCCACTGAAAAAAAAAGTTTGTTTCGAGTGAATATACGGGACATTTTAAGTTGACAGATGCTCATATCAGAAATAACTTCGTCAAAATAGCAAATTTCTCGTTAAGAAATTCGGACCCAAGTTAGCTAATTTTGAAATTCATTATTTATGAGTAATGTTTTCCCAAAAATCTGCTTTGCTTAACAACTGCTGAAATATTCAAGGCCTTTTAAGTTATGGCCAAGACTTGACTTAGACTTGAAGTCTTGAGCAAGTCTTAAGACTTGATACAAGACGTGATAAGTGCTGATTTGTCAAATCAAGGCGTGTATTTCACAGGAGAAGTACTGAGAAACTTCTTCGGGGTATCCCTAGAAAAAACTACCTACGTTGGTTTTTGTTCTCAATTGATAACTAGTTCTGCATTTTTTTGAAATTGTGCCCGCGAACGATTTGATATTTAAAACTACGAATTACTGCACTTGAAATTTTTTGTTGATATTTTTTAATTTAAGGCTTTTGTCAAATCCATTCGAACTTGTCGGTTTCGTTTTTCACAGCACAGAGTTTTTCTTAAAGAGAAGTGGTTATAATAAAATTTATCATGCCAGGTATTGCTCAATCCCTCTTCTAGATATCAGACTTTTTGATTTGATCTAATAAGCGGAGTTGAATATTTAAACTTGTAATATAATACAAGGTCTTGGATGTTCTTTTGAAAGTTCTTGTTATACGTTCTAGCTCAAACATAGTAAAGACAAATGAAACAAATCTTCACAAAATTATTGATGTTTTTATTGGCTTTGTTAAAATTGGTGCAAAAATAATGTTCAAATTTGCATTAGATAATTTTTGGTTCTGGGACTTGGCAGTCTGGGTTGTTACAATTTACACGAGAAAGAAGCTCAAAAGTTTAAAAGAATAATTGATTTCAATTGCGCACCAGAAATAGCTTATACTTCAGGTATCAGGATGTTTTCTTGAGGAGCTATTTCTGGTCAATTTGAATACATTTATAATAAATATGTTTGTTGTTTACTTCTCTGTTGTTTTACGATGCAGTAGATGACAGTCACAGCCACTCCACAGCAGGACGCGAGACACAAAATTGGCAACACCACTCGGAGGAACACCCACAGAATCACTGCCCTGCAGTATACACACAAATCAATTCTAGAAAACTCCGAATGACCCACAGGCCAATTTACCAAAATTTTGATCAAAAGTTACAATAATAAAAACGAATCGTCCCGGCTGACCACCCAGAGTATTTCAGTACTGAACGAGTGGAAATCCAGACCCTATATATAGACATTTTTACACTTGTACATCCTCTGTTCATGTCAAAATATGCACTGATCAGTCTTTTTTTTCATAGTAAAATTGTACATCTGATTTTAACATAATTTTGATCTGTCGATAACTATTATCATGCAATTATCAGCCTAATAACATTATTGTACAATAGCGCGCTCAAAATCATATTTCAGACATAATATAATATGAAACTGTGGTACAAAAACTCACAGAAAAAAAGAAAGCAAAGTCGCACAATAGTTGTGATAATAAGTTAAAGTTGATTTTAATAAATGTGCGATTGCTTACAATGAAAATGATCGGTATTTAATTGCAAAAACAACATTTCTAATATGAGCATATTCGCTCTGGGCATTTTGCTTTTGTTGGACTCACCCGAGCGTAAACAAGAAGATAAAAGTGTCATTTTTTTCGGAACAATATTCATATCACGTCGATATTGTTCAGAAGAACCCTTTCAACAGATCAAAAGTCTAGTATGATCTTTTCCAAGCATTCAATTAACAGTGGACGCAGTTTCGGAGCCGATAATCATGATTCATGATCAAATAAACCCCTAACCCAAGTCCTGATTAGAATTCAATCTGATATGCATGACGTGCAAAAATGCTTGAAAGTTGGAGGGGTAAACAATAACAGAAAACATCTCACCCTGCCCCGTTCTCATCCTCCCCCCCCCCCCCCCCATTTTTTGTTCTTACCCTGTGCAGCTCTTCCAACACTTGTTGTCGATGCAGCACTCAGTGGCATCTCTGTCATCCAGCCAGTGAGCCAGGAGTCTGCAGTCGTCACTCTCTTCACACTGGTCAGCCCCTCCCCACCCCACACATACATCCACACTGCATCCCAGTAAAACTATCAATAGGGTAGCTGAAACCAGGAAAGGGTCTGATCAAGAGTGAGGTAAACCCAAAACTTTAAAAAGGCATCATTTTCTTATCTATTCGCATCTATTGTTTGTTTTCTGAGCGAGAAAAAGCAGGTTTTGCCTCCTGGTGAATCTCATTGACGAATCACAGATATTTTATAACGAGTTCCTCGATAGATCATAAACATTTTTTCCTCTAAGCATATAAATTTCAATAATGGGAAAACCTCTGACATTTATTGGAGCTTAGACGGTTAAGATCGGAGAAGTTAGCTACTCGCAAAGCCAGTTTCAAAAAGTCTAATGGTATCTTTTGAGATACACAATATTAGAACTGAAATTTTTTTCTGATTTGATTGAACCTTCAAGGTTTAACGTTGGAAAAGCGGTTAAAGTTGTTGCTTAACGTTCTAACTTACACTCATTGTTCTTAGTGGCTGATATATTTGGTCTTATCGCCTATAACAACCAGTGTTTATGCGAATATATCCGAAAGATATTACGAAAGACAGTTCAAAAAACTCACCGTAATATGACGTAACAGTTATCATGGCAACTTCTCGAGGTGTTCAGCTTTTTTCTTCTATTATGTAGCCCTTATTTTGCGTTATTTTTTCGGACCAAAATTTTATACCGCAGATTATTGGCACTCAAACAATAGAAAATTTTCGAAGTCGTACAAAACGCTAAATGCTAATATGCGAACTTTCGCATCAAACACAGAAAACTTTAACTCTAATCGCTTTTTCATTTAGACCACAAAACGGCCAGTCAATGTTTTTATTAAATGCGGCTAATTAACGCGCGAAAATGAAAAAACCGCCTGAAAGAATGAAGTGATAATCAAATATCTTGTTCTCAAATGACGTCAGCGTTTTAGTAAAGATATTTTTGGTCCAAACAAGTTTTCATAATGCTTATTCGTACTTGCTTCATTGAAATTCTCAAAAAAGATTGAGTGTGCATGTATATGTCAGCGTGTTGCAACAATTTGTTTCTAAATTTGTAAAAAAAAATCTTCGAAATTTCCTCAATTGCATTAATGTCATACCATGTGTTACGGGCGTCGGGTAGCCATATATTTCTAATGTTGAGCAAAACATATCACAGGATATTGGAAGAAGTTTCGAGTTCAGTCAACTATTCAATTGCAGTAATTTATTAAACGACAGATAAATAAGTCTCCAAAACTGAGACGCAACGAAGAAACAAATATGTTGTTGTATTCTAAAGAGTTTCACAACAGTTACCATGTTGCCAGAGGGAAAAAGAGTCGAGATTACAGTTTTAGGCGCGTGCGATTATTAATAACCGTAGAACCAATTAGTTCGGATTTGTCTAAAGAAATGGAGATATACACCAGTTTTATCCCAAGATGTCTAGTTGTGAACAAGCATAATTATTGCCAAAATTTTATTACCTTCATCCTTGCTCAAACTGATTGTTGTTCACGTCAGCTTTTTCCGCGGTTTAAGCATCTAAACTTCACGATGTGTAAACAACGTTTCTAGGACAAATAATAGTTAATTTTTTATAATATATTCTTTTTTGTTGTCATTGATTTTATAATCGGGGTTGCCCTTTCGTAAACTTCATACAAGGGTTACCTAGATATCATGCAAATCTATCTGTATTTTCTGGGGGAACCTTTATTAGAACCAAACAAACACTTCCGTTGGTTGAAAAACCGTGTAATCCAATCATTTGAACTCAATGATTTTAGGATTTTAAAAAGTTTTTCGTTTGATTTTTCTTGATCAACGGAAAAAAAGTTTTCGAACTTATCCATGATGTGAATTATTGGCAATTTTCATGGATGATGTGTGGCAACCGTTTCTAGAAGATCTCTAATGTTGAGTAAGTTTTTTCACAGGATATTGAAACAATTTTCGTGTTCAGTCAACTTTTCATTTGCAGTAATTTATTAAACGACAGATAAATAGGTATCAAAAACTGATAACCAACGAAAAAACAAATATGTTGTTTTATTCTAGACAATTTCACAACAGTTACCATGTTGCCAGAAGGAAGAAGAGGTGAGATTACAGTTTTAGGCGCGTGCAATTATTAATAACCGTAGAACCAATTAGATCAGATTTGTCTAAAGAAATGGAAATATCCACCAGTTTATCCCAAGCTGTCTAGTTGTGAACAAGCATAAAAATTATTGACACATTATTTTCCCCTTTATCCTTGCTCAAACTGATGGTTGTTCACATCAGCCTTTTCATACAAGGGTTATCTAGATTTCATGCAAATAATTCTGTATTTTCTGAGCAAACCTTCTTTAGCACCAAAAAAAAACACTTTCGTTGGTTGAAAAACTGGGTGTTTATTATATCCCATTCAATTGTATTTAATGTTTTTAGGATTTAAAAAAGTTTTTTGTTTGATTTTTCATGATCAACGGAAAAAAAATTCTAGAATGTATTGATGATGTGATTTATTAGCAATTTTCACAGATGATGTGTAGCAACCGTTTCTTTAAGAGCATGTGTATTGAAGTTTTACGTGATCCTTTTCAGATTATCGGGTAATCGTTCAGTTCATATACAACCTTTAATCGTTACCAAAAACCGTGAATGACCGTGAATGAAATCAAGGGAAGTTGTATGATGGGCAACCAGGGTCAGATTGTGTTCTTTGATTTCTGACGTTGAACGTAGAGTAACTCAGTTTGCACTCATGGGCTGGGCTACCAAAATGAAATTCGCTACTGGACCTTTCGGGACGTAAATTTTATGCCTCCATGTTCCCATTTTCCGTTCCGCTCAGAAATCTAGGCCGCTCTATTTTTTTCCACTCATTCAGTTCATATCATTTCCTAAAATTATTTTTCAGAGCATTCTATACGTTCAGCTAAAAATTGAACGGGCTTTGAGCTAAATTTTCAGAGCATTAAATTTTCTCAGCAGAAATTTTGGTGCTCTATTTAAAAAAATTTTTCTGGCGAGATATAATAGGTGATTTAATTCTTAGTAATTTTGCTTCTGGGCAATTTGTCATGCGTAATTGTTCACAGAGTTTGTTTTCATGGTCACGCGTGATTAGATTTGATATTATATGTGGGAGACAACCCGGTTATTACCTGTCCAATGATCGATTGGATAGTCTTCAATTTGTTTTCATTTTCCTTAATCTCCCTTGTGAAATAGTGAAAACATATTGTTTTCACGCTCGGTTAGTTCCATAGTTGTATTTAACTTGCTGTGCTCGAAAGTTCGCTTACCAATATTTCATTTCTTCTTATTTTTCGCTGGCCGAAAATTGACTTTATGTAATAAAGGCTGTGAAATAAATTACATCTAGTTTGTCAATATGAGTCTAATTTACGTTTCTCATTGTTTACTGCCCTAGTTCTTTTCATATGCCCTAATTTACCTTGGTTTACCAAAATTTATCTTATTTAGGATGCCAGAAACTCAAAAGTTGTTGTTCACGCACATTCTTGATAGTTGATATAAACTAAATTTGTATTCTACAATGCACTTTTCGCAGTATAAGCTAAAAGTGATCAACACTCTAAAACCAAACGCTCGAAATAACAAAAATTGTCTTTGAAAATAGAGAAGGAGGTTAAATTGCAGATTAGCTTGCAGAATAACGTGCAGCTGGCTACAATGCACTTTTCGCAGTATAAGCTAAAAGTGATCAACACTCTAAAACCAAACGCTCGAAATAACAAAAATTGTCTTTGAAAATAGAGAAGGAGGTTAAATTGCAGATTAGCTTGCAGAATAACGTGCAGCTGGCTACTGGGTGTAGAGAGATAATATATTGGATTCTTGATCTAATTGAAAGCTAACGAAGCGTTTATGAAGTTCGATAATTACTTTAAGCTGCGAGCGCCTTCAATGCTTCAGTTTTGATGCTTTTCTTGAATGTATCTTTGTAAAGGTTTAAAATCTTAAAATACTAATTCGATCACCAGGAAAGATATGAAAAAAATCCAAAAGAAGCTCAGGAAAATTGCGATTGACATAAACTTTTAGAAAAACGGCAATTTTGAAATATTGATAAACTTTTAATTTTTGGTTTCCAGACCTGAAAATTCTCACAATTTTAATTCCTTTTGCTGAATATTTTTCATCATTTGAACTAGGATTAGATCTTTTGAGCAAATTTCCTACTGTTCTTTTAATATAGTGACCTTCGAAAATTCGTAAAAGTTATTAAAAAATATCAAAATTTAAGATGCCCGCTTGTCGTGTAACGGCTGTTCTTCCACCGATAACAAGGAGTGCTTTACACTGCTCAGTTCATTTCAGCGGTTTCATAACTGTCCAGATTTTTTTTTATTTGGGGTGCGGTTAGCTTTTGAAAATTGCATCATCAGCTATATCTTAGGTTACGTTTGCTTAAGGTGATACTCAATCAGTGTCAATAATTAATCGTCCAGCTCAGTTGCTCAGCAATAAGCTCCTCTCCACATATCAAATATTTTCCAGTCGAAACAATCAAACTTTTGTAGAGCTTTTGGTTATTAACTCATCCTATAAACTAAAATTAGGAATTTTTGTAGCAAACAAGTCGATTCCATTATATAGGCTGTTATCACACAAAATATCAGAACACTAATTACCAGGTGAAACTCGGAAACTCGAATAACTAAAAATATGAGTCGCAGATAACAAATTAAATAAGAAGGATAATCACCATTGGCCAAAAAAAGCCAAACTTGAAATTGAAATTGGCTAGTGTAAATTTTGTTCCTCAAATTGGAAGAATAGGGATATCAAATTAAAATCCCAACAAGTCAGAAGTAATTAAACTCTACGATCAATTTGATGATTTACTGAAACAGGACACAATGAATAGTAAATTAACGCATAGAATAATTACTGTGTGTTAGTTTATTAAAACATAGCAAGTTTTCTTTGATTTTTGTTGTTTCTGAAGTTTTCTCATCATTCTGCTAGTCGCGCAGTTTAATTTGTCAAAATTGAATCTTTGATTGGCTGTAGATAAATGTGTTGACACACTGTGAACAGTTTTCCATATCTTCACATTCTCAGCTTAGGTTTGACTTCATGGGAGCATTGTTATTTATGTTGAATTGTTTTTTCCTATTAAAAGAGAATGCGTCACAAATCAATCGTAAGGGATCTCATGCAAAGATAGAGTTGATTTTCTTTTATGTGCATACGTGATATCCCTGTATGAGTTTAAGTTTCACTTCGTGTCTGTTATTCACGTACTAAAAAATGTTACTAACTAAATTTGATGACGAATCCCCAACAAATCAATTGGCTTCTGACTTAGAGTAGCAATAATTTTTGCTCTACTTTTTTCATCTCTACTTTTTACAATTGCTTTGAATATACTTGCTCTATTAAAAAAACGCCTTGAGCTCACTATAATCCGCTTAATTTTGTCGGAGTTTGATATCCACAAAGAGGCTTCATATTTTTTATCAGACATTGGATATTCCGTTTTTGAGATACGTGGGCTCGTTTGGCGCTGATTTTATTTGTTCAGGACGTTTTGCATAATATTAGCAAAAAATCATCTTATATCAATTCATCCCGCTCTTAATTATCTAAGATGAGTTATTCGGTTCTAAACTACTCTAAATGCGAGTCCAAACATTTAGCAATTTTCAATGTAGGTGGAAATTTTAAACACAATAAAAATATTCAATTATTTATCAGCAAAAATATTTATCATGTCAAACTAATTGCTGATTTTTATCTTGTCAAGCTACTGTTCACCGAATTCCTATAAAAACATACAACAGAAAGGGCTTTTGAACATTCTTTATAAAAGGTGCAATAAAAATTTTGTAAAAACTCTGTTGGAAAAAAAAACACACTTTTTTGGCTCAGCAGCAAAGATTAAGGCAAATATTCAGAGAAGAGAACCCAATTTGTTAAACTAAGAACTCAATTGTACAGTTGCAATAGTGAAGTTTTAGTCAAAATCTTTACCAACGCAGACATGATTTGCAAATTAAAAATCAATTAAATTACCAGAATTCTTCGGCAACCAATATTTTGGACAACGGAGTTTTGATTCTTCATAAAGAGCCATCTTTTTGTAGCTATACATTTAAGTTTTTTCGGCCACAAAAATTGATCTGCGTGAAAGCCTAAGAAAATTGAGAAGACATAATTTGTGTGTTTGCTCTCGAAAAACGGATTTATTTTTCACGTGTTCGTGACAGCTATTATACCTCCTCAGTTTAATATTTGGTTCGTAAATTCCCTATTTTCTCTTTATCACGCATTTGAAGCCGTGGAATAGTATCCTATTTTTCGTTGTGGAAAGTTATCCGCATACCGATTTTCTGATTTTGGCTCAAGAGAAAATTACAGCTTTTGGAAATCAAAAATCCAGAAATTTCTGACTTTTTTATTTCAGTCCTCCTCTGCATTTTTTTTTCATCTTCATTTTAAATTTTTAATTATTATAATTTAGGCATTACTTTTCTTTTGACTTAAATATTCACAATTTCGCATAGTTTCGCAAATATTCACAATTTCGGGACACTTAGTTCAATTGGCAACTGGTCGCGGCCAACTCCCCCCCCCCCCCCAGAGCTTTTTCCAGTTCAAACTGCTACACCTTAAGGCAAAGCGGAATATTGTTTACTTTGTTCGCTAGTTGGACGGCAAATGAGAAATTGCTGCCAAGTTTGAATTAGATTTGAGCATAAATTTTGATTCACGGATTTTTGTATAAACCGTTTTTATCTTGTTCTATTTTCTATACAAGTTAGCTCAGAACATTCGCCTGTCTCGCATTGTAAGAACTGAGAAAATTGCCGGAAGATAATTCATTTATCAATCATTTGCTTTATCTGTAACCTCAAATTAGTTGTGAAATTGTTCGCACGATCAGCTGGAAAACTTCCATTTTCCTAATTGACAATTAAAATACTTTCATAACCAGCCAGTTAAAGTTTACAAGTCAGATATATATTATATTCAATCAATTGTTCTAGTACTATACTTGTTGGGACCAACGTTAGCGGGGGAGGAACTATATACTCAACTGGATTTTTTGCTCAGTTAATTTTCGCCTATTGGTATATTTATCATACTGAGTTGTGAGCGGTATCATTAGAAAGCTTTCCAAGCGTAGAAACTTAAATTAGGAAGAAATTTTTGAATTTGTTTTTTTACGAGAAGTTATGAAGGTTTAAAATTTTGTGCACTTTACGTACACTTCCCTTGTTTTGTTCACATTTGTCATAGTTTTTGCAATCTTCTTGAAAATTAAAGTTTTATTCTAATTTGCTAAGAAATGATGAAACTATATCCGATAGTCTTATTCGTTTTAGCTTTAAAGATCAAAGAGAATTGTTTGAACCAAGTTTTCAAGCTAAAACTTTGCCTAAATTCTTGAAAACTTATCAAACTTTTCTCTCTTTTTTTATAAAAAGTGGCACCAACTTTAGCCCTCTCTAACCAAGTATATCAAAAGTGGAGACAAAAATTTGCTGAAACGATCTTCTTTTACAGATGCACTTGCAGTTAAAAGCTATTTTCAACTCTGGTTGAAATGAAAGTAATCTTGAGCTAAAAACTGGCGGCCCATCGCAAATTTGTGTCGGTCTTTCGGTCTTTTTATATATAAAGCATTATTTATTTTTTGTTATATTAAGAATTCTCTTTGAAAAAAACTATGTTGCAAAAATTTTTGTAATAATTATATTATTTAACAGCGCTGCAATGATAGCAAGGCCATCCTAAAAATAAATGAGCAATTAAACTTACTGGTGTCTCGTCAAATCAAACAGATTTGTCCCTCTGATATTATTCTGATGTCAGCCCCAAATTAATTCCTTGGAAAGGTGAATCAAAATGGGAGTTGAAAAAGTAGTTATCGTTCCAAAAAGTCAGGACGTCGTTTTCTTGGGATCAAAATTCCAAATTCACGCAATCAATACTGGAAAACATCAACATGTTGAGTCTGATGATATCAGAGGTGATCGTCAAAATCAGAGGTGATCTTGACGTTTCAATTCACGCTGTTTAGAGTTATATTGCATTGATAAATCATGCTCAGGTAGCCTCTAATGTTTCATGCAGGAAAGAAATAAGTTGAAGCTTCAGATGCTTTCACATTAGAGGTAACATTATGTAGTCATTTTTTATATGATGTTGCCAAAACTTCCTAGGCCCAAGGTTTGAAACATTTTTCCGTTGTCAAAATGTCTGATGTTTAATGCGGACTCTTTTGTCGCATGCTACTCAGGTTTCAGATGCTCCCCAGACTGTACTATACACGGAAACTGCCAATTAGGGTTAGGAAACATAATTGAGCAGCTTAAGCAACCAGTTGTGAGCCCCCACGCCGTTTCCAAACTACAGCCAAAAAATATCTGCACTCCAAACATAAATTAATCGAAAATTGAAAATATTTAATAACATAATAAAGAACTAAAAATATAGAAAACAGTTTCCTTTAGTTTATTTGCTTTTTCGTGTCATTTAACCGACTTTAATTTCTGTATAACTAATTAAGATATTAAATCAAGAAGGTATTTTGATTAGAATATTTTAATGATTTTAGGAGATTTAGAAACATAAATTCAAAATGATGAGTTTTTTGTTGGCAATGGAATAAACTTTGGGATAGACTGAGGTAACACTTGTTTTAGTCATTTATTCTTGTGGTACATAAGAAAAATTGTGCGGTTCTATTTTCATCAGTCTTTTAATTTATAAATCATGTTCATTTCTTGTAGTTTGACAACAAAATGCTGCGTTTTTGTTGTTAATTCAAGTCTTCTTAGTCCTTAGCTGTTGATTCTTTATCAGTTATTCTAGACATAATTAATTGGTAATCAACCCGAGGAAATTTGCTCTCGTTGACTTTGTTTGAATCATGCTTTAAAGACAAAAGTATTAATCGTTCTACGACGACAAAGTCGCGATTATCAATAATTCTTTACATACAAATTTCAGAATAAAGAACATGCATCACAGACAAATGTCTGTTTATAAATCATGCCCCACAAAAAAAGGACCGTTTATAAACACTGCGTCACAAACACAGCTCCGTTTATAAAATCATGCCTCGCGGCGACAGTCAGTTTTTACTTCATGAATCACAGACAAAGGTACGGTTATAAACCATGCTCAACAGTCGAAAAGCAGACCCATGTTTTGAATAATATCAGGATCATGACAAATAGTGCCATGAACAGAAAACTTGTAGCAATAATAACCATGACGGAAATATGATGATACACTGCACGCGAAATGAAATGTGAGCTGGCTCCGTGATGCTGGCTTTTTAGATAAAAAAGTTTATATAGCTCAACAGAAAACGTTGAGCTGTATAGAAAATCAATTTTGTAATGTGATGATGATTCGAGGAAACAAAAACTATTACAAAGGTCGAAACTTGACACTTCGAGGCAGCAACTGTACGTGTCGTACAGATTAGCAATCTGTAGGTTATGTTGATTCGCGGTGCTGATTTATTCAAATTAAGTGTTCCAAATTATTGGTTATTTCGCGGAGCGAAATGACACTTAATTTTGATGCTTATTGAATTTGTATTCTGAATACAGAATAATTGTAGAAATGGTGGAGCGAAAGTTCGTTCTCTTTTTGAAGGGGTATTTCGCTGATCGAAATACGCTTAAATTGTATCTTATTAAGTTAATGCTTTTTGGCGGAGCGGAATCTAGTGTAAGAGAGAGACAACAAAATTGAATTCAGAAAATGAGCAGAATGATTCCAATTTGAGATTAACTAAACTGATCAACAATTTGTTCACAAAACTACATTTCCAAATGCGGCAACTTAAAATCACGAGACAACATGAACAGACAAAAGATATCATACACGGGATGTAAACAAAATTAAAATTGTGAAAACATAAGATTTGATCTTCAAAACAAGAACTAAATGATGAATGAAATAATGGTAAAAGAAAATGAACTAAATTGATTTAAATTAAATTGAACTTGATTAGCTGCACCAAATCAATAGCCCCCAGACTAGCATGTACTCTTTTACCACATTTCCCCCTTGACAAAAATAAATGACAAAGTTATTTATCAGAAAATTAATAGCATATGTACTGGTTAAAACATTAACACTATAATGTTTTGAATCAGAGTTTTTTCATTTGTTAAAAATCAACAGTTTTCGGTTAAGTTTTAGTCGCTATTGCTTTCATAATATCTTTCGGCTTCGCCGACTGACATCGTTGATTCTGGTCCGTCGTAATTGGGCGAGACGTAGAATTGAGTAGGGTACGATTGTGACGGTGAACATGGGCCAACTGTAAAGTCAGATTCGGTTTGTTGGGTTTGGGCAGCAGCTGTCTGTATGGCGGAGATTATCGATCTGTTCTGGATTTGTTGTTGATTGATGATTTGTCTCCTTTTGTTTCTTGCAATTATACCAGGACTTGATGTTGTAGGGGGACAAGTTTGTACTGATGTGATGGATTCATCTGATTCGGTAACTGAGGGTGTTGAACGTTTGCGTTTTGAAGGAATTAATGCAGCTGAGGCTTTTGTTGCGGCTTTACGTTTGGGTCTGCTAGGTGGCTTCGCTATAACGATTGAAGTAGATGGCATCTCTATTGGCACCGCGAAATCACTTCTTATTTCAGCGGGTTGTTTTGGCGGTGCTGTTTTCAGTGATCTTTTTGGTTTAGTGGGCATTCGTACCCGAAGAGCGCGTGTAACATTAGAATGTATAGAGGAAACTGTACTGACATCATCGGCTACTTTTCTGTGCTTCATGCGTTTTCATCCCTCTAGCTTCATCCTTAATTCTTTCGCGTGATGGCTGATTAGTTCCTCTGTTGTTTTTCCTGTTGGTAACTTTGGTCGTCGATTTGCGTAGACCTGTAGTTCTGTTTGGCGTTCAGCTTTTGTACCGAATTTCGCTAAGTTGGAATTTCTAATAGTTACGTCTCTCTTTCCTGGTTCTTTAATGACTGAAGTAAATGTATCCGTTATTACAACTGAAGATCCAGGCGCCAACACATCGTATAAGCCATCGAGGCTTTTCTTTGATCGTTTCGTACGCGGTCTCTTTTTTGCAAGTTTTACTTCTATTGAAGCTTCTGTGCGGGGTACTGATTGTCCAACGTCTGGGTGGGGAATTACTCTTGATTCCTTGTGTGGGTCCTCATTTTTTCTTTTTGTCGCATCTTTGCTCAGTCTGTCTTTGTTTGTCTCAATTTCTGTGTCGCTGCGTCCGTCATTGTTCCAATTTTCATCAGCAATGAGTTCATCCCATCGGACAGTCTCCAGATCTAAATATTCATTTAAAATATTTTTGTAGGTTAAACTTTTGTGCTCCGGTTTAGTCGTTGTATTACTTAATGGAGTATTCGCCTTTCTACCAAAATGTGCCTCAAATGACGATATATTAATTGTTTTTTGACGGCATATTCGGAGCTGATAAATTATTGAATTAATTGATGCTTTCACATTGAAACGATTTCGCGCCGCCGTTTTAATGCAATCTAAACTATTCTTGATTGTCTGGATTAGCCTTTCAACTAAGCCATTTGCTCTGTGATCGTGTATTGGGGCTTCAATTAACTGTATGTTATTTTGACTACAAAATGTTTTAACTTTTTGTCCCATTTGGCATCGAGCTTGATCCAATCTAATTGTACGGGGTATACCGTGTAGCAAAACATATTCTTGAAGAAATTTCAAAACATTATCTGCAATAGCTCTATCAAACACTTCTGCTGTTGGAAATTTTGAAAATCGATCAATACATGCAAGAAAGTAAATCTCTTGATTTTTTTCAATATAAATTGGCCCTCCAAAATCAATTTGAATTTCTTCATTTGGGACTTTGCATAACTTTAATGGTGCCCATTTATTAGCAGGTTTAATAGATTTTAAATTTTTACCAATCTTGACACAGGGGTTGCATTTTGCAGTTTTTGTAGCTATGTCCCTGTGCATATATCGCCACCACGCGTGAGGTGCCATATCGGTCAATATATACGCGTGAGTTATCAATATTCGCAATTGTAGAATATTCTGGATTTCGCGGTGCGAAATCACTGCATAAATTGTTAGAGGAATTTGGAATATTTGAGGCTCGTTTTGTAAGCGGATTTCGCGCTGCGAAATTGACGTAATTTTCTGCATTTAATAAGAATCGTTTCGCACCGCGTTTAATTACATCCAATTTTGCTACTATAAATTGCTCGTCATATGTAGATATATTAACGGCTTTTTGTTGCTGATCGCGAGAGATATAACCCACTAATCCCATTTTTGAGCCGGGGAGATGATCAATTGAAATATCAAATGGTAGTAACCGATCTACCCAACGTGTCAATCGACTATTATAAGATTTGTTAGATCTGTTCTCTCTCATGATTGAGAGAAGGGCCCTATGGTCAGTAATTACAGTAACGGGTTTGCCGTATAAATAATATTTAAAGTGTTCCACGGACCAGACAACACCCAAAAGTTCGAGCTCGTTTATGCTATATCTGTCCTCAACCGAATTCAATATTCGTGACGCGAATGTTACTGTATGCCAACCATTAGGTGTTCGTTGTTCTAATGCACATCCCAGACCTTTACGTGAAGCGTCGCATTTAATTCGTGTTTCTAATTCCGGATTGAAATATTTGTTTCCGGTAGTTTTCGCAATTTGTTCTTTAATCGATGATAACTGTTTTTCATGCTCATCTGTCCAGAGAAATTTTGTATTTTTCTTAAGCAGATGTCGGAGTGGTTAGCATAGTTGTGAAAAGTTTGGAATGAATTTTCCTAAATGGTGTACTGAACCCATAAACGATCTAAGTTTCTCAAGATTTGTAGGTGCTGATAATTTTCAGATTACATCCGTTTTATTTGATAGTGGAGTTACACCTGATTGTGTAATATTATGTCCTAGCCATTCGCTTTTGTCTTTTGCAAAGTGACATTTTGAAAGATTTATTCGGAGATTTTCTTGATCTAATTTTATTAGACATTTCTGTACTAAATCGAGATGTTTTTCTGTTCCACCTCTGCTCACAATCAGTATTTCGTCCAAGAAACAGAAAGTATTATCCAGACCTGCGAGAGTGCAATCAATAGCTTTTTGGAATTCTGCTGGCATATCCGTAAGACCGTAAAATCGAGTTTTAAAGCGATATGAGCCAGTCATATCTCCGCTTACGATATTAAAGTTACAATGGCGGGCCGTATCACTGTGTAACTTTAGTTGACTATATGCGTACTGCAAATCAAGAGTTGTAAAATAAGCAGTCTCTTGCGACGCCGTTGACAATGTTTGTGAAATCTTTTGAACTAGCGAGTCTATGTTTGGCATTTGATACTTGTTTTTTAATTTTTTTAGCTTTGTTTAGAATTTTGGAGTCTAGTGCTATTTTGGTTGACTGATCTTTTTTCACTGTAATGACTATTGGAGAGATAAAAAATTGATCAGAACAATTAGTCAGTTTTTCTATATGTCCTTCGTTTAACAATTTTTCACGTTCGATTTTCACTTTCGGTTGAAGATGTATTGGCACTTTTCTTCTTTTTTGATGTGTTACTCGATAGTTTTTGTGAAATTTTGATTTAACCGTGTGATGTTTAGATTTGCCAATTCGTGAGATCAATTCTGGGAATTCTTTTGCTAACGACCTTTTAATCGCACAAGTTTGATCTATGTTATTGACGTTTACATTCGGGCAAGGTTTCTGCGATATTATTATGCCTAATTGATCAAAAAGGTCTCGTCCGAGAATTGGTCGGAAACCATCAGCTACAGCCGTAATTTTCGCTTTCTGGATTTTCCAATCGTTGCATCGAACTGGCGTTTTCAAAGTACCCAGAGGTTTTACAATTTCATTAGAAAAAGACTTTACTTCTAATGGTTTTTTCTCTGACCATTGTGATTGCAGACAATTAAACATTATTTCCTTAGCAAGCGACATATTAATAATAGTGCAACCGCTGCCGGAATCGAGAAACAAATTACAATCTGCAATTCCGATCGTTATCGTCATATTTTTTAGTGCTGCTTGCGGTGAATTAACATTTTCTACAGTCGCAACGGAATTGTCGTCCGAAGAATCATAATCCGAATTAATTTGCTCATTGTATTTTATATAATTAACTTTTTGACTTTCCTGACTTGGATTTTGATCTGTAGTTTCAGCAGTTTCTATGTTTTTCATACGATTATTTTGTTGTGTATTTCGTGCAGTGTTAAGTTTTTTTTGACATACCTTTGCGAAGTGGTTGAACAAACCACAGTGATTACATTTCTTACCCATAGCCGGGCAAACCTGGCGATGCGTTGGTGTCCAAGACTGACCACAACCACGACATTGTCCATCTGATGCACGGTTCACTACTGTTCTGCCTGATTGATTTCCACGCACATTCGCGCCGTGAAATCGATTGAATGATTGTATTGCGTTAACTGTACTGCCAGTTGCAATGTTATTGGATGATATCCTCTGCTGGTTCTGTTGGCCCATTGCCATATTAACTGCAATACTGACTGCTCTTTCTGGGTCAACTGTATCGCGGAGAAATTCCCGTTGAATATCATCATCTAACATGTTTGTGATGAATATGTCCCTGATGATTACCTCCTCACGATTTTCTAAATCACAGTTCTCAGCCAATTCTTTCAAAATGCTGTAGAAATGTTCTACTGTTTCGCCCTTTTACTGCTTTCGAGAAAAGAAAACATATCGATCGAATGTGATATTTCGAGGACTGATAAAGGCGATCTCCATCATCTCCCATAGTTTGAGGGTAGACAGGTCATAGATATTGTCATGAGGAAACTTTTGTGTTAACAAACGTCTTCCCTCTGTACCATTGCTTAGGTATAGAAGAGACACGCATTTCTGGTCGCAAAGATTCCATGGCCGTTCCCCGCATAGTACTCCCGCTTCTATTAACTTTTGACATTTTAGCTCCCAATTCAACTTCAATTGACTATTTAGTATCTGAAGGTCTCTCTCCGTTTCCGCTGTTGAATCTTCGATTGCCGTTTTGTACTTTGGTTCTGCTGGTAGTCGTACCGCCGTAGGTTGTGGTTGTAACAGCGTGTCCAATGTGATATTCGCACGTGCGAGGATCGCAAGTTTGGCCTGGATCCCCCATTTTCCCATCTGATTGGTGGATCCGACGTTGGACGTTCCCAAAATGGTTCTATCAACAGTGGTGTTTTTCGAGACTCTCGAGCTGAAAGCGCCATGTCGTACAGATTAGCAATCTGTAGGTTATGTTGAATCGCGGTGCTGATTTATTCAAATTTAGATTTCCAAATTATGGGTTATTTCGCGGAGCGAAATGACATTTATTTTGATGCTTGTTGAATTTGTATTCTGAATACAGAATAATTGTAGAAATGGTGGAGCGAAAGTTCGTTCTCTTTTTGAATGGGTATTTCGCTGATCGAAGTACGCTTAAATTGTATCTTATTAAGTAGGTGCTTTTTGGCGGAGCGGAATCTAGTTTAAGAGAGAGAGAACTAAATTGAATTCAGAAAAAGAGCAGAATTATTCCAATTTGAGATTAACTAAACTGATCAACAATTTGTTCACAAAACTACATTTCCAAATGCGGCAACTTAAAATCACGAGACAACATGAACAGACAAAAGATATCATACACGGGATGTAAACAAAATTAAAATTGTGAAAACATAAGATTCGATCTTTAAAACAAGAACTAAATAAAGAATGAAATAATGGTAAATGAAAATGAACTAAATTGATTTAAATTAAAATGAACTTGATTAGCTGCACCAAATCAATAGCCCCCAGACTAGCATGTACTCTTGTACCACAGTACGTAATGATCACATATCAAGAAAAAAGTATTGTAAAGACACGAATATTGTTAGGAGTATAATATCACACTATAGAGTGAAAAAATAAAAGAAATCTTGCTAATCGCATACAGGCAGCCAATTGAAATTTTAAAACCTGTAGTTTTCTATCCCAACTTAAGATTTCTCAAATCTATGTAGTCATATTTGGAAATTTACCTGCACGCAGTGGTATTAAAGACTATGTAAAGTACTTGGTCGCTTGATGATTACATTAACCTTCAAAGCGCGGTAAAAATGATTTACGTCTTGTTAGAAAAATTGTTTATTATCTTTTTACGTCAGAACAATTTTTCTTAATTTTTATCTTTCAGAATAAATGCGTTTTGGAGGCATTTAAGTTTGTCTTTGTTAATGCAATTGGAGCGCCGAAACTGCCAACAAATAACTTTAAAAGCCAGCTAACAATAGAACATAAATTTATGTTTAAAAATTTCACAAATTAGCGTATAAAAAATAATGTCTTATGAAGAACCAAAACCGATCTTAATATGGTTACCAAACGCGTTCGTCGTAAGAAGAATCTGGATACTTCCAGTTGTTTTTTTTTGCACCGAGAATTGACTCTTTTTTAGTTTTTGTTTTTGAGAAGAACGAGCATCACAAAGTCATATGCTTCTCAGAAAAAAAAATATTTTTGAGCTACGTGCACACAGGTTTTGTTAACATATCCTAAGATTCAACTCGCAAAACCGACTAAACTCTGATTGCCACTTGATCGAAAAAGAAACAACTGAACCGCACTTAGCTATATACAGGAAATTTTTTGCTCAAATATCTGGACGACAACAACTTTTTAAGCGCTAAAGGTTTCTAGGTTGTTTCGTATCCTGCTCCTACCTATAGTAATGTTGAAGCACCTATAGTTTCTACTGCTGATTTTTATCGTTTTTGTTTTTGGTTAGGAGGCATCACCCTTCGCCTACTTAATTAGATTCAATTCTCAGCATTATATATTTAAACGCTCAATTTCTGAAAAATTATTGTCTATTTGTTTCTGCAAGTAAATTATTGAAACTCTTCTAGTTTCATTTATATTTGTTTTTAAAATTGTGAATAATCATATATTTTTTTAATTTTAAGAGCAGTAACATTTTTTTAAAAGAAACATGAACGCTGACGAATTTTCTTTTCACG
Organism: Convolutriloba macropyga; assembly: GCF_964194025.1. NCBI lineage: Eukaryota > Metazoa > Xenacoelomorpha > Acoela > Convolutidae > Convolutriloba > Convolutriloba macropyga. Next base: position 21,103,491 of record NC_134480.1, read on the forward strand.
ATAATAAAACATCACTTCTGTTTCAAGTCACCTTTTTGCACGAAAAAAAATCAAACAAGCTTTTATCTCATCATACACAGTAAATGCAGGGCTTATTGCAAGCTAAAAATTCATTGTGATCTGGAACTTCATTCAAAGATTGTGTTAACTTGTAATGAGTTAGTTATAGCTGTTTTTTGACAGTCAAGTTTTTCACTTCCCTTTATTTTTATGTTACAAAACATTAAAATTATGCCGGGAAAATTAGTGCAATTGTATTTTTTTTAATTTTTTTATTTGCCCTTTTGCATTTTTTGTTTTATTTTCAAAAATTAAAAAATGAATAATTTTTCTGGTTTCGAATGTCCTGTTCTCCTCCTATGTATATTATGTATAATGAAAATGTTTTCTCTAGTGAATGTGGTGGAGATCAGTGAATTAAACATTTTTTATGAAGCACTGACTTTCTGGTTTCATTTATTTTCAATAATTAAAAATTGAAAAATTTTTTCTTCTGTCTTCATATGTTCCTGTTTTCCTCCTAAGTTGTTATGCATAATATGTATCCTCCAAATGTTTTCTCTGATAAATGTTGTTGAGATCAGTGAATTAAATACTTTTTTACGAAGCAAACAAAAGGTTCTTTTTTTGTTTTTCTGAAGAGAATAAAATTTCATGCTTTGAAAATAAAAAGTTCAAACTTTTCTCATAAAACCCATTAAAAGTTCCTGATTTTTTTGTTCATAAGATAACCTCAAAACCAGAAACTTCAGAGAGCCTCAAAACCAGCTGCTTTTCTGGCAAAATTACAATTTAAAAAATAGTTATCTGATTTCAACATAGAACAAAACAACTTTTGCCTAACGAAATGTTTTTGAACGGATGGTTTGAAAGGATGGTTTGAACCAACTAGTTTGAACGGATGGTTTACTTATTAAAAAAAGATTATACTAAAGATATTTTCAGTTTCGTCCAATTTCCTATGAGACAATGAAACGCCTTACATTTGTTCTGTCACAAACCTATAGGATCGTATAGGTTAAACATTTAGCTTGTCAGTTAACCATTGAGCTCAAAGGTTTAACAAAAGTTTTATCTAAGTTTTAAGCGACTGCTACATTGTGTAAATTATAATCAAAATGAACAAGAAAAACAAAAGGCTTTTTAACTTTTGTTAAAAATTTTTCAGATGTCGATAACATTAAATGAAAAAGAAGTCGTGAACTCTACTATTTTTTCTCACGAAAATAAGGATGCTTTTTCAGAACTTCATTTTTTGTCTTACCCACTCTAATTAAAGTTTCCTCATCAACTCTTCCTGGCCGATTGAAATGAAATTACAAGAACCTTACAAGTAAAGCAATCAACTTACTATTACTTGTAAGATCGACTCCAACATATGGGTTCTTACAAGTCAGCCACCTTTTGTCCAAAACTTGGAAAATCTTATATGATGATCATCCTGTCTCGTCCCTCAATATTGAAGTAAAGTAAGGTATGAAAAGATTCTGTTTGCAAGTCTTTTGTAATAATATCTGCAATTATTTATGTCTAAAATGTATGAAATAGGTTAACATACAAATTCGTGTTGTTAACATACAAAATAGGTTAACATACAAAGCCATTTGGGTTTTCTTTTTTACTACAGAGCTCATTTGCTTTTCGTTGCTTTGTTTATGTTCCTCTTTATTACCTGTGCGCCCTGAGCATTTTTTAACTGTGTTGTATAGTTTACAGACAAACATTTGAAGTGGTGTGACAGACTGCTGCTGTTGCTGTAAATAAAATTTCAACATCTAAGGTTATTTACAAACTTTATGCATTTCACTTACCAAATTTCCTTTGTTGAACTTGACCCAGTTCTGCCAAATTCGACTTAGCTCCGCCAAACTTAACTTATTTCCGCCTAATTTTAGGCCTTTCTCAAATTCGTGGTGTTTTGAAAAGAGCGGTGAACAATTCTTTCTAAAAAAAATACAGACATATGCATTCAACATATCGACTAAACCGTCGGAAACATTTTTTTCGACAAATCTGTTAAATTTGTCCGAAATTTTGCTTTTTTTCCTTCGAGTGAAAATCAGTTTTTTTGATCGTCTTTTTATTTTTCTTTCGAATATATTGAGTTGTTTCTGATTCATTAATCTGAACAAACTGAAAGTGGTATTGATTCAGATTTTTCTCCAAACAGAAGCTTCAACAAATTTAAACTCAAGAGTCATCAGAAACTTCGTAAATTGAGTCGGCACGGTTTTAAACGCTTAGCGATTAAACTATTAGATAATTTTAAATGGTCTGAAGTAAATAATTTTCATTTATAAGTTGATATTCTTTAATATAAACTTAAATCCAGTTTTTGTATTGTGTAGTTCAAATTTCAATTTAATCTCTCGTCGTTTTATGGTACTTAAAATGCTCGCACAGCCATAGCTTAAAAGAGTTTTTAAAACAAAACAGGGCTAAGGGATAATTTTCATCTTTGAAGTGAAAGATTGTTAAGTTCACCCAATCACTGTGCCGCTTTCTGAGCTCTCAATCTCAATGTTAAATAATTTTTCCGCCATTTTCTCTCCTAGACCATTTATTATTTATTCAATTTACTTCAACGATTTCACAAATTTTACGTCGCTGTTTATATTTCTTTTTTTGCTTGACTATTTCTGTTGTTTGACGGATATCTATTACCTATAACACAGTTACCTACCGCGCAATATAGTTATAGTTGTTACGGTTGTAAAAATGGAGAATTTAGTGTTTGCATTCCTTATTTTCTCAACTTGCTCAATTGCACTTGTTTACGCAGGTAAGGAAGTCTGTCTTTTTTCGTTTATCATTATATCTGGCGTCGTCTGAGCTATAACATCATCTTGAAAAAAAGAACAGAGGAAGAGACACAAAATGACAGGCACTTTAAAACTTAAAAAGTTATTTTTAGTCTCAAAAATTTCAAACGATACAAAATGCAGCTAAATTTTCTAGATTTTCGGAAAATCAGGCTCCATTTTGTATCTTTTGAAAATTTTGAGTTTTAAAGCGCGTCACTTCGGATGTAGTTACTTAATTGTTCCGACCCCGACTTTAGTGGGGAGGGAGGAACTATATACTCAACCGGGTTTTTTTTAGTTCAGTCAATTTTGGCCGACCGATATATTCATCGTAGTGAATTGTGAGTGGTATCATTAAAAAGCCCGTCCAGCGTAGAATACGGAAATGAAAAGATTTTTTCGATTTTCGTGTTTTACAGGGAGTTATCGAGTTTTAAAGTTTTGTGAACATTCGACTGTTTCTGTTCAGATTTTCAGTAATTTTTGCTAAAATTTGGCACAATTTCGCTATTATAACTCAAAATAAGTTAACATTTTTAACGACAGAGTGTTGTCGTTACCGCAAGAGTCAGAAGAGCGTTGCTGAATTGTTTGATTGAAGTTTTTTTTTTGCTAAATTTTTGATAAAATTTGCAAAATTCAAATTTTTTTCATCAAAAATGGCACTAAATTTGCTTTTTTTGGTCCACTTTGTTAAAGTTTGCCCCACTTAGTGACCTAGAAACCTTAACAAAGACTCTCTAATCTCAAATATAGTGCTAATTGCAATTAGGCGCCGTATGAAAGTCTTCTGGAATTAAATGCATCGTTGTTTTTTTTTTTTAATATTTGAAGAATTCCAATCAACAATTGGTCTAATCTGCAAACACTTGGAACACTTGGTCGGTTTGTTGGGCATGCAAGAAAATCAGGGAGGGGTTCGATAATATCATGGATTCTTAGAATCAGAGACTTTTTGGCTTTTTTTTATGCTGCCTTTTTTCAAAATTATTTGCTTTTGTTTTTTTATGTTAATTACTGACAGTATGTTTTATTCACGGCTCCGCTAATGACAACTCGAATTTATGTAAATTTGAAGACAAATGTAGGTACAGTTTGTCCTCAATACAATCAGAGAACAAAAGGGTTTTTATGGCTTTGAAGAAGAGTTTTAGTAAAATTTAACTGAATTCTTGTCTTTTGCCTTCAATTGTTATTGTTTGGAAGCATGATATTTGAGTTTAACCACTCAAAGATCTAAATTTCTTCCTCAAAAGGTGCAAATGTAACTTTTCTGTTCATTCGTTTGTTAAATAATGTCTCTTATGTATTGAATGTATTTGTTTTAAGGAAATTTCTGTGATTTTTTGAACTTCTCATTGTTTTATATTATTTTAGTCAACATTTTGCTTATTCTCAGTAAATACAGGTCCGCCTTTCCTCCTTATAAAATACAAACTAATTTTCTGGCTGATTCTTTTAACAGAAGTTTTTCTTGCTTTTGGTACTACGAGTTTTCATACAAAATTTTCTGATTTTTGTGAATAATTGCCCATTTTTGATGTTGTTTTTGTTTCTTTTGTAAATTGTCATATTGTATAACCATCTGACTGAATAAAACTTTACAAAATTTGAAACTAAACATATTTTTTGTTTTATTAACAAATGGTTTGAAGGGCTGGCACCGTTCTCTTGCAGAAATTGGTAGAGTTTTTATATTTTTGCCTTTTATTTGTTCTTAATTTTGTTTTCATATGCCAAATATTGTGTAATTAAAGGTCTCAGTGGCCAACTATAGATAAACAAATGAACTTAATAACTGATATCGGTAAATAGCTAATGGTTGTTTTGACTTTCGAATTAAATTTCTAAAAAAAAAGAGTAATAGTAATCTTTAACTTATCCCTTTTTGTTCTGGTTTCCTTTTTTTCGTATTTTACAATGTTGTTTCATTTTCGTGAATTTGCCTCATTTTTTAAAGATCTTTTAAAAGTTCTGTTGAATCAAATAAAAATTTTTCTGTTGTTTAAAGGTTTTAAATGATGTCTTCAGAGCTTAGACAATTTGTTTCAGATGAATTTTGTGAAGTTTAGATACTTTCAGTTTTTGTGATTCTTTTTGTTGTCATTTTGTGATAGTCTTTTTACAAAAAGACTTTATGATGATCAAAGGAGATGCAATTGAAAACATCATATTCTCGCGGTTACTATCTTATTAATTTAACGGCTTCAAAACTGTGGTTTCGTAAAGTTGGTTGTTAAATTTATTAGCTCAGCTTGTATTGAATGTTATATTTAAATCCTATGATTTAGTCTCATTATTAACAGCAGCAATTAGTTATCCAAGTAGTTGCAAGAAAAACTTTCTACTCTTTTAGTCGAAAGTGTTTGTTGGCTATAAATTTTGTAAATATTTGTTTTTAATAAAAAAAAAAGAGATAGGTTTTTGAGATCTGCCAATTCTTTTTCTGTTAAATTGTAGCTAAGCAGCTCTATATACAATTCATATCAATTATCTATTGAAATACAATTTGCTCTTCACAACGGTCGTTTTGTCCTTAAATAGTCTTTCTTCTTGGAACAACCAGTTTTAAATAAAAACCAGTTTTCGTGATTTTTGCATATTTGCCCCTTTTTGTAGGTTTTTGTTTTCTTTTCACAGTATCATATTAATGGGCGTCATTTCATTTACAAATGTTGTCAACTGCAAAAAATTCAAAATAAGATTTATTTTATTTTTAGCAAACAGCTTAATATTTAATTGATTGCGGTGACATAGTTTTCGTGTATAATTTTTTGTGCAAATTTTGTTTTTGCCTGTATTTGTCGTTATTTTTGTAGTCGTACAACATATCCTGGATAATGAAAGGCCTCAGTCGCTCTGTATTGAGGTATAAAAGACTCTCTCAAAGATTTCATTTGATGCTTAATGTTTCTAATGAATTCGAATTTAATTCTTTTTTTTAAAAAAAGCAATGTTTTAATAAACTTTGCCTCTTTTGCTCATTTCTAGTCGACTTGTCGCCAAGTCGAATTGAGAAAAAATCCCATATTTAGTTGCAAAATTGTACCTATAAATCTTCTTAGTATAAATTTTATCTGATGCCATTTTGATTTGGTTATTAGTGGTTTTCAAAAAATGGACCTAGAGTTTTGGTCGTAATTTATATTTGTAACTATTTGATATTTATTGCCGTCTTTTCTGGTAGTCATATTATGGTAGCCACAGGTCTCATAGGCCCTCTAGAGTAGTTTTTATTCTTTTAGTAGTTTGTTGATCGATATGTTGATATGTTAATTTTTTTATCTCTTCCTCATGGTAGACAATTAAATGAAAAATGTAGATGAGCGGCGTCGGAACTTAATGTGCGAACGCACATCACCGAGCTGCCTTGTTATCAATATACTATGAAACTGATGTTTTTGATACTAAAAATATCAGCATAAACTGAAATAAAACATCTGTTAAATTAGTTGACTTAGGGTTGCTAGCCACAAATCACACATAATTAGTCTGTGCAGGTGGAAAAGACGCATTCATGGCTAGCAGGTTCTGGATTTCAGGAAGTATCGGGTTGGGCTATACACCTCGATCGAGGTCTAAGCATAAAATCCCTGATAACATATTAACACTACAAACTAAACAATAATAGACATTAGGCTATTATGTAAATTACCATATGCTTGTAATGATGAATCTCCATTTTCATCAATTTCAATTGGTCGTATTTATCTTGCAAAAATGTTGGGAAAAACTGATAATTTCAGCACTCACCGTATTTGATATATTTACTAAAGCACGGGCATGATTCGTGATCTAAATCTCAAAAGGGGTCAAGGTTTTAGAGGTCAAAAAATCTTTCTGAGATCATTCGGTTGATTGGATGATGTAGAAGTTTACCGACCAAAAAAGTATAATTTTTATCTGAAGTTTTGTGTGGCTGCTTTCAACAAAGCTTTACACAATTTTTTTTCTATTTAGGCCCTGAAAAAGATGTGGTGGATAGAGTAATGGAGGACTACAGCGCCACGGAGAGGCCAGTTGTGAACAAATCGGACACGCTTACCGTCATTTTCAGTAATTTTTGCTAAAATTTGGCACAATTTCGCTATTATAACTCAAAATAAATGAACATTTTTAACGGCAGAGTGTTGTCGTTACCGCAAGAGACAGAAGAGCGTTGCTGAATTGTTTGATTGAAGTTTTTTTTTGCTAAATTTTTGATAAAATTTTCAAAATTCAAATTTTTTTCATCAAAAATGGCACAAAATTTGCTTTTTTGGTCCACTTTGTTAAAGTTTGCCCAACTTAGTGACCTAGAAACCTTAACACAGACTCCCTAATCTCAAATATAGTGCTAATTGCAATTAGGCGCCGTATGAAAGCCTTCTGGAATTAAATGCATCGTTGTTTTTTTTTAATATTTGAAGAATTCCAATCAACAATTGGTCTAATCTGCAAACACTTGGAACACTTGGTCGGTTTGTTGGGCATGCAAAAAAATCAGGGAGGGGTTCGATAATATCATGGATTCTTAGAATCAGAGACTTTTTGGCTTTTTTTTATGCTGCCTTTTTTCAAAATTATTTGCTTTTGTTTTTTTATGTTAATTACTGACAGTATGTTTTATTCACGGCTCCGCTAATGACAACTCGAATTATGTAAATTTGAAGACAAATGTAGGTACAATTTGTCCTCAATACAATCAGAGAACCAAAGGGTTCTTATGGCTTTGAAGAAGAGTTTTAGTAAAACTTAACTGAATTCTTGTCTTTTGCCTTCAATTGTTATTGTTTGGAAGCCTGATTTTTGAGTTTAACCACTCAAAGATCTAAATTTCTTCCTCAAAAGGTGCAAATGTAACTTTTCTGTTAATTCGTTTGTTAAATAATGTCTTTTATGTATTGAATGTATTTGTTTTAAGGAAATTTCTGTGATTTTTTGAACTTCTCATTGTTTTATATTATTTTAGTCAACATTTTGCTTATTCTCAGTAAATACAGGTCCGCCTTTCCTCCTTATAAAATACAAACTAATTTTCTGGCTGATTCTTTTAACAGAAGTTTTTCTTGCTTTTGGTACTACGAGTTTTCATACAAAATTTTCTGATTTTTGTGAATAATTGCCCATTTTTGATGTTGTTTTTGTTTCTTTTGTAAATTGTCATATTGTATAACCATCTGACTGAATAAAACTTTACAAAATTTGAAACTAAACATATTTTTTGTTTTATTAACAAGTGGTTTGAAGGGCTGGCACCGTTCTCTTGCAGAAATTGGTAGAGTTTTTATATTTTTGCCTTTTATTTGTTCTTAATTTTGTTTTCATATGCCAAATATTGTGTAATTAAAGGTCTCAGTGGCCAACTATAGATAAACAAATGAACTTAATAACTGATATCGGTAAATAGCTAATGGTTGTTTTGACTTTCGAATTAAATTTCTAAAAAAAAAAGAGTAATAGTAATCTTTAACTTATCCCTTTTTGTTCTGGTTTCCTTTTTTTCGTATTTTACAATGTTGTTTCATTTTCGTGAATTTGCCTCATTTTTTAAAGATCTTTTAAAAGTTTTGTTGAATCAAATAAAAATTTTTCTGTTGTTTAAAGGTTTTAAATGATGTCTTCAGAGCTTAGACAATTTGTTTCAGATGAATTTTGTGAAGTTTAGATACTTTCAGTTTTTGTGATTCTTTTTGTTGTCATTTTGTGATAGTCTTTTTACAAAAAGACTTTATGATGATCAAAGGAGATGCAATTGAAAACATCATATTCTCGCGGTTACTATCTTATTAATTTAACGGCTTCAAAACTGTGGTTTCGTAAAGTTGGTTGTTAAATTTATTAGCTCAGCTTGTATTGAATGTTATATTTAAATCCTATGATTTAGTCTCATTATTAACAGTAGCAATTAGTTATCCAAGTAGTTGCAAGAAAAACTTTCTACTCTTTTAGTCGAAAGTGTTTGTTGGCTATAAATTTTGTAAATATTTGTTTTTAATAAAAAAAAAGAGATAGGTTTTTGAGATCTGCCAATTTTTTTTCTGTTAAATTGTAGCTAAGCAGCTCTATATACAATTCACATCAATTATCTATTGAAATACAATTTGCTCTTCACGACGGTCGTATTGTCCTTAAATAGTCTTTCTTCTTGGAACAAACAGTTTTCATAAAAACCAGTTTTCGTGATTTTTGCATATTTGCCCCTTTTTGTAGGTTTTTGTTTTCTTTTCACAGTATCATATTAATGGGCGTCATTTCATTTACAAATGTTGTCAACTGCAAAAAATTCAAACTACGATTTATTTTATTTTTAGCAAACAGCTTAATATTTAATTGATTGGGGTAACATAGTTTTCGTGTATAATTTTTTGTGCAATTTTTTTGCTTTTGCCTGTATTTGTCGTTATTTTTGTAGTCGTACAACATATCCTGGATAATGAAAGGCCTCAGTCGCTCTCTATTGAGGTATAAAAGACTCTCTCAAAGATTTCATTTGATGCTTAATGTTTCTAATGAATTCGAATTTAATTCTTTTTTTTAAAAAAAGCAATGTTTTAATAAACTCTGCCTCTTTTGCTCATTTCTAGTCGACTTGTTGCCAAGTCGAATTGAGAAAAAATCCCATATTTAGTTGCAAAATTGTACCTATTAATCTTCTTAGTATAAATTTTATCTGATGCCATTTTGATTTGTTTATTAGTGGTTTTCAAAAAATGGACCTAGAGTTTTGGTCGTAATTAATATTTGTAACTATTTGATATTTATTGCCGTCTTTTCTGGTAGTCATATTATGGTAGCCACAGGTCTCATAAGCCCTCTAGAGTAGTTTTTATTCTTTTAGTAGTTTGTTGATCGATATGTTGATATGTTAATTTTTTTATCTCTTCCTCATGGTAGACAATTAAATGAAAAATGTAGATGAGCGGCGTCGGAACTTAATGTGCGAACGCACATTACCGAGCTGCCTTGTTATCAATATACTATGAAACTGATGTTTTTGATACTAAAAATATCAGCATAAACTGAAATAAAACATCTGTTAAATTAGTTGACTTAGGGTTGCTAGCCACAAATCACACATAATTAGTCTGTGCAGGTGGAAAAGACGCATTCATGGCTAGTAGGTTCTGGATTTCAGGAAGTATCGGGTTGGGCTATACACCTCGATCGAGGTCTAAGCATAAAATCCCTGATAACATATTAACACTACAAACTAAACAATAATAGACATTAGGCTATTATGTAAATTACCATATGCTTGTAATGATGAATCTCCATTTTCATCAATTTCAATTGGTCGTATTTATCTTGCAAAAATGTTGGGAAAAACTGATAATTTCAGCACTCACCGTATTTGATATATTTACTAAAGCACGGGCATGATTCGTGATCTAAATCTCAAAAGGGGTCAAGGTTTTATAGGTCAAAAAATCTTTCGGAGATGATTCGGTTGATTGGATGATGTAGAAGTTTACCGACCAAAAAAGTATAATTTTTATCTGAAGTTTTGTGTGGCTGCTTTCAACAAAACTTTGCACAATTTTTTTTATTTAGGCCCTGAAAAAGATGTGGTGGATAGAGTAATGGAGGACTACAGTGCCACAGAGAGGCCAGTTGTGAACAAATCGGACACGCTTACCGTCAAAGTCAGGCTGTCTCTCAACCACATATTAGACTTAGTCAGTTATCATTTTAAAAATTTTTGATTTTTTTCTGGTATAAGAAAGTATTATATGCCTAGTTTGGAGCGTCAAACGATTATGTAAAAGCTAAACGGTGTTTCAATGAAAAAATATTTAGAGGAGTTTGATGTACCGCATATGTTATCTGAATATTTTTAAGCGAAGTTTTTCTGCAAAAGCATATAAATATTAATTAACAAGAAAAATTAATGCAAAGTTTTCATCTTAATTTTTCACAATTTAAAAAATGTATATTTGCTTAAAATTAAGTTGCGTTTTGTTGTTTCAGGATATAGTGCAACAATCTCTAACAGCCATCTACTCTGCCGAATTGGTAATTAATTTATTTTTAATAGCAAGAACCATTTTAGTTTACTCATCATATTTCTCATTTTAATTTACTTTTCAACGCACTCCGGTTACTCCTGGTCATTTGATTTCCTCAAAACTCAAATGCTATCTACAGGTTCAATCTTTACTAAGGGCAAGTTTTACTTTAGAAGCAACAACAATTCTTATAGGTTTCAAGGGTTACATGACAATTTACCCAATTCCAATTTGCCGAATGCCATTTTACCCTACGCCATTTTACCCAATGCCATTTTACCCAATGCCATTTTACCCAATACCAACTTACCCAATGCTCTGCGATCTTTTTGTTCAATTGTCCGATTTCAAATTATGTTGCTATTACAAGGATGATGTCACTATTACAAGGATGATTTAAAATATTTATTTGGACAATATAATCCCATGTTTCATATCAAGTCCCACGGGCCATTTAATTATAGAGTTGGCTAAATAGTCGTTCTGGTAAATTTAGCAATAGGGAAAATTGGGTAAGTTGGCATTGGTTATAATGGTATTGGGTAAATTGTCCTGACACGGTTTCAAGAAAAACTTGAATCAAGAGAAATTAATTAGTACTCGCTTTTTCAAACTTTCGCCTGTCATCAGAACCTACTATGTTTTTAAAAGTCATGTTCCCGAAGTGACAGATTCTATAGTGTCACATTTTCTTATATGCAGGGTCAGATTTCAAAACTCGCAAAATGCGTAACTCAAGCAAGGTTTATCCGTTAAAAACTTTGTAAACTCGCTTGCTTTGATGTTGCAACCTAAATCTCGAAACCAATCCACGGCCCTCTCCAAATGAAGAATTTTTCAGTGGTTTTATAAGCATCATCCACTTTACACATGATGACCCAAAAAAATTTCATTTTATGAACCGGCTATAGTTAATAAGATTCAGTATGTCAAGCGTTGCGTTGAGCTCGGCTATTATAAGATCATCATATGTTGTGCGAGATTTTATAGCTAGATGATGGACCTAACAATTTGTCAATTATTAAGTATTAAACACTGCAAATAGTGTTTTTGGCATGTAAAAGCGTAATTTTGTGCTTACAGTAGCGATAGACAAATGAAATCTTTTTTGATCATCAAAAATCCGAGTATCCTTTTAAACATATGCCTTTATTTCTTTTTATGTGATCATTAATAAACAAGGGGGGAATGCTCCGCACCAGCTTTGCTCAGCACAGCAATTGTGTTCTAACCTATTGACTAGCCATTTTTTTATCGGTCATGAGGAAAGAGGAAATATGTAAAACGAATAATAATGTGAATTCAAATAGAAAAAAGTTCATAATATCTCATTTCAAAAGTACAACAAAACTTTTCGAAAACAAATGGTGCAGTAGTCACTGAATCCTCAGCTAAATGCTTATGCTAAGATCAACGAGGTCAATTTGTTTACCAGCATGTTGAGAGTGTCTGTCTAATTGAGACTAAGTGAAAAAAATTGAACGGTCCATTAAAACTTCTGAAATTTAAATCAATTCATAAAAAAAACTAACAAATGTTAATTGAAATAACAAAATGGGGTCCTCTACGGTTTCACTGAAAAGCATTATGGCCTTTCAATAACAAGACTAAGACATAAGACAGAGAGACGAATAGTAACTGCACGAAAAGTACATACACTCAAAAATTCAATAAAATTTAAAAAAAAATGTCATGTTAAAAAGTCTCAGAAAAAAGTTATAAACTGGAGATCTGAACTGACTTCTTTTAATTCTCAAAGTTTAGCCAACCGAAACGCACCATTGATAAAACTGAGTATTAGCACAACAAAAAAGACAACTTAAGTTTAAGAAAGTTACCCAGTATTAGTCGTATGAACCAGAAACAGTCAACTGAGAAGCTTGCCCAGTTTGAAGTGGTACTTGAGTAAAGTTCATTGTGTGAACTGTCTTCATTGTGGACTAAAAGTCTTGCGCAATTCCCGAATTTGTCTATCTCCATCCCAATTTTGGAACTTTTTTCTCATTTATAAAATAAAGATTTCATAATTACAGCGAGCTTTGTCTTACTATAATCTAAAATTTCATAGAATATAGTTCTTAAGTTTTCATTGAAGTTTGATTTTATTTTCTGCTTCATTTTTCAAACTACAAAATTTGCTATTGTTTAACTATTGACAACCGCTCCTAATTTAATTTTGCATCTGGTTTGTTTTTCATTGCTTCTTTGTTCCATATTCTTGCTCTACATTCATAATAATTAACATTTTTATAATAAGTTTAAGTCTGATCAGTGTCTCTCTCTGCTTTCTTCTGTTTCTTTCGACAATGAAAAGTTTTCGCAATTTAAATTCTTAGATGCTTGTCTGTTGTTTTTACTCACCCACACATCACAAGTTCACCGTTTCATCTGTTCATCCATATTTTATCTTACAAAAATTTTGGTATAAAATTTAAGCGTAGTTGATACTAAAGTTTTTTTTGTTCAGAAATGGGTGGACGAATACCTTCGTTGGAACCCAGGAGATTTTGAGGGGGTGAAGTCAATCAGAATGGCCAAAAGTAGAATATGGTTGCCAGACATCAACGTGTTCGAAAGGTAAAATTCTATAAACACATGCAAACAAACATGTACACACCCACGCGCACGTACACACACACTCACGTTCACACACACACACACACACACACAAACACACACACATTCACGTTCTCACACACACACACACACACACACACACACACACACACACACACACACACAATTGCTATGTTAGTTTAAACTAAAAGACAGAAAAGTCTTGCAAAAAAGCGCAATGAGAGATCGAGCTTTGACACTAAAACAGAGTTGGACTTGTTATAGAAATCTGCGGTTGTATTGCAATGTAATATATTTATTGCCATAATAGAAGAAGAGTTTTGGCATCTTTGTAGTGAATTGTGTACAAAAGTACGAGTTGATTATTTCGAGGTAGGCTGCCTAGCTTCCATCAGAGTAGCACCCAAAAATTTGATCACCAAGAAAGGTTTGTTTTTGGTAACTAAGTGTTAATTCCGTCTAGATGTAGTTAAATTTCCCCAAATAAACCATTGTTTTTCTGTATTACATACCAATTCTGTGTAAAAACAAAACTAAATTGGAGAGAAAATGAAAAAAAAATCCATCCAATTGACTCATAAAACTATAATAACGCATAAAGCTTTTGTTGTTTCTAATTGTTTTGTGTCCATGCGTAAATTTTGCAAAAAAATGTTAAACTTTGTAACATTTTCATTACAACTACAAATTTTATGCTAATTAGACTTAAAAAATTCTGGCTTTTACTTCGATTCTTTTCAAATATAAACAGTGGCGAGAAAACAATGTAGGAGGTTTGTATTCTAGTCCCACACATGTTTTGCAGCACTGTTTGAGTTTTCTCTACTATTCCCTCCCTGTTCTTTCACCGCAAAAATGTCCAGTGGTTTTTTCGCAAGGAGGGTTATAAAAAAATTATGTAGACTTCAAATTTTGCGGAATTACTTCAACAGCAAATTTGTTATAAAGTTCCTTGCGCCATAATAAAATTCATTGAATAACAATGAAAAAAAAATCCTATATTTCAAAAAAAATCAAAAAGAATAACATAGACTTGACAAGAATTTCCAGCTTTTAAAATTTTGAGCTTATTACTTTATCCAAGTCTGTTAATTTGATTTTATTCATCTATCATCAAATGTAATGATTCTTTGGCAGATTGTTAGAAACCATTACCGTTTCAATCACTTAAAATTACAGTTCAAAACCCAAAACACTTCGGCTGTATAGTAGCAAAAAAACTAGTTTATAGGCACGTAAAACAAAAAACTGTCTTATAGGCACTTAAAAAAAGTTTAACATCAACACTTTTGACGGCAGTAATGGACCTTTCTCTGCGTTAACTACGAACTAAGTTAGATTTCAAACTACGTTAATTTGTTAATCTTTTCAACTTAAAAACTGAAATAAAATCAACTTTGCTTAAGTCGCTTTTGCTAATACCACTTGATATTTCACGCAGAAGTCTGACCAAATAAAAACTTAGCTAGAGAGATCATAATATATATTCCAAAAAAACTTTGATACGCAAAAAAGCAACAGGTATTAATATTTTTTCCTGAAAGTTGAACCTCACTAGTTGACATTCCTCTATGATAGAAAAACCACGGCTAATGAGTATACACAGTATAAAAAATGAACTTGGAGAAATAATTGAATGTTTACCAACAACTTAAACATATAAAATTCACCACTATGTATATCATAACACTTCTTAATTATGCTATTTTTTGGCACAGTTTATTAAAATTGGCAAAAATTCATTTTTGGGCCATCAAAAATATGTGTCATTTTGTCAAATGAAAATTGAAATAGCTATAATTTGTTTGTTTAAAATTCAATTTAGCTGAAGAAACTCGTGCAATTGCAACAGGCGTTAAAACTTTTCAGAAGGAAAAAAACAATTTATCTAATCACTTTCAAGTAACTATAGCCATCTTTTTGCAATTGGTATAGCCGCTTTAAGATTTTTTGAACGTAGAAAAGGCTCTGTTTTTTCAAAGCTCTTGACCATTCTACAGTTTTTGCAGTGCCCAGGTCTAAGTTTAAGAGTTTTCAGTGCTGCACCATTACATTTGATTAATAAAACATAATTTCAGGTTTTGAATGTTGACAACTATGAATTTTCTGCTTAGTTTATCTTTGTAATACTTCAATTAATACCATCTATTTCATCCAGGATATATTTGTACTGTAAAATCCAAAAAGTTTCATCCAACAACGTGAACTCTGAGCAGCAAATTATCCCAATTTTATGTTTACAAACTGCTTCAGAAAACAAAAGGTACCATTACTCACCCTGAATTTCTTATCAGATATTTGGTAAACCTACTTATAGATGAGAGTTAAGCTGAACATTTTAATTTTCATGCAGTAAATTTTATTTAACAACTAAGACCGGCCAGTGTAAATGGACTATGAGCATTAGCCGTGGCAAATTTTGAGGTTCTGTTGTTGATGTTGACAAAAACTCTCCAGAGATCAGCAGTCTTATGATGACAGTCAGTGTTTAGAAAGGACTATCTGTAACCTACAATAGATTGCTGCAATTTCCTAAATTGATTTTGACTGGCGCAAATAGATCAGATTTAATTACGAATTTACGATTAGAAGAGTTCCAATTGGTTCTGCTTTATGGACCACTAATAAGTGTACAGCAAACAGGAGCAGTTTCAATGTGGCGAATACAATTCATTAACCCTAAATTAACCAGTGAATGAGAAGGGAATTGGAAGAATGATGCTGAGGTAGAGAGCAAAGTTCATGAGACAACTATCTTAGGGAAAAGATTCATACTCTCGATTTGACCAAAAAAATTAATCTGAAACAGCGACAAAAAAACTGAAGATTCACGCAAATTAATTAACGGTAATTTAACATTCTTAAAAATATCTGTCTAAAACCTTCATTTCTTGCAAAATATTGGAAGATTCAGGCTACTCTTCTCAAATCTGAAAAAAAAAACAATTTTAAATTGGTTTACCCAGGTTGAGGTCCTGACTTTCAAGACCAAAAATGAGCTCTGATCAGACTTGCCCGACAAAATAACCTCTGATCAGACTTTTCAGACCACGATAAATTCTGATCAAACTTCTGATCTAACCCAGCATATATGCATTTCACAGAAACCGATGTCTCCAGCAGAAAATTCAACGAAGTCAATTCAAAATTGAAAGTGGACAGTTATTTTTAAGAAACTTCTAAATCTAAAGATTCTATTCCTTTTTATAAAGGGACAGACTACTGGTTAGTGGTTGGACTCTTTTGTCCTGATCGTTCTGACCGGAGGTAAGGGACTGCAAATTGTTTTTTTTTTCAGATTTGAGAAGATTAGCCTGAATCTTCCAATATTGGAACAGCACTCTTAAAAATACCTGTCAAAAACCTTTATTCCTTGCAAAATAATGACCATTTCAGGTTAATCTTCTCAAATCTGAAAGAACCAATTTAAAACTGATTTTCTTAACATCTTTTTCATTATTGTTTATGTTTGTCATGACTGCAACGTCATTGTTGTGATTGTTTCAGGATCAACTGGCTGGACGTGCGATCACTCGAACAAGTGCTGACCAATCCAAAGGTGGAATACAGTGGAGTTGTGACTGTACAGCAACCTCTCTACTTAGTTTCAGCTTGCTCCATCAATGTCAAGTCAGTGAGATCATTCTAGAATGTTCTGTAGTTGGTTGAGAATTAACTGTGATCTACTCAGAATGTGTTCTAATCTGTTTAAATTGTTCTGCCCTCCGGGCAAATCGTTAAATATAGTCTTTTCAGAAGGTCTTTGCACTGATCATAATGTTCTTTTATCTGATCAGGCAGTTTTTCTGCGGTCAATATAGTCTATAAGATCTGCTTCACTTTAAAGTATACGATGCATATAAGCCTATAGCGCTCCTCATCGTGGGTGGCTACTATGCGCATAACTTACCCTAGGCTGATGTCCTCGGACCAAAATTCAATTTGTCTAGACCAAAACTAACGCACCACGGTAGGGTTATCTCTTGAAAATTACAGTCTGAAAAATGCATTGACGCACGAAAGTCTGTGCCCGTGTTGACCTTTCTTGGCAACCATATCCAAGAGCCATATATGGTTCCATACACGCCATACAAAATTTTCGTTGCATGATCTTACCATGGTTGCCAAGTTTTCCATACAAATTTTTTTTCGCGTTTCAGCGATTCCATGAAAGGGTGGGTATACACGTAGAAAGTAGACAGGATAAACCACAAACAGAACATTTTTGGTCTCTATTGCTCTTGTATGGCATCCAAGAAATCTTGTATGGCATCCAAGAAAACTTGTATGGCATCCAGGTCTGGCTCTTGTATGGCATCCAAGAAATCTTGTATGGCAACCAAAAATTCTTGTATGGCATCCACGAAACTTTCCATGGCATCCAGGAAAGCACTTGAATCAACGATAAAGACCAGAAAACAATGAAGCGGCTATAAATGGTCAAGAGAGAATTTTTTCAATCATTTATTAATCTCGTAAGCTTGAGATGAGAAGCATTTATGGCATACAGGAAAACCGTAACCCAACCACAAGAAGCCACGATAGTGTTTGTTGCAGCAATTAGTTCTCTTGTTTGAATAAATTTAAGTTCGTGAGATCAAGTGGGGTCAATTAGACCACTTTTGTCTCTAAGGGGTCCTTACTATACAAATACAATACTTCCTGTGGCACAACATCTAAAAAAACATATATTTTGCATCAAAATTATGAAAAACAACAGTAAGCACTTGTAAGCAAGCATAGAATAATAAAGAAACACAAGTTTAAATATCGGGTGAAAACTGCAGAGAGACAATCGGAAGTCATAAAGACAAATTAACATTTTTGGGTAAAGAAAAATTTGAAGAAAAATATATTACGAGAAAAATGAACACTGGAGAAGTTTTTGAACATTTCAATGACCATTTTTTCAAACCAGCTATAGCTTTAAATTTGTTTCCGTTAGACAAGTCTTTGACCTAACAGAAACGCCTTATTTAAAAAAAAAAATTAGTCTTTTTTTACGAAACCTCGAAATATTTAGTTGTAATTAACTTTTCCGGATCTGGGCACAACGCAGTCGATAGCGATGTAATAGACAAATATCAATAGTGCATGAACTTAAGATCAATGCTAAAGCAAAGGGCAGAAACAACGAGAAAAGGGAACATCAGTATAGGAAACTGTGTGCAAACAAAATTAAAACGCAAACTTTTTTTAACTAGAAGAGCTGGATCAAAATCGTTGTTCATTGCATTGATTATTAATATGACAATGTAGGGCTCCTATTTGGCTCAGTGGAAAAAACTGCTTGACCGAAAGGAGGAACTTTATCTCTGAAAAAACTTTTTTAAACATACAATTTTTTAAGGAAACCTCATAACAACGAGTTTGGTTTGAGTTTTTCTTGCTCTGGGCAATAAAAAATGCTAATCAAATTAAAATAGAAAAAAAGACGAAAGTCTCAGTTGTGTTCGAAAGCCTCAATGAGTGGTACGAAGTATATCTCATTCAGAGCATCAATCCGTAGCAACTTTTCCTTTATCGAGTCTGCGAATATTGTGTCGTATCTTGACGATTCTTCAACTTTCAGGAAAGAGAAAAAGGGCATTGATTTGGACAACTCCTTGACCCGACGAAAAAGACCTATTTTTAAAATTCCTTATTCGCGAAATTCGCAAATTTCCGTATGAAAAACTAACTTTTTTCCTAGGCAAGCTATACCAAAAATTCTTTTTGTTTTACAATCTAATTACCCATGGGATACTCGATACCGAGTTTGGTTAGATTTGGACAACTCCTTGACCCGACGAAAAAGACCTATTTTTAAAATTATAATAGCAAAATTATTCGAAATAATAGCAAATTTCCATATGAAATACTAACTTTTTTCCTAGGCAAGCCATACCAAAAATTCTTTTTGTTTTACAATCTAGTTACCCATGGGATACTACATAACGGGTTTGGATTGATTTGGACAACCCCTTGACCCGACGAAAAAGACCTTTTTTTAAAATTCGTTACTTGCGAAAGTCGCAAATTTCCGTACGAAAAACTAACTTTTTTCCTACGCAAGCTATAGCAATTTTTTTTGTTTTGTAATTTAGGTACACATGGGATACTCCATACCGAGTTTCGTTTGATTTGGACAACTCCTTGACCCGATGAAATAGACCTATTTTCAAAATTCCTTATTCGCGAAATTCGCAAATTTCCGTATGAAATACTAACTTTTTTCCTAGGCAAGCTATACCAAAAATTCTTTTTGTTTTACAATCTACCTACACAGGGGATACTCCATGCCAAGTTTGGTTCACTTTGGACAACTCTATGACCTAATCAAAAAGACCTATTTTTAAAAATTATTTAAAATTAATTATTCGAATTAACCGGAAATTTACGTACGAAAAACTAACTTTTTTCCTACGAACGCTACAGCAAAAATTCTTTCTGTTTTACACTCTAGGTACACATGAGATACTCCTTACCAAGTTTGGTTTGATTTCAACAACTCCTTGATCCGATGAAAGAGACCTATTTTTAAAATTCGTTATTTGCGAAATTCGCAAATTTCCGTACGAAAAAATAACTTTTTTCAGAGACAAGCTATAGCCAAAATTCTTTCTGTACTAGACTCTACTTTTACAGGGGATACTGCATACTAAGTTTGGGTCGATTCGGACCACTTTTTGAGTTAGTAACTCAGGTATACGATGTCAGAAACGCAGAAAACGACTAAAATTAAGGTTTGCTCGCTGGCTAATTTCAGAAGCTTTTTGAAAACGAAACAATACGACATATATACCATTAAAACCATCTTAAACTGACCTGTCAGAATCATTAAAGAAATTGAATATAATCCCTCTCTACACAGAGTTAAAAGGATAAACCAACGAGATCCGATCGAAAATTGGGACGTTTCCAATGCTCGTACACAAATTTACAACTTCTGGTGAACATTTTTTCAGGTTTCATTATATCAAAAGAAAGCACGCATAATGAGCTCTCTAACTATGCAATTCAATAGGAAAAAATATAACTGTAGGCAGAGTTATAAACGATCGAGCCGTTGGTACCAAACGTCCAAAAAAAGGACCATGATGACCCAAAATGTCCAAATGTCCCATACAAGTTCATCAACGATTATAATTATAAAATCCAAATTTTGCTAGGAACATCACTGGGATACACTGAGTCTACCCAGCTGCCCAAACAACGGTAAAAGTAACATCTACGGTGGTCAGTAACAGGTTGGAGATGTCAATTCTCCTGTTTCAGATGGTCAAACTGGGGGTATATTTAATGGTCAATATTTCAAAACTGATCGAACAAAAAAGAACCAAACTTACAGCAAAATGAGTACTACTTGCGGCACGCTTTGTGTCAAAATATCATCCAAATCGGTCCATCTTACGACGAGATATTGCAAAGTTAAGGTACCGTACCAATCTCGACAGAAACGAGGAGAGGTGACTTGCAGACCCAAAATTGACCATCTAAACTACGGAAAACGCCCTATAAAACATATACGGGGAGAATCTTCATTATCGGGGCAGTCTAATGAACCAATTCGCGGGGCTAAATTCGTCTTTTTTGTTGGTCTCACATGTACATACCCGAAAAGTACCGGACACGAATTGGTGAAAATGGGGGTATGTGTCCTGGCCAATTTCTCAAAAACGGCTGGAAGAAACAAAACGCTATTTACAGGGATTCAAGTACGGCTCAAGCTGAGTTCAAATCAACAAACAGATCAAAAATCGGTTCACTCTACGAGGAGAAATTCCAACATAAAGGTACCGTACCAAATGCCCAATTAGGACAAGTACGGGTCACGGATCGCTAAAATTGACCATCTGGACTACGTATAACTACATACAAAATATATATGGGGAGACTCCCCACTAACTGAGGAATTCAAAACACTCTACTTTCATAATATAGTTCAAAGCTTCAAGGTGTCACTGGTGTCACCCGCTGGTGTCAACCGCTTCTGGGGCTAAAATTGAGGGCAAGTTTACTGGCCAATTTCTCTAAAACGGCTGAATAAAAATGAACGCCCTTAGTACTGTTTGTAGCACTGCTTGATATACGCATCATATTAAAAAATGAGCACAATCGGTACATTCTTCAAGGAGTTATAGCAATTATAAGGTACCGTACCAAATGCCCAAAAAAGCGAGGTGACCGCTCTGCAGAGTCAAAATTGACCATCTCAACTACATAAAATACTATATAAACTATATATGGGGATACTCCTCACTAACTGAGGATTCTAAAACACCAACACTTGTTGGGTAAATCGCGTGTTTTGTTGTACCGAAATTTGGGTCACCCAGAATAGCCCGAAAATTCGAACATTTTCAAATTTGAACATTAATAACTTTTTGATTAGGCCTATTTGGGAAACCAACCAAACACTGCAAGCAAAAAGGGTTCAGTGCCAACAAAATGCGATTATTCCCGTTTAATTTGGTTCAGTACTTTAGAAGATATTAACAAAATACTGTTCTGTACCCCACTTTTTGGGCTAAAATCGAAGCCCAAGATCTCCTGAACCGACGTAAAACAACGTGAAACAGCGTTCCCGGCGTATTTGTGGGTGTACTTCTGGTCCACTTCCACGTTCTAGTTCACTGCAAACCTTCATCGTGAGGTGGGAAAAAATTTCCCACCTCACCATGAAGGTTATGATGTTTTGTGTGTTTTGACATAAAACAACATCCACAGAAATTTGATGAAATCGTGAAAACAGAAAAATTGTTGAATTGCTAAAAACTATTGACTCAAATACCTTTTTGGACCCGACACTAGCGTAAATAACACAAATTGCAAGTAACAACAACCCTCATTACAATAAAAAACCGAAATTTGGGTCACCCAGAACAGCCCAAAAATTCGACTTTTTTCAACTTTGAACATTAATAACTTCTTGATACGAAAACCAACTCTTTGAGAAACCAACTTAACACTGCAATCAAGGGGGGTTTAGGGCCAACACAACGAGACAATAACCATCCAATTTGGTCCAGTAGTTTTGGAGAAATCTTCAAAGACATGAAGCGTACCCCGATTTTTGGGCTGTTGGGAGACCCCAATTTCTGGCAAAATCACGCAAAACGACTAAAAACGGTACGAAGTTGGCACATCTGAAGTCAGTCCAAGTCCACTCAGTATTACTGAACACCCAAGACCTCTACCGCGAAGTGGGAACAAATTTCCCACCTCGCCATAATGGCCAGGGTGTTTTGTGTGTTTTGACAAAAAACAACATCAACAAGAATTTCATGAATTCACGAAAAATGAAAAATTATTAAGTTACTAAGAAATATTGGCTCGGACAGCTTCATGGACCCGAGGCAAGCGTAAATAACACAATTTGCAGGTAAAAACAGCGCTCATTACAATAAAAACTGCATCAATTCAGAATAAAGCATAAAAAGAATTATTTTTTAAAAATTACACCATAATAAATGTTTGTTCAGGCCAATTTAAAATCCAAACTAAAAAGGAAAGCATGCACAGTTCAATAGGAAGGGATTGCTTACTCGCGCATTCAATTTGATACGGTATTTTGGCAGATATTAAAAAAAACAATAAGCTGTAACCTCAATTTCGATCACTGAGAATATAGAAATTTCTAGCAAATTCTTACAAAACAAATGAAAAAGCGCCTCGGCCGTGATTGCGGACGCAATCTAAGTCCATTGAATACTGAGTGGACATCGAAGCCCTCTACCGCGAAGTGAGAAAAAATTTCCTACCTCGCCATAAAGTTCAGGGTGTTTTGTGTGTTTTGACAAAAAACAACACAAACAAGAATTTCATGATTTCACGAAAAATGAAAAATTGTTAAAAAGCTAAGAAATATTGGCTCGAACAGCTTTATGGACGCAAAACAAGTGTGAAAAACACAGTTTGCAGATAAAAACAAAGCTCAGTGCAATAAACACTGCATCAATTCAGAATAACGAACAAAAAAAAATATTTGCAACATATTAAATGTTTGCTCAGGCCGATTCAAAAACCAAACTAAAAAAGAAAGCATACATAGTTCAGTAGGAAGGGAATGCTTACAAACGCATTGAATTTGATACAGTATTTTGACAGATATCAACAAAACAATTAGCTGAAACCTCAATTTCGATCTCTGAGCGTATAGAAATTTCTAGCAAATTCTTACAAAACAAATCAAATATGCGCCTCGGACGTGATTCCGGATGCAATCCAAGTCTATTTCGTACTGAGAACACAACAAAGACCTCTACTGCGAAGTGGGAAAAAAATTCCCACCTCGCCGTAAAGGCTAGGGTGTTTTGTGTGTTTTGACAAAAACAACATCAACAAGAATTTCATGATTTCACGAAAAATGAAAAATTGTTAAATTATTAAGATATATTGGCTCGAACAGTTTTATGGACTCGAAGCAAGCGTGAATAACACAGTTTGCAGGTAAAAACAAACACTGCATCAATTGAGAAAAACGAATAAAATCAATTGTTTTTTAAAATTACACCATTTTAAATGTTTGCTCAGGCCGATTCAAAGACCAAACTAAAAAAGGAAAGCATACATAGTTCAGTAGGAACGGAATACTTATCGCGCATTCAATTTGATACAATACTTTGTCAGATATCAATAAAAGAATTAGCTGTAATCTCAATTTTGATCTCTGAGCGTATAGAAACTTCTAGCAAATTCTTACAAAACAAATCAAATCTGCGCCTCGGACGTGATTCCGGATGCAATCAAAGTCTCTTGCGAACTGAGAGGACACCAAAGAACTCTAATGCGAAAGGGAAAAAATTTCCCACGTCGCCGTAAAAGCTAGGGTGTTTTGTGTTTTTGACAAAAAACAACATCAACAAGAATTTCATGATTTCACGAAAAATAAAAAATTGTTAAATTATTAAGATATATTGGCTCGAACAGTTTCATGGACGCGAAGCAAGCGTAAATAACACAGTGTGCAGGTAAAAACAACGCTCATTACATTAAACACTGCATCAATTGAGAATAACGAATAAAATCAATTGTTTTTTAAAATTACACCATATTAAATGTTTGCTCAGGCCGATTCAAAGACCAAACTAAAAAAGGAAAGCATACATAGTTCAGTAGGAACAGAATGCTTAGTCGCGCATTCAATTTGATACAATATTTTGTCAGATATCAGCAAAACAATTAGCTGTAACCTCAATTTTGACCTCTGAGCGTATAGAAACTTCTAGCAAATTCTTACAAAACAAATCAAATCTGCGCCTCGAACGTGATTCCGGATGCAATCCAAGTCTATTGCGTACTTAGAGGACAACGAAGACCTCTACTGCGAAGTGAGAAAAAATTTCCCACCCCGCCATAAAGGCCAGGATGTTATGTGTGTTTTGACAAAAAACAACATCAACAAGAATTTCATGATTTCAAAAAAAATGAAAAAAAATTGTTAAATTATTAAGAACTATTGGCTCGGACAACTTCATGAACCCAAAGCAAGCGTAGATAACAAAATTTCCAGCTAAAAACAGCGCTTATTACTATCAAAACTGCATCAGTTAAGCATAACGCATAAAAAGAATTATTTTTTTAAAGTTACACCTTAATAAATGTTTGCTCAGGCCGATTTAAAATCCAAACGCAAAATTCCGGACGCAATATAATAGCATTGCTTACTGAAAGGACACCGAAGACCTCTGCCGCGAAGGCGGAAAAATTTAGGACTATTTTTTTCAGTAAAAATTTTAAACATCGAAAAGTGTTAAACGCCACTGTTCCTCTTTTTTAAAATTATTTTGATCTATCTATAAATCCAATGATTTGCGACTCTGAGCCCTATAAATATTTATTTAAAAAGTCAAGATTTAAAAAAATTCTTGGCAACCATATCCAAGACCATAAAGTTTCATGGTACCTGTAAGAACCATGAAGGTGCATGGTCTTGCATATGGTTGCCAAGAAACCATAAACAACAAGTTTTCTACAATACGTCTCCAAACACTTTTTTGGAGAACAGATCTTAGAAGATTCTGTTCCTACGTTTCAGTAGGAACAGAATGCTTACTCGCGCATTCAATTTGATACAATATTTTGTCAGATATCAGCAAAACAATTAGCTGTAACCTCAATTTTGACCTCTGAGCGTATAGAAACTTCTAGCAAATTCTTACAAAACAAATCAAATCTGCGCCTCGAACGTGATTCCGGATGCAATCCAAGTCTATTGCGTACTGAGAGGACAACGAAGACCTCTACCGCGAAGTGAGAAAAAATTTCCCACCCCGCCGTAAAGGCCAGGATGTTTTGTGTGTTTTGACAAAAAACAACATCAACAAGAATTTCATGATTTCACAAAAAATGAAAAAAAATTGTTAAATTACTAAGAACTATTGGCTCGGACAACTTCATGAACCCAAAGCAAGCGTAGATAACAAAATTTCCAGCTAAAAACAGCGCTTATTACTATAAAAACTGCATCAGTTAAGCATAACGCATAAAAAGAATTATTTTTTTAAAGTTACACCTTAATAAATGTTTGCTCAGGCCGATTTAAAATCCAAACGCAAAATTCCGGACGCAATATAATAGCATTGCTTACTGAAAGGACACCGAAGACCTCTGCCGCGAAGGCGGAAAAATTTAGGACTATTTTTTTCAGTAAAAATTTTAAACATCGAAAAGCGTTAAACGCAACTGTTCCTCTTTTTTAACATTATTTTGATCTATCTATAAATCCAATGATTTGCGACTCTGAGCCCTATAAATATTTATTTAAAAAGTCAAGATTTAAAAAAATTCATGGCAACCATATCCAAGACCATAAAGTTTCATGGTACCTGTAAGAACCATGAAGGTGCATGGTCTTGCATATGGTTGCCAAGAAACCATAAACAACAAGTTTTCTGCAATACGTCTCCAAACACTTTTTTGGAGAACAGATCTTTTCCGATATCTGCTAAAAATTCGCATTTGAACGATTTGAATTTGACCATATATGGTCATCCATGGCACCATGAACGTTTATGGTCATATATATGGTTGCCAAGAAACCATGAACTTGAACTTTTTTCAAAGTTTCAACAGAGACTTTTCACCACTAAAATATGTCACAGGCACTTATTTCACGCTTCTTCAGCCTACGTTTGAAATTTCGTATGGGCAGGTATATGGTTGCCAAGTTTTCTTGGTCACCATATATGGCTTGGATATAGTTGCCAAGATTTATCTATGGTGGTCAACCCGGGTGGATATAGTCATTTTTAAACGCACAAATCATCTTGAAAAATGAAAAAATACTAAGTTCTGATTCTGCTCCCTTGTTTGAGCGCTCACTCAAGTATAAGCTTGACATGAAGAAAACCAATTTTCCAATGAAAAAAATGGCAAAGCGTCAAGATTAGAGCGATTTGCATTCGACATTTTCAAACTTTCAATTGAACTGAATAGAGCTCTTTCTAGAGCTTTAGAACCCAGCTAAAGATTTAAAAAAATTGACTCAATGTTTGTATACTGAATGTACAATCAAAGTAACAAATGGGAATTTTGTGTATATTTTATATTTACAATAATGGTGTCGAATTGAACATAAAAAAAACCTAGTCATGCAAAATTTTGGACCTTTGGAGAACGAAAAAAAATATCCGAACGCTAGAAAATCCAGTGAACCCACAAAGGTCTAGAATTGGAAGCACGCAACTCTATACAAACTCAATTTGAAAGCGCGAGGAAAGTGTAAAACTAGGTAAACCCACGAAAAAAACGAAAATGTGGTGAACGTACGAATGTATGAACGTCTGGTGAACGCCGAAAAGAATGGACGTAGTCATTCTTGGACGCACGCGGAAAATATGAAACTTTTTGGATGCACAAGCGTCTATTGAACAACTGAGTTTACAGAGAAAGTCACTTCTGAATTCACGAATAACGAAATAGAAGTTTTTAACCCACCAAAATTTGTTTAAACGCGCGAACGTTTTGTAAACGGACGAAAGTGTGCAGAAAAACACTTTTTAACGAATGAAAGAGGCATGAATTTAAGTGCGCAAAATTCTATTGAACAAAGGAAAATTTGGTGAACTCAAGGACATCTGTTGAACTCACGAACTTTTTCTCAAATCACAAATGTTTGGTGAACTCCCAAAAGTACGCGGAATCTACGAAATTTTTTTAACGCACTAAAGTCTAGTGAACACAGAACGTGGACTGCGTAAAACTATTTGAACCCAAGAAAAAGCACGTACGTCTCGTGAATGCATGAACGTCTGGTAAATGTAAAAAAAAGTAGGGACAAATGCACTTTTGAACTTACATAGAGCATATGAAAATATTTAAGCGCACAAAAATATAGTGAACGCAGAACGTCTGGTGAACTTACAAAGGTATAGAAATGCACATTAAATGCACGAAGGTTTTTGATTTCAGAAAATCTATGTGAACGCACAAATGTGTGCTGAACGGAGGAAGTACAAACAAACTCACTTTTGAACTAACCAAAAACCCATGAAAGCTTTTGAACGTACGAGAGTGATTGTCGAAGGTCGGGTAACTGTACGGAAGTAAAACAAATACATTTTTGAACGCACTAAGAACCCATGAAACCTGTGGAACTTTTTAACCCACCAAAACTTGTTTAAACACACGAACGTTTTGTCATTGAACTAAAGTATGAAGAAAAACATTTTTGACGAAGGAAAGAGGCATGAATTTAACTAAGTGCAAAAAATTCTGTTGCACACATGAAAATTTTGGTGAACTCAAAGGCTTCTGCTGAATTCACAAACGTCTTCTGAATTCACGAATGTTTAGTGAACGCCCAACAGTACGCAGAATTTACGCATGAAACTCTAGTGAACGCAGAACGTAAAATTTCCTGAAACTACTTAAACCTACGAAAATTCACGAATATACGGTGAATGTACGTACGTCTCATGAATGCATGAGTGTCTGGGGAACGTACAAAAGTATCGACCTCCGAACTTACGCAGAACATTTGAAAATATTTAAGCGCAAGAAAATCTAATGAACGCAGAACGTCTTGTAAAATTACAAAAGTATGGAAATGCACATTTAAGTGCACGAAGAACGTATCAAAAGTTATTGAATTCACAAAATCCTTGTGAACGCACAAATGTGAGCTGAACGGAGGAAGTACAAACAAACTCACTTTTGAACTAACCAAGAACCCATGAAAGCTTTTGAACGTACGAGAGTGATCGTCGAAGGTCGGGTAACTGTACGGAAGTAAAACAAATACATTTTTGAACGCACTAAGAACCCATGAAACCTGTGGAACTTTTTAACCCACCAAAACTTATTTAAACACACGAACGTTTTGTCATTGAACTAAAGTATGAAGAAAAACATTTTTGACGAAGGAAAGAGGCATGAATTTAACTAAGTGCAAAAAATTCTGTTGCACACATGAAAATTTGGTGAACTCAAAGGCTTCTGCTGAATTCACAAACGTCTTCTGAATTCACGAATGTTTAGTGAACGCCCAAAAGTACGCAGAATTTACGCATGAAACTCTAGTGAACGCAGAACGTAAAATTTCCTGAAACTACTTAAACCTACGAAAATTCACGAATATACGGTGAATGTACGTACGTCTCATGAATGCATGAGTGTCTGGGGAACGTACAAAAGTATCGACCTCCGAACTTACGCAGAACATTTGAAAATATTTAAGCGCAAGAAAATCTAATGAACGCAGAACGTCTTGTAAAATTACAAAAGTATGGAAATGCACATTTAAGTGCACGAAGAACGTATCAAAAGTTATTGAATTCACAAAATCCTTGTGAACGCACAAATGTGAGCTGAACGGAGGAAGTACAAACAAACTCACTTTTGAACTAACCAAGAACCCATGAAAGCTTTTGAACGTACGAGAGTGATCGTCGAAGGTCGGGTAACTGTACGGAAGTAAAACAAATACATTTTTGAACGCACTAAGAACCCATGAAACCTGTGGAACTTTTTAACCCACCAAAACTTATTTAAACACACGAACGTTTTGTCATTGAACTAAAGTATGAAGAAAAACATTTTTGACGAAGGAAAGAGGCATGAATTTAACTAAGTGCAAAAAATTCTGTTGCACACATGAAAATTTGGTGAACTCAAAGGCTTCTGCTGAATTCACAAACGTCTTCTGAATTCACGAATGTTTAGTGAACGCCCAAAAGTACGCAGAATTTACGCATGAAACTCTAGTGAACGCAGAACGTAAAATTTCCTGAAACAACTTAAACCTACGAAAATTCACGAATATACGGTGAATGTACGTACGTCTCATGAATGCATGAGTGTCTGGGGAACGTACAAAAGTATCGACCTCCGAACTTACGCAGAACATTTGAAAATATTTAAGCGCAAGAAAATCTAATGAACGCAGAACGTCTTGTAAAATTACGAAAGTATGGAAATGCACATTTAAGTGCACGAAGAACGTATCAAAAGTTATTGAATTCACAAAATCCTTGTGAACGCACAAATGTGAGCTGAACGGAGGAAGTACAAACAAACTCACTTTTGAACTAACCAAGAACCCATGAAAGCTTTTGAACGTACGAGAGTGATCGTCGAAGGTCGGGTAACTGTACGGAAGTAAAACAAATACATTTTTGAACGCACTAAGAACCCATGAAACCTGTGGAACTTTTTAACCCACCAAAACTTGTTTAAACACACGAACGTTTTGTCATTGAACTAAAGTATGAAGAAAAACATTTTTGACGAAGGAAAGAGGCATGAATTTAACTAAGTGCAAAAAATTCTGTTGCACACATGAAAATTTGGTGAACTCAAAGGCTTCTGCTGAATTCACAAACGTCTTCTGAATTCACGAATGTTTAGTGAACGCCCAAAAGTACGCAGAATTTACGCATGAAACTCTAGTGAACGCAGAACGTAAAATTTCCTGAAACTACTTAAACCTACGAAAATTCACGAATATACGGTGAATGTACGTACGTCTCATGAATGCATGAGTGTCTGGGGAACGTACAAAAGTATCGACCTCCGAACTTACGCAGAACATTTGAAAATATTTAAGCGCAAGAAAATCTAATGAACGCAGAACGTCTTGTAAAATTACGAAAGTATGGAAATGCACATTTAAGTGCACGAAGAACGTATCAAAAGTTATTGAATTCACAAAATCCTTGTGAACGCACAAATGTGAGCTGAACGGAGGAAGTACAAACAAACTCACTTTTGAGCTAACCGAGAACCCATGAAAGCTTTTGAACGTACGAGAGTGATCGTAGAAGGTTGGGTAATTGTACGGAAGTAAGATAAATACATTTTTGAACGCACCAAGAACCCATGAAACCTGTGGAACTTTTTAACTCACGAAAACTTGTTTAAACACACGAACGTTTTTTCAACGAACTAAAGTACGAAGAAAAACACTTTTTAACAAATGAAAGAGGCATGAATTTAACTAAATGCGCAAAATTCAATTGAACAAATGAAAATTTGGTGGCGTCACGGACATCTGTTGAACTCATGAACGTTTTCTCAACTCACAAATGTTTGGTGAACTCCCAAAAGTACGCGGAATCTACGAAATTTTTTTAACGCACTAAAGTCTAGTGAACACAGAACGTGGACTGCGTAAAACTATTTGAACCCAAGAAAAAGCACGTACGTCTCGTGAATGCATGAACGTCTGGTAAATGTAAAAAAAAGTAGGGACAAATGCACTTTTGAACTTACATAGAGCATATGAAAATATTTACGCGCACAAAAATATAGTGAACGCAGAACGTCTTGTAAAATTACGAAAGTATGGAAATGCACATTTAAGTGCACGAAGAACGTATCAAAAGTTATTGAATTCACAAAATCCTTGTGAACGCACAAATGTGTGCTGAACGGAGGAAGTACAAACAAACTCACTTTTGAACTTACCAAGAACCCATGAAAGCTTTTGAACGTACGAGAGTGATCGTCGAAGGTCGGGTAACTGTTCGGAAGTAAAACAAATACACTTTTGAACGCACTAAGAACCCATGAAACCTGTGGAACTTTTTAACCCATCAAAACTTATTTAAACACACGAACGTTTTGTCATTGAACTAAAGTATGAAGAAAAACATTTTTGACGAAGGAAAGAGGCATGAATTTAACTAAGTGCAAAAAATTCTGTTGCACACATGAAAATTTGGTGAACTCAAAGGCTTCTGCTGAATTCACAAACGTCTTCTGAATTCACGAATGTTTAGTGAACGCCCAAAAGTACGCAGAATTTACGCATGAAACTCTAGTGAACGCAGAACGTAAAATTTCCTGAAACTACTTAAACCTACGAAAATTCACGAATATACGGTGAATGTACGTACGTCTCATGAATGCATGAGTGTCTGGGGAACGTACAAAAGTATCGACCTCCGAACTTACGCAGAACATTTGAAAATATTTAAGCGCAAGAAAATCTAATGAACGCAGAACGTCTTGTAAAATTACGAAAGTATGGAAATGCACATTTAAGTGCACGAAGAACGTATCAAAAGTTATTGAATTCACAAAATCCTTGTGAACGCACAAATGTGAGCTGAACGGAGGAAGTACAAACAAACTCACTTTTGAACTAACCAAGAACCCATGAAAGCTTTTGAACGTACGAGAGTGATCGTCGAAGGTCGGGTAACTGTACGGAAGTAAAACAAATACATTTTTGAACGCACTAAGAACCCATGAAACCTGTGGAACTTTTTAACCCACCAAAACTTGTTTAAACACACGAACGTTTTGTCATTGAACTAAAGTATGAAGAAAAACATTTTTGACGAAGGAAAGAGGCATGAATTTAACTAAGTGCAAAAAATTCTGTTGCACACATGAAAATTTGGTGAACTCAAAGGCTTCTGCTGAATTCACAAACGTCTTCTGAATTCACGAATGTTTAGTGAACGCCCAACAGTACGCAGAATTTACGCATGAAACTCTAGTGAACGCAGAACGTAAAATTTCCTGAAACTACTTAAACCTACGAAAATTCACGAATATACGGTGAATGTACGTACGTCTCATGAATGCATGAGTGTCTGGGGAACGTACAAAAGTACCGACTTTCGAACTTACGCAGAACATTTGAAAATATATAAGCGCAAGAAAATCTAATGAACGCAGAACGTCTTGTAAAATTACGAAAGTATGGAAATGCACATTTAAGTGCACGAAGAACGTATCAAAAGTTATTGAATTCACAAAATCCTTGTGAACGCACAAATGTGTGCTGAACGGAGGAACGTATAGACAAAAGCTCTTTTGAACTAACCGAGAACCCATGAAAGCTTTTGAACGTACGAGAGTGATCGTCGAAGATAAGATAATTGTACGGAAATGAGACAGCTGCAGTTTTGAACGATAAAGAACCCATGAAACCTGTTGAACATTGAAACCTCGTGGAATGCAGAAGTTTTTAGATGTGAAGAAATGATATATGTCGAAAATCTCATTGTGAACGCACAAAGAACACATGAACACATTTGAACGCACTACAAAATCTGATGACCGCACAAACAACTTTTGAACGGCTGAGTGTACGTAGAAACTCACTTTTGAACTCATGAATGAAGAATAGAACGTTTTCACCCACCAAAATCTGTATAAAGGCACGAGCGATTTGTGAACAAAAAGTAAGTGAAAAAAAAATTTCACGCATGAAAGAGGCGTGAATTTAACTAAGTGCTCAAAAGTCTGTTGAACAATTGAAAGTTCGGTTAATTTACGGCTTCTGTTGAACTCACGTACGTATGCTGAACTCACGAACTTCTGGTGAACGTCCAAAATTATGGACATAATCATTCTTGGATGCACGCGGAAAGAATGAAACTTTTTGAGCTCACGAAAGTCTAGTGCACGAAGAACGGATTTTCTTGAGCGCAGTTAAATCTGGTGAACGAAAAAAAGAACTAACTTGAAGGCACAAAAATTTTGGTTTACTTATTTCTGAACGCATAGAGGACATGAAATTTATTTGAACGAACCAATGTCTGGTGAACGCACGAAAAGATGAACAAACGCACTTTTGAAGACACGAAGTACGCTTAAAATCTTTTGAGCGCACGAATGTACGAACGTACACAATTTTGAACGTACGAAAAATGCATTCAAATTTTTGAACTCTCAAAAATCTGTTGACACACGAAAGTCTGGTGAACAAAGGAAAATTTTGAGAACACATTAAATTTTTTGAACAATCGAAACATTTTTTAGCTCGCCAACGTCCGTTGCAGGCAAGTATGGACATAACCACTTTTGAACGTATGAAGAACATATGAAAATATTTAAGCTCACAAAAGTCTTGTGAACGCACCAAAATCTAGACGGCATGAAAGTCTAGTTTGCACTTTTGAACTCACGAAATGACATGGAACTTTCTGAACTCGAGAAAGGCAGTACACAGAAATTTTCTGCTTGGGATGATCTGGACATAGCATGTTCCATCTCGGTCTGTCGGGACCTACCAAATTTTGTTCTGAGACGTCAACCTAATAAGGCTGCAGGTCGTTTAATATACCGAATGAGGTGTGGGATATTGAGACAAATATTATAGTTGAAATAATTCTAAATTCCTCACTTGAATTAAATAGTCTGCTGAATGATATCAGACTGGTGTAACATGAACGGAGAGACGCTTAAAAATGATTGTAGCGTTGTTTGCGATAGTTGAAAACGATAATTAAAACACTCACGTGCACATTTTAAAATGCCGAAGGTCTGCAGTGCCAGAAGTCAAAATGCCAGAAGTCGCTACTTAGCCAGAAGTTGAATTCCGTTGACTTTCGTCATTTTAAAACGTGCGCGTTTCGTGTTTTAAGCATGGTTAAGTGACTCTGCAGACGTCACTTCGAAATTCTGACTTAATATCTCGAACCTCTTCGCGGTTCTCGATAAACGCCAGAAGTTCTCAGTGACTTCAAGCAGAGTCACTTAACCATTACTTAAGTCCTTACAGAACTCACGAATTGACAATTTTGTTTCAGGTATTTCCCCTTCGATTCCCACGTGTGTAACATCAGTCTAGGTTCCTGGTCTTACTCCCCTGACGAAGTGGACGTTGCAAAGGGAGAGTATGCTTCATATAAAAAGTACGACACTTTTCAGCAATTCTCAATACCATTGCTCTTCATTTCGAGCCATACACTGAATCGGCATATTTAAGAACACTAAATAAAGTTAAGGTAAATTTACCTTAACGAAGTTAAGGTACACCATTGTTAAGGTAAAGTTAAAGTAACTTTTATCTTAATTTTACTTTAAGTTGAGTTAAGGTAAAAATTTCCCTTAAATTTGTTAAGGTAATATTACATTAAATTACCTTAAATTTTTTTGTAACGTTCTTCAGGACTTAATTTTATATATTTAGTAAAATCGCCAAGCAAAATGTTGAAACTTGCTTAACAAAAAGTGGTGAGTTTTTAACTTTTACGGTACAGTGGAGGTAATGGTAGCTCAAGTTAAGGTGAGGTAAGGAAAGGCAGATTTACCTTAACAGTTGAGGTAAGTTAACTTTATTTAGTGTAAGAGGCGAGTAAGATTAATCTAGTTATCCAGCGAGATTTCCCAGCATGAGGTTCTCGTCCAAATGCAGGCATTGGCCTAAAATTGGTCGAACTTGGGACCGAACAGACCGAAAATAGGTAACCGAACTACGGCCGTACTAAGATTTCTAAAGTGCCGTGCTAAGACTATATCAATACTAATAAGGTGCCGTAGTAAGACCCTGCCAATATTAATAAGGTGTCCTTAAAATGAGATAGGAGGAACACTGTCGAAAAACTCTCTAGTCAAGTTAAAAACTGTAGTTTGAAAGCAATACCTTAGAAATCTTACAAAATTTGAACTTTATGGCCCGCTACATATGACTGTCAATTAATTTCAGAAAAAATCCCTCACAATTCTAAGTGTCGACTAAAAAATCAAATAGCAGTTTTCTAACTGCCGTAATACAGCTGGCAATAAAACAAATAAGTTTTTGTAAGTACTAATTTAAATCAAGCTTTCTAATTTCAAGCTAAGTGAATGGTCGAAATTGTGATAATAGAGTACGCTCTTCTGCAAATACTATTGATAAAATTGCTGATCTTCAGTGATTTGGGCATCTAAGGGCGACTATTTGAATGATTAATTTTCATCGTAAAAATGGCTACCCAAAATGAGAAATAGCGAGAAAATGGTGTCAATAACTTACACAAAACGCCCAATTTTAACGGAAAAAAGTTTTTTTGACAATTGATGTTTGGTGAAATCGAAATATTGCTTTTATATAATATGCAAGCGATTTATATAAAACTATCGCACATCAAAGCATCTGTCAGGAAATCAAAACACAATATGATTCAGGAAATCCGATAAAAATTGTCTAAAGTTTGAGACAAAGTTAACTCATTCTACCATTTCTTCAAAACACAAAATTTATTTTATCTATCATAAAATTTAACCGCACTTATTTTTTAGTTTTTAATTCCAATTTTTTTTCAAGACGATGAGATTTGATAGGAAACAAAACACCGACTCCAAAAACCACAAATTTTCCCTCGCAATCTTCACAGAAAATAAATGATCACAAAAAACTTTACTCTCCTAAAACTCAACTTAGCCTTATGACGGTAAGCATCATGTTTAAAGATCCTGACAATGCAAGACCTTTTGACGATAAAAGTACCAAATCCAACTTGCTTGAGTTCGCAGTAGGCTTATTTAAAAACTGATTTTTGTAACGGTTGCTCTTCTGCTTATGGCAAGGTAAAATTTAAACCGGTCAATTCATTCTATTGGTTAAAATCTGGTCTGTCTTTTTTGTTTTTGCAGTTATTTTTTGTGAAAAGTATTATCTTCTACACATTAGATTACCATTGCGTTACTTGATTCTCTGCTAATTCTACTATATAATCGTTCACCTTTGCTGACATTCTTGATATGCTTAGCTCGGAAAAACAAAACAACTTCAACTTGAAACAATTTTGTTCTTAAGATCTTTCTTATAACCCAAGCTCTAGATCGAATCTGAAAATTCTAGCTCGATAACAGACTAACTCTATAACTGGGCTGCGTACTATATTTTCAAATTTCTTTAATTTTTGTTCTTTCAAAATTGCTTCAAAATATATCAATTTTCGTTAATCTAGTATAATTTTAAGAAGCTTATTTTTTCTCAATTGATTTGAATAACACCAATATCGAAACTAAGCTTTGTTTCGCTGAAGGCGTTCAGATATATCGACTCTTTATTTTATACAAAATTTCTCTTACCGGGGAACTTTTTCATCAGAATCGAAGATTGAGAATATCAAAGTCAATTCTCTTTTCAACAAGTCGAAGATAGAGAAGCTGTACAATTACTAAATTGATTTCCATAAACAGGAACGAAAAATAAGTAACTTACCACTCAAGAATGAATTACGCATTAATACACACAGGGTTTCAATTTAATACGGCCAAGTTTGCGATTTTTGTCTTTCGTAGCTATCAGTTTTTCAAGCTTTAACTACACTGCTGATGACGTGATTATCTGTTAAAGTAGCAACGTTGATTGGCTGTAGGTAATGATGTCGACTGAACATATTTTCATGACACCAATAT
Organism: Convolutriloba macropyga; assembly: GCF_964194025.1. Taxonomy (NCBI): domain Eukaryota; kingdom Metazoa; phylum Xenacoelomorpha; order Acoela; family Convolutidae; genus Convolutriloba; species Convolutriloba macropyga. The sequence continues at coordinate 21,140,428 of NC_134480.1, forward strand.
AACCATATAGATTTATTGTCGAATGTTCTCTGCCACAACAGAATTAATTGCAAACCAATCGTAAGGAATCTGATGTAATATCTAAGTTGAGTTCACAACTTTGGTAATTAACTGCAGTCAAATATGCAAACATGCCCTATTTGTTGTATCTATAATTGTAGTAGTTAAAATTGACAATTTTTACTTGAAGACAAGAGTTCAGCTGTTATTGAAAAATTGGCGCCGGGGAGGTCCAATCGATAGATATACTCTATTGCACGCTTAATGTCTTATACATTCGCGTTTTTAGCACCTCTTGCAAATAAGATCGTCGGCTTTTACGTTTTTAACCCATACAAACTTGTTTTAATAAACTGTTTTCCATTTGAAATTTTTTGCAATGGAATCTGGAGAAAGCTTTTATTATCGTGAAATTGTTGAAGAGTTTCTGCATTGAAAACTTGTCTTTTGTTTCGCGCCTACCACCTCAGCCTGACAGTTATTATTTTGGTGGGGTATTATTCTTTTGATTTTCAGGAACTACATTAAAAATATGGAGTGGGAGTTGTTGGACTACACAGTGGTGTATCGCAATGCAACAGAGCCATGGGGTCCCTACTCTGAACTGAAATTCAGTCTCCATCTGAAGCGGAGACCTCTTTTCATGCTATTCAACACTGTCCTACCCACTGCGTTCACAAGGTAACATATGACTATATTAGAGGGTTGAACGTCCAGTTAGAGGGAACCTGGGTCGGAAATATGCCCAAACTTCTTCCAAAAACGATGCAAGAAAAGAGCAGGGTAATGAGGGGGAATGGGGGCATTTTAGAACATACCACCCCCCCCCCCCTTAAAATTGATACCAAAAAGATGTACGGGTAAGCCGGCAATGAAAATAACAACTAGCTCATAACGCGTTTTCAGCAATGAAAGTATTCATTATGCACATTTTTTTCGAAGTTACTATAGACACTCCAAAGTTTGAACACGACTTAATTTTAATTCATCAAAGTAAAAACTGGTTGTATTTTACAAAAACTTTCGGTCCAAAAAAGCGGCAAAAAGTTTTGAGATCTTATTTTAGTGAAAGTTTTGAGAGTCATTTAATAATATAACCGGACATAGCAAAAAAAAATCAGTCAAAAGAAATAGATCTCTCAAAAATACAAATTTCAGATGTCTAGATCCAATGATTGGTTTTTATTTCACAATGGTCAGAGCAGTTTTCATTTTAAAATTTTAGGTGCAAAGTATCTTTTTATTGCTTTTGATCGCAAAGTACCTTTTCAAAACACTCAAATTTTGTACCTCTTTGTCGGCCTGTAATATGAAATCTCACGTAATCTATGATAATTTAGCCCTCTTTTTAGCAAACCTGCTGGGGAATATGGTTTAATATCAAAGATTATGGGGAATGGACTATAATCTTCAGCTGACTCTTTTTTTGTAAATTTTGGTTCATCGCTACCTTGGACTTAGAAAAATAAGAAAAATTATTCGGTTGATTGTGGCAATTTTCCCACAAAAACAAAAATTTGCTCGATTTTGTAAAAAAAAAGTCAAAATAGCCCAACCAAACACTTGGCTTTACTTTTTGAAGACATCGAAAAAGTGGCTGAACTATCTGGCTGATCACTTTCTCATGATTTGTTGAGAGCTCGGAAATTTTATTGCTTGTAAAATGCTTTTACACTTCAATAGTCTGATTGTAAACAAAAAAGCATATCTCATTAAAAAAATTATAACTCTCAAATCCAAACAATGAATAACCCATGAATCCCAACTCTCGGATATTTTTTGCGTTTGTGCGTTCAACAAACTTGTTTCAACAGCCTTCTATTGGTATTTTACAGATTGCGGAGAAAATATAGCAGAGAAAACAAGACAAAATTTTAACACACATTCCTGTTATAGAAAAGCGATTATCCCATTAGAAGTTACCTCATGTCGAAGATGTGCTGAGGTTTCCCCCAAAAAACAAAGTAAAGACAAGCGGGAGAATAACAGGTAATGGTAGAAATCATAGAGCTTGCTCCCCCGGTTAAAATATAACTCATGTTTGTATGCCGTAAATAGTAGGCGAGTAAGCTAATAAATCCGCTTAGAACGTTCTTTTTTATCCCAAAAGTCGCATTCATCCAATTTAAGGCAAGCTTAACAATAAAAGTAATTTTTGTGCATAATTTATTTCCAATACAAGACAATTTAGTCAAAATTTATTTCATCAGAAAGAATTTAGTTGTAAACAACAATGCACCTTTTAATCTAACGAAAAGAGATCTGAGTTCTTACTTTAAACAATTATTGCAAAAAACATAATAAAAAAAACCCAATAAAGTTGTCGTAATAATACAAAGTTCAGGTATTTCTAGCCAATACGTTATCTTTTTACAAAGGTGAAATTAATTTTCGTTTTTCTTTGGTTAATGAAATTCCATGTAAAATAGAAAATATCTCAGAATCTCTGATAATTTGTCTCTTTTTAAATTGATTTTTAATAGCTCAAAACAAAGATAGTTGGAAAGAACTATATATTCCGCTGACACTTTTTCAACCCAGCAAAGTTGATTTAATTCAAAAATAATAATTCAGAAAAAATCAGACGCTAAAGTATTGACCAGCTCTCTAATCAGAAGGGAGCCCATGTCAAAAGTGTGCCCGACTTCTGCTTAAAACGGTGTAAAAAAGCGGAGTAATGAGGAGGAGTAGACAGATTTTAGAATATACAACCCACCACATATTCATAGCAAAATGACGTTAGAGTCAGCTAGTATTAAAAGTTTTGACTAGCTCATAACATAATTTTTTATTTCAATGAAAGAGGGGCCACCCATTCTCTCATAGTACGTGATTTTGAAAAACAAGTGAAAAAACGATAAACAAGAAAAAAAACACGACCTAACTGTAATTTATCTATGTAAAACTCGTTGTAAACAACAATTACCTTAAGTCCTAAAAACCCAGCAAACTGCTCTGAAGTTTGATTTTTGACAATTTATTTAAAAAAGGACCTGTTCAAAATTAGATCGCTTTTAAAAGCGATGTACAGATGTCTAGGTCCAATGCTTATTTATATTACTTTGATAAGAGCCGTTTTGTGTTCTAAAATCTAAAACTGTTTTCAATCTGACACTATTTGCCTTTTTTAAGACTAGTAAGCTGAAATCAATAAGAATCAGCACGTTTTAATAATTCAGCACGTTCATACTGGTAACTCAACTATATGCTCAGCTAACACTTTTTTACAATCATATATGACTAATTACTATATTTGATGAAGAAAATTATGAAAAAAAATAAACCCCTTTCAACAAGTTTTCTCCACTCGTTGATGACTTCTCATTCAAATGTTCCTCTATCTTGTCAAAACGCTGATAATATTATTCAACTTAACACTATGGGTTTTGCTTATGGAAAAATCCCAAAAGTATATAAAACGTTTTACTGCCAAATTTGTTCTGCTTCAATTTGTTGCGACCTCAGGAAACATTTTGCTTGTATAGCACTTTTTATGCTTTAGATAGTCTGGTTGAAAAATTACAATCCCTGATCATCATAAGTTATAATTCTCAAAACCAAACGTATAAGAACTTAAAAGTGAAAAAAAAACTTTTAACTCCCAGATATATTGTGAGTGCTCTCATCCATTTAACTTACTTGTTTCAGGGGTAGCTTGTTTCAATCCATTCAACCAACTTTTTTTGCATCAAAAAAATTTTTTTTGTATTTATCATTACCTAAAACTTGTTTGAGATTGATTTGAACTTAGAATACTTTTTTAAATTCCACATTGATATCAGGTTATTTTTTGTAGGTTATTTGAAGGTAAATTGAACATTAGGTTTTTGGTTGGGCAGAAAAGTACGCCTGCGTTGCTAGTCATGGATACACGATGTCTGAACTCATATTTTAAATTGCTAATGATATGTTCGAAAAAGATTTTTCGAAAAATACAATTTGTGAATTGATTACAATTTTACAAAGTGTTTAAGTTTTCTGGCTACTGATTTTTTCAATCAAATTGCAAAATTGCTAGCTTCCGTCGTCACTATTTTCTGGTACACTTTTAAAGACACCTATTTTTGATGCAAACTCTTGAAGTTGATTTTTGGAGTTTTCCGAACTTAATTTCCGTCTCAAAAACCTATAAATCTCTAATAACCAACGATGAAAAAAGTTTCTTATGGTTGCAGAAGGTTGTGGATGAGGGAGTTGTGACCATCATGTGTTAAGGAACTTCGCAGAGACCCCTTGTTGTTTTTTTTCCAAAATGAAATTTGATATAAATTCGATTACTCATCTTGTGTAAGGAAAATTTGCATTATGCTGCTTCTTTTTTAAATTAATTTTTAACCAAAAAAATAACATTTAGTAAGTACAATTAAAACAATTTGCCTGGTAAAATAACGTTACGATGTAGTGCATGTTTTTTTTATCCACGTTAGTGATGGCTCCATTTGGTGTCCAGATTTTGTATTGATGTGTACAACATGATATAAAAATATCACATATTGTAAATTCAAGAAATATTACATTTTGCAGAACTGCTGAACTTATGCGTACCGTATATCGAAGGCGTACCATGTATCTAAGGGTAGCAGACATGCAATTACTGCAATTACCATATTTGGAAAGTTGTCATAGAAAATTGGAGAACTTTTTTAAAAAATTGCATAACATACAATTACGAAGCTTTTCAATATTTTAAAAATTCTCCATTCCTATTTTCTATTTTCTCCCTTTTCGGAACAATTTAATCGACGGTTTGCTTTCTCTAGCTTCATTGAGTTCAACTATTACCTGGAGTGTCCTGTTTCAGTTGCTTGACGCTGATAACCTTCGTGATGCCGTGTGAGAGTGAGAAAATGTCGTATGCAATCACTCTCTTCTTGGCACTCTGTGTCAATCTACTCGCCATCTCATCAATGCTACCACAGACTGGAGAGGAACTGCCTATTATACGTTAGTATATAGTAACACCAAGTTTGAGAGGTGCCCACGTGAAAATACATCTCTAGTGATGAGTGAATTTAAACTTGCAAGCATCTTGCAAGCTGATTCAAAACTTGCAAGGTTTTGCAAGAATCTTGCAAGAATTCAATCCAGGCAAAAAATAAATCAGGGTAATAATGTTTAAGAAAACACCTTTGAAGCAAATTATTGTTTTTTACGCAAGTAACCAAAATGAAATCAATGGAAAATTTTTTAATCCGGATTCAAAATCTTGCAAGAACCTTGCGAGTTTTGAAATTTCAATTTTTTTGTGTATTGTTGGTAGCTAAAACTAGCTAAACACAAAATGAATTGTCTTTTATAAAATTGTCTTTTATAATTGTCTTTTATAATTCCGATTTAGCAGAACTAATTTTAACGCCTTTGTCCTAAATACCTATCGAATGTGAAATCTTGCAAGAGCATGAATCTTGCAAATTTCTCGCAAGATAAGATTTTGATTTCAAATACACTTTTCCGACAAACAACTGGAAACATCTCGATTCATCCAAATCCTTCTTTCTAATCTTATTTTTACATAATACAGGACACAAAGGTTTACTTTCAACTTTATTCCTCTTTTTCAAACTAATTGTTTCTGGCGAAACCAACAGACGGATGCTTTTATTTACTATTGTTAATTCTTAAAAATATCAATCCAAACAAATTACACTCAACTTGCCTTCAAGCTTTCATGTTATCTCATGATTGGCAGCAGCAACGTGTGATTCGATGGCTTTGTTAATAGTTTTATTTAGATACAAATCCAAAAAAAATATCTAAAACTGTGCCCAATGTTAAAGTTTTTTTCGCCTTAGAGCGATATACTTTCTTTCAAAGAGTCTCTAAAATATCAAATGGCTAGGAAAAGAAGGTTTCAACCCATGATTTTCAGGTTGCGCAGCACTTTTAATGTTAATTTATAAGTCTTCAAACAAATGTATATTATTTATTACCACGTCATGAACGTCTTTTGTTATATATACAAGCACTCTCAGTTCAAAATAAATGCCGTAAGTCATCACAGACCCCTGTTGAAGTATTTTGCTAAATTGTATAAACATTTATTATATCCAATTGGATCTTATTTTAAACAATATGCATATCTATCAGAAAGCCAACTTAGGAAGATATTTCCCTATTGTTGCTTCTATAGCCTCAAATCGCAGCATCAATATTAGGATTGCCCTATTGGGCAAACCCGGTTGTCGTTGCTGGCATTCACGATCAATCGTTTTTGTTTAGCTTTTTTTGTACTTGCTTGCTATTCGCGTGCTCTCTTTGCCCTTGCTTGTCTTTCCTTCGTTCGGTTCTCTTATGTTTTGCGCGAAACCCCCCTCTCTGTGCCCCATTTCTTGTGCATTTAGATGTTCTTTTATACTTTTTTTCTGCAGTGCATTAACCTATGCCGCTTTTATGCAAGCCCTTTTGCATATCAGTCTTTGCTTTTGAGGACTTTTGTTTTTTTTATGGCTAAGTCAAGTGCGCTCCTTATCGAGCTCAGTAATGCAGCGGCTATAGTCTTCAATCAAGCAAAAAAGCTCATTGGAAAGCTAAGACAATTCTACTGTTGAAAAACATTTATTAAGATGAATCAAAAACTTGAAAAAATCTTGCAAACAACTTGATATACTCGTATACATTCACTTCCAAGACTGCTTTCAAGTTCTTTCCAAGATTTTTTAATTTTCCGATACCTGAGAACAAACTGATGAGAAATTTTTAAAGTTTTCTGCGGCACCGTATAAGACTTCGTAATTTTTAAAAGGTTCGTCTATGGTGGGGAAAGATCGGGGGGGTTAACGTCAATTATATAAAACCGCAAATAACTATGGCAAACGATTTTCAGACGCATGCTAACGTTCAACGGGAAATTTCGCGAATATGTAATAGTTGCCTGACGCAAATTTCTACTCAAATAACTCATCGCTTTCTACACGCACGTCTCCAGTCAGTTTTAGCTGCAATAATTTTCTTATTTGTGAGCGTTTAAATTTGTTTTCAGAAATTGTGGAATTTTAGGAAATTTGTAAAACCAATTAAATTTTTATTGGAATGCCAATTAGAAAACGGTTGAAAAATAACCATATTAAAAGGATCAGAGTGGCAGAATTATTGTTTTTTGAATTTACCTATCAAAACAGCTTTTAAGTACCTCTTAACTGTCCTCGTCTCTTTAGGACTCGGATTTGACGTAATTAATGTGTCTAGGAAATAAAATCACGGAAAAAAACCACTTATCTTTCGATAAGAAATAAACCCCCCCCCCGGAAATAAACCCCCATTTTAAATTGAATTTCGTTCGTGATCATTTGTTCGGTTGTGATAATTTCATATCAAGTGCCACAGGCCACAGCGGCATGGCTACAGTCCGTGAAGCATGGCCAAACGCGCTTAATGTGCAGCTCTTTAATAGTAAAGTGGGTTTATTCCGTGGGGGTTCATTTCTTATCTAAAATGAAGTAGGGTTCTCTTCTGTGTGGTTTTTTTCCGCAAACTTTAATTATAATATGGAGGTAGCAACAAGCTCAATTATTCATTGTGATAATAGTTGCTCAACGGCGGCAAAGATGGAAGCATAAGATCCGATATGAAATCCGTTTTTCCATATTATAAGATTGCAAAACGTAACACAATAAATAATCAGAGCGGGTTTATTGGCCTCATGAGTGCGCAAATTTGATCACGGTAACGTAAAAGTATGTGCGATATCATAATTAATTTGGTACCTGTAACTGTGTTTGAATTGACATCTCTTTCTTCATTTACACAAGTTTCTCAATTACTGCTTTTATCCTGCTTTTAAATTCCTGCATTTGTTCTTCTCTTGTAATTAAATATTTCCTTCGTTCCTGTTCCCCACTGCTTCATTTTGAGTTGTTTGTCGAGCTACCCCGGACATTTGAGAATTTTTATCGTGTAAGATCCTACATGTTTCTTACAAAAAAACCTGACAAACACTTATAGTGTTATGCGTCGCCTGACTAAGATTTTGTGAGACAATTTATCAGGTCTTGCACGATAATCATTCCTTATCAGGTCTGATCTTATCAGACATGATAAAAACATTTTAAAGTGTGCGAACTGATACTTTGTCTTATAAGTCTAATAATCTATTAAGTTTTTGTCATACTCTTTTGTAAGAATATTGTATTATCTTACACTATAAAAACTCTCAGGCCTGATATCAGACCTGATAAAAAGAATTATCCGACCTGATAAAAAAAATCTTACACAATAAAAGTTCTTTTTTCTCAGTTCTTACAAGATAAAAATTCTGCCAACAATCTTACACGATAAAAGTTCTGCCTGACAAAAACTTTTTGTGTAGGATCTTATAGGAATCTTATAAGATCTTGTAAGATAAACATTCGGAGGGGCTATGTCTCATTTTTTGATAAGATTTTTATCAGATCTTAAACAATAACAAATTTCTAAGTATGAACTGTTCTTCAAGTTGAATGCAATTCAGACCTGCCTTTAAGCAGTAGCCAAAGAGTACAGCATGCAGTACTTAAGTGGCAGAGCAACAAAGAGAAAATTATCTTATATTGTCTTTTGAGAGTTATAAGGAATTGTGAGAAAGATTATTTGAGTATCAGGGGCATTTTCTGAAGCGGTGATTATCAAACTAGGCTCAAAAAATTCAAATAACAAAACTGTATTAGACTGCTGAGTTGAGCCATAGTACCCATTTGAGACTCAGAGTAAAATTGCGGCCAAAGTAGGCTCAACAAGCATTTTTATGTGTCATATTGTTAGTTGACTGATTTCTTTTTACTTTCATAGGAACTTGACTACGTTATACGGCAATATTTAAATCATTGAAACATGTCTCGTCAGATCTTACACCAGAAAAAGTCGGCCCTACATAAACTTTTATCGTGTAATATCTGATAACATAATTATCGGAACTTATAAGATAGTAATTCAGCAAACTTTAATTCTCATCTTATAAATTCTGATAAGATAATTATCCGATCTTATAAAATAACAATTCAGCAAAATTGAATTATTTTTTTATAAATCTGATTATTATCTTATCAGAACTTACACGATTAAAGTTCAAGTAAATAAAATATGTCGTGTAAGATCAGAAGATCTTACGCCATAAAGATTTTTGATCAGCATCTTATCAGATTTTACACGATAAACCCAAACTAACTTTAGTAACCGGAATGTAATTAAAATAATTCTATGAAAAACCAGAAATTATTACACACACTAAAAGAAGATGAGCTTCAGTGCTTCAACCGATTGAAGAGATACCGAAACAGCCTATTTGATTTTTTCTAGTGTGATTTTGTTGTTTTAGAGGGTTTCGTGGTTGCATGGATTCTGATGGCTGCATTTTCTCTCGTGTCAACTATGATTGTACTCCGACTGTATCACACATCTCCAGATGAAATAATGTCGCCTTGGGTTAGATACGCACGACTTATATATTATATATTTGTTGGATCTTCAATTCATTTAAAACGGTTGCAGACGTACTAAACTCATGCATTTTTTTTAAAAAATGTAAATTAGAGTTAGACCACGAGGTTAAAGTTACATGTTGTAATGTTATAAATAAAAAAATCTTTCCTCTGATTAACTAAATAATAACTAAGGTTCGGTTTCCCATTTTTGTGAATTATTTGATTACGATTTGTAGAACTGTGCTATCTTGTTCCATTCAACCGAACAAATTCGCAAAATAGCCTTCTTCCGAAATCTTATTTATCTTAAGAATTCAATTTTTAAAGCTTTTTGGCACAATTCCAACAATCTAGCAACCTCTTCTTGCAACACTAATGGTGCGTTGGTGGTGGATGCATACGCCTCTACAGTAAAAAAAATATAGAATAAATAACTATAGAAAATTCAAATAGCAATATTTGACTTATGAAAGATCATGTTCAACCGATTAAAAAAGGAGCTCGACCTTAACTTGTCATAATCAAACAGTAGCTGGATCCATGAAAAGGCTTTACCTGGACTTTAGCTAAGTGCCGGATCGTATGTCTAAAGCTAGTATTGTACCCCGTTACTAGAATTATAGTCTTTTGATAAGTCGCGTTCTCAACTTGGGGTCTATTGGTACAGAAAGAAAACCACTTCCAAAGAAACTGGCCAAAATTTAAAGGCCAATAAAAATAATTAAGTCATGCAGTCCATTAGGCAAAGTCAGTTTTAGAAATGCATTAAGGTACAGAAGTTGCAACCGCAATGAAAGAAAGTGGAATAACGACAAAAAAACTGTTGGTAACATCCGTATTCTCTAGTATTTGCATAATAGCAGCTCAAAAAGCTGAAAAACAAATATAAGACACTCTTCATTGAAAGCCAATGTGTAGTTTTTAAAAATTCATTTTGAATTTTTTTCAGATCATATAAAAAATGCACATGAACAAATTTTATGAGTGGTACATTCTTTCTAGTGCAATCCAGTTCATTTTTTCTAATTGATTGGTACATTTCATGAAAATTAACAGCAATGACCAGTCAATTTATTTTAGAAAATGTTGTTTATAATATGCCAGATTATGAAAAAGTTCTATTTTTAATTTTTTTTCTCACAAGTTCCCAAAAAAGAGAGTAATCTTTAAATATTGTTCCTTCTAAAACTGTTGCCTCCAATTTTCACCATTGTTAAGCTCTTCAACTCACAGTTTTAAACGAAACTCCAAATTGCTGTCTGAAAACATATCTACAACTGTTTTTAAGTTTGGAACAATGTGAAGTCCTGCCAAACTAACTCTGAATTCCATTTTCACCATCGGATTTATTAGCAAAGCTTTCAAGTTCGTCATGTGTCGATCTCCGAGAACGACCAGCTCAATTCATCTTTACTCAAATTTTTCAGAGGCCGCGAACATCTTCTGTCTCGCAATTTTGAATTTCCAAAACATCTGAAACAACTTCCTATTTTTTCTTTAGTTATTAGGTTTGTTTTTTTAATCAAAATAGATCACAGAAAACCACTACTTTACGCCAATTTTATTTACATTTCTGCTTTCTATGGGTCTGTGTAGTCTCCTTAGAAAACGATACTAAGCAAACTATTGGTTTTAATGATAAAAACCAAACCGAATGAGACGGTCGAATGGATATTGAGATTTTGGATTGTGAGAATAGTCAGAATGCGATTCGAAGGAACCGTATTGTTAGTCGTAAATGTTTTTACATTGTGAAATCTAGTACAGCCTCGCAGGCCTAATTTGATATTCTGAGCAATCACAGCCTCATCGGCCTAATTTGATATTCTGAGCAATCGCGTAACAAAGGATTATTCTAGTCAGAAACATTCGTTTGTGTTACAATCCTACAATACGACCAAGGCGAAATGAAGGTATATAGATGAATTTTGTGGATGTAGAATGGTAAAAAGGACGGATGTTTTTGATGAAGGTGGTCATCGGATATGAAATACCTGCAGCATTCTATCTCGTTCACGATTACAACGCGGCTCGTTGTAAAACATGCGTCATTGCAGGTCAAACACCAATTTTTCAACGATCAGACGCAGCCTTTTCTGTGATAAAATTTCAGGTCAAGGTCAGGGTCCTCGTTCAAAAATATTTGTCAGACAATGAAAAATGGTAGGGGTGTGGTGCACTCATAAACCCACGTACGAGGCAAATAATCCAAAATTCACAAATGATACAAAAAGCTCGGATATTGTCATCATTATTTTTCGTTACCGTTAATTATTTAGTTTTCCATGATTTGATTTCAGATGCGGAGGTGGGTGAACAACAGAGGAAACGCCAGCAAATCAGAGAAATCTGTGAATAGAGAGCGAGACGTCACAGACAAAAGTGAGATATTTTAAGACAGAAGTGATCATTTCCTAGGCGTTTTAAATTTAGATTGCGAAAAACGCACAAATGAATGAGCATAAAGTCACTCTAGTCAAAATTGTCAAGCAAAAAAATTTGCCTAAAAAGACACACATTCTGAGTAAATGCTTCAAATTTCTTTCGAGAGCAATTAATTATTTGAAATTAATATGTTTGTCGATCTGTTTTTCCATGAACCTAGTTATGATAATGAAAAGCTTCGGCAGAGAATCAAATACTAATTCGCCTAAAATGACAATAAATTTTATTAAATTGCCTAAATTGAGAACCAATATATGGTTAAATTTCGACTATAGAGGATCTGTTTATCGGAACATATCCATATATTTAAATGAAAATAAGCGTTATGATGGTTTCTGCAAGGCTATAATCACTGAATGATTATGCTATAAGCTATGCTATAATTACGCTATAATCTGTCTATATGCTTATTTTTCTTCTCGCAGCCTTCATTTCCAGTATTACCATATAATGATCATATCTCTTTTTACCCCGATCAGTTAAAAATCTGTATAATTTTTTTTTTACTGAAAACAATCTGACCAGTGTTAAAATTATATAATTTATTGAGTTTTTATGAACAGAAAATTTTCCCACCCTTGGAATTAACTGTTCACAGTAAAAAGCATAAAACTAGATTTCTTTCTGTTATGTTAGAGCTCCGTTTCAGAGTTAATTGAATGTTATCCGCAATTTGCAATTTTAGATGGCACTGCAATTACATTTCCTCAAAATTCCCCCTCAGCAATGGAGAGTAACGTCGAGTACATTGAAGAACTGGTCAATAAGCAGAACTTCACAGCTGACCCAGCTAGCCGAAATAAAAAGGAAACATCAGACGTGACGAAATACGGACGAAATGAATGGGTTCAACTAGCTGATAAAGTTGACAAAGGAATGTCTATAACTTACATTTTTATATATTTTCTGTCTTTGCTCTATCTATTTTTTGTGTTTAACTTTCAATAATAATTATATAGTCCAGATCATAAGAAAAAATTGTTCAAAAAAAAAACTTCATTCTCATATTGCACTTGTTGTTATATTGTTGCGAAATGTATGCATAAGTGTCTGCTATTTGTTTACTTATTATTCATAAAAGAGAGATAAATTGAAAAATACTAACTTTTGAAATTTAAGTAATACATTTTTGTATTCAGTATAACTTTGAAATGTTATCTACTGCAAAGTGAAAGTAAGGTAGCAAGACAGTTTAACGCACCTTTGCACTGTAAAGAAAAGCCACAAAACACGCATTGTTCTAGTAATTTTGTTCGAAAATATCAGCACTTTTTGCCATCTATGTATTACGATTATAATAGCACACCTCATTACGACGCAGAGGTATACCCCAAAATTTCCGCCTTATTAAAATTGGCTCGAAAATTAGATACATACAATGAACTAAATTAAAAAACATTCTTTGTATCTTACTTTTCGCAAAAGGGGTTCCGCCAATTTTGCAAAATAAAAGAACATTTGGAACGAAAAGTAGGTTACATGTTTTGTAGCACGTTTTCGCTCAATTTAGGTATCTATTATTCGCGCGCATTTTGAGCATGCAATAAGCAATTGAAGCATTCAAAGCTTTATTAAATACATGCATCCACAAAAACTGTTTTTTTTCCGAAAAATCCCTCGCACATCAAAGGCTTTGTATATCAATGTGGGACTGGCCGATTTAAATAAGTAGGAATGAATAGTACTAATAAGTAGTAATAAAGTACTATAAGTAGTAATAAAGTAGTAAAAAAGTACTACTAGGAGTAATAAGGTAGGCTTAATTAAATAATTAGTAATTAAGTTAGGCTCAAGTGCGGATTATAAGCGAAATCGAGCAACATTGCGTGCAAAAAATTGATACACAAATGGAGCAGATGCGTGATACAAGCCGTGCGAAAAATAGGTTATAAAGTTTGTACTTGTATTTCGCGGCTAAGATTAGGACACTTTTGCGAACACGGGTTGCTAATTTCCCTTCCGTTTTGCCGGTTTCTGCTAAAGTAGCTATTTTCCGCAGTACTGTTCCATTTTCAATGTTTTAACATAGTAAAAACAAACGCGAGATACACGCATCGGGAATATCTGCCCGTGACGATTTGGGTATACCTCTGCGTCGTAATGCTTACGTCGACAGCAGTGATAGTTAGGAAAATTAAATTATATTTGCTTCAAAACAGGAACTATCAGTCACTATTATCTATGATGCCATTTCTGAACAACTGTGAAAACTACTGACAACTTTTTGTCTCTGTTGTCGATGATCAGGTCACCATTGCCCATTTTAGTGTCTTGTCCACAGTTAGAAACCTAATCGTAATCAATTGTACAAAAAGTTCAAAAAAAGATTGCATATTCCAAAGACTATTTGCAAATTCGCACCTACCCAGTTGAAGCCTCTCAAAAAAATTGTGAATATCTGAGTAGTCTCATGTATTTATTAGCAAAATTTTATCATTATTGTATTAGGCTAATTGAAAAATTTTGTGAAGAATTAAACAGAGCTCAAAATGGTGGAAATGTTTTATGGTATTTGTGAAAATGAGTGAAAAAATCGTACGTTTCTGTGTCAGTGTTGTTCATAATGGAAGCATCAATATTTTTGATAAATGGATAAATGGCTCACATAGGTATGTTCTAATGGCTCGCATAGGGTGCCAATTTGTTTACTGAAGCATAAAAACGCGATATTAAACATTTGCAAATGAGATTCTAGCCCCTCTCAACCTCAATGGGGGTAGTTCAATTAAAAAAAATTCAATTTACGATCATAACAATTAATGCATTACCCGGTTTTGATAGATACGAGTACTACGTGAACATCCTATATATTTACAGTACTTAAAAATACACGATAGAAGAAAAACAAATAAAATTGACAGAAAAAGGTTTGAAATAGCTGAGAGCAGGTTTTTCACGACAGCTCTTTTTGTACAACGTGTTTTTTGGTTTTATCAGAAGAAACGGCTCGATTAAATCTTTCAATGACAAAAACTAAAATTCAATTTTTACTGATGAAAAGAACTTACTCATTCCACGAAAAAAAGTCTTTTCTAAATATAAGCCATAGCCGGAAGGGTCACACTAATATTTTTTAAAAAATCAAATGGCGCGCAGGCAAGGTACATTTATAGAAACAAAGCACATTTAGTCCAACCAGTACTTCAAAAACGTCGGCAAATTGTTTAAACTAAAGATACATTAGGGTCAACTTGAAAATATGTGTAAAATTAGTTTAAGTTGTGATTTTTTCTAGTTTTGAATACACAATTTGTTTTTCAATTTGATGCTCAATTGGCTGCTATTTGTAAAACTTAGATTGGAGCCTACTGTGGAAACTGAAATCAGTCATTACAGTGAGCAATAATTTGTTTTGAAATTGTCATCAATTTTCATCGAACCAAAAAATGACGAAATAGAATCAACTATAGGAAAACATGTCAAAATTTCAATTTGGCGTCATTATTGGCAGAGACTTTGATGTACTAAGGACAATGAAGTTTGTATAATTCCATCACGAAACTGAAAAATATGTAAAATGTTCATTTTTTCTGAAATTGAGCAACAACTGACAATTTGGCTCAAGCTTAGATCAACTTTGTTAAGTTTATGTTAATTTTTGGAAAACTGTCAAATTTAGCATAGATAAAAAAATGGGATAATTTAATCAAATTGGTAAAATTTCAAGTAACTTCTGCAAATATATGTCTCATTTGAGATAAGGTTAATCTGATTTTTTTTGTGTTAAAGTAATGTTGAAGGGATGATTTTGGTTTAAACTATTGTAAGAATTTATTTGTTTCTTTTCAATTATAAAATCGTGGAATATACAGTGACTTGAATTTGATACTATTAAAGACATATGTTGTTTAATAAGGTATGAACAAAAAATGATTAAAATCTGTAAATATTTTGCGTAAAACTTTTTATAAAATGGAAACTTCAGCAAAAATGTAGCTACCTGTGGAAGAAAAATTGTTCTAGATTATAGGCAAAATTGTAATCAAGTTGGGTTGAATGAGCAAAATCAATTGTGATAAAATCATTCGAAATTTTGCATATACTAGTTTCTTAGTTTTCAAATAGACAAAAAAACTGTATAAAGTAGTAATGATTTTGTGTAAAGTGTTGTAACATTGGAGGATAAAACTATAAAACAATTTAAAGAGAGGAAAAAGAAATGCTTGGTGTAAAATAAACCCTAGTCAGGCAGAAACATATTATATTCATAATAATTGAACAGTGTGGTGATGCACAACGCGTGTTCGGTTAGGTTAGTCTGAGCTCATAACCGCCGAGTTCAACTGTTCTATTGATAGAGCTAAGGAGAACGACCTCTAAATCTGAAACAAATAAAAAACATTCTTTAAAGTTGAAGCTAGATTATGATGAACCAGTGACCTTCTGTAAACAGTGGTTCTGTTTTTGAAAGTTATTCTGCCCCTACCCCGGGTGCACATGTTATTTTTTAGTAGTAACCTGCTATATAACAAGAAACAATTTTCACGTGGGGCTCATTCATAAAAAGCACTGGGGGTACACAGAGTAGATCAAAAAGATTTCTGTCGTGGTGAAGGAATCATAATTTTGTAGCATTGTCTCTAATTCCTATCCTCTGATTATTCCTGTCTTTGACCACTGATCTCGCCTAGGAGCTCATTTCCAGTCTTTACACTTCCTGATAAAGAATTTCTAAAGCAAGTAGCTGTGAAAATTCAGGTCGCATCGCATTCAATTTTTTGCTGCCAAAAACTACCAAGAAATCGTTCCGCTGAAAAATGTCCATTTTTTACTCCTTTTTGATTCCAAAAATTACCAAAAAATTCTTCCGTTGAAAAATGCCCAACTACTAAGAAAAAACCGACAATTTCTTCCGTCTAAAGTCACGCATACCGACAATCTTTTACCCCTAAATACCAAACAGACAGAATCTTCTAAAACCGAACGTACCGAATCCCTCTTACATAAGGACTATACCGAATCTTTCTTACGTTCCAAACCGACGATACCGAACAAACCGAACGTACACTCTTTCTTACGTTTGAAACCGAACATACCAAAGATATCCTACAATAGTTTTTTTTTTCATTTTTGTTCGATATTCTCAACTAGGGAAAAATGCAATAAAAAGATAAGACACAATACAATGCGCAAACAACACTGTCAAAATGAGGAACACATTAAAAATCATCTCCTACTGATGGCAAATTCATGTATAGCCATCAACAATCATGTTCGTCGTAGTCGCTGATTCACAGGAACAGCAGGACAAGTCTCTGAGGCTGTTAAAAATTGCTTACAGCAAACCCAGCCTAAATCATGGCACCAAAACCCGGTCATTACATCAATTTCCAAATGAAAAGTCCCTTGCGCAGTTCATTTTATTGCCAGAATAGCTTTTGAAGTAGAGAAAACAAAGAAATACTAACAAACAAAATAAAGCATTCACGTCTTGGTAATTTTTTAAATCCATTTCTGAAAAACTTTGTTGCCAAATCAACTGACTCAACGTCAACAACACATGTTCAATGTTTTTATTAGCTGCAACCCAAAAAGCGTCACAACTTCTGTTGGAAATTACACCGTATATGGAATTAAGACACATATGTGACAAAAAACAATAGTTTCGGCTGATTTATTTTGCTTATCTTTCTTTGATGTTCCTATTCAACTGCTTTTGAGTCTGATAAAACCTAATCAAGTTTCATCGATTTATTTTCAATATCTAATACACAATAGACAATGGTCAGAAAACCAGTCAAGTCTATTCTAGGCTGATTTTTCTGCGTTTCAGCACTTAAACCAGACTAAGTGTTCATGATAATTATCAGTCGTGTTCTTTTCATGACTTTTAAACACAAATCTGAAAAAAACAACTTGCAAAAAAATACTACATATAAAAATGCTAATTTCTATTATAGGCGCATTCACACGAAAAAACATGTAACTTTTCATCAACCTCGAAAAAAAAATTTCATGTAAAATTTCACGAGACGCTTTTTCCTCACAAAAAAATGCCCAACTTTTCATCGTGGAATTCCACACGAGAGTGTTTTATAGTGCAAATAAGTATTGCCAGCAAAAATATCACCCACGAATCTCAACTATCCTAATACATTAAATTGAACGCATTATGAAAACTTTCCCTTCCTAAACTTTTTGAATTACCTATAACATAATCTTCGTAAAAACGTATTAAAAAATCCATCCTTGATTCAAAATTGTCACTATCAATGAAGTCAATTAGTTAAGATATAAAAGACTCTTCATTAGCCCCAGGAAAAAAATATGATGTGTTTATATTTCGCAATTAATTCTACCTGCAATTCTTTATCTAAATTGTCACCCAATATTTTTTAACAGAAAATTGCTGATCTTCAAAATGCCTTTTTATATTATAATTTAGCCTTAAATAAGAGATTTTGGATCAGTTAAATAGTAGATGCAGAAGAACAGAACACAAGAGCCTCCCAACTACGTCAACTTACCAAAAATTTCCAACAATTTGGCGTGTCAAAAGAGAAAACGTCAGTGTGGACTGCATAAATGTCTTCTTCAAGGATCGTTACTTTAAATCTTTGCAAGAAAGAAGAAACAAATCACCTCAATTACCACCGAATCAGTTAATATGAAACACTGTCAAAGAATATGGTATGAAAAAGCTATGTACAGCATAATTTTTGCTTTTAAAGCATGATTCGCGCTTCATAATTATTTGTGCCAGGAAAATTTTAAAATTTTAAAAGTGTGAAACTTTAAAAAGAGTTTTACGAGAAAGTTCATTTTCATTTGCTCTGCTTGAACAGAAAAGATGACTAACCAGCGCTGATTTTCCACTGTTTGTCAAGTTGTTACGCTACGAGATGTTGGATTTCCGTGGCCAAAAATACCAAAAAAAAATTAAACTTAAAATCATGACCGATTGCTCAGTATCCTTAAAAACGTTAACTGAAACATTTTTGAGGCTAAAAATTCGAGCAGAAGAACGCCAAAATTGTCCCAAAAAATCCAAAAAAGTTAGTTGACGATGTTTTAAAAGATCGTAGAACCTCATTTGAGCGCAGTAGAGAGTCTCACAACGCTTTTTTTGCTATGATACAATTTTCAGAGGTACACTAGGACAAATTCTCTAAAAAAGTTGTGTTTGTTCGAGAAAAGGTGCAAAAATTCGGTGTGAAGAAAAAAGTACGTGTTTTTGTTCAAAATGTTGTACAAAAAGGCTTAAAAGCCTATCTATTTTAGCAGAAAGTTATTTTTACTGATGAAACTAGAGTGCGACCTCCAGTGACGGAATTGATCGAATTATTTGAAGGAATGGTACGAGATGTCTCGAAAAAAAACACAAAGCGTTGGAGTTCGTACAAGCGGTCAATTTTGTTTTGGAGATGCAACACAATCAGATGGACCAAAAAGTTTGTCAGTTGTCCAAACAAGGTGTTATTTAGAGCTATTGAATAATTACGAAAAAACCATGCATTTTTCAGAAGCTTTTTTCAACAACATAATTCTGCTTTGCAAAAATCGAAGATCATTGGCAATTTTTTCCAAGGAAAAGAGTGAAAAATACTGAAATAGCCAGCTTACTGTACAGATCTGAATCGTATTAAAAATTGATAGGCGATTATGAATCATCGATAACAAAAACAGACAGTTTTTTTGGGAGAAAATAGACGAAAAATTGTTGAAATTGGGAACGAAATTGACAGAAATGTCGTGGGAACACTTTTTTTATACTTGTAAAATGTAAATTCAAATTTTTACAACACTAACAAAAAATTTTTTAAACATTTTACATTTAACATTCATTTTAAAAGCATCTGAAAAGTTTGGTGTTCAAAATACTGGTAAACATAATTTCTAAAACCTTGTACTTGTCTATCTATTGGAACAAGTTAATGTATTTTGATCTTTTCTCTAGTTATTTTCTTTTAAATTTATTTTTGTTTTTTTTTCTGCATTTCATTTGGCAAGTTATTCTACTTTCTCGAAAATTTTCTGACTATTGATTGGTGACTCTATGTAAAATGACACATATTTTTGGAAGAACCTGGACAGATTGGGATTTTTCTCTCATCTCGTGTTTTGCCAAATTTTTGTTAGACATTCTTTGGATATTTGACTGCTTTCCCTGCAACGCTAAATTAAATAAAAAAATTAGTTAGAAAAGAAGTTTTTTAATCAAAAGACAAGTATTCTAACGAAAAGCTCTGCAGGTAAAATCTAATATCTTATTAGAAGATCTCTTGTGCTGCCAAAATTTTTACTCATATGGCAAACCTTTATGCCTAAATTAATTTGTCAGTTTATTCTCAGATGTGATGAGGCTGGCAGAGATTGGAGAAAAATTGCATTGAAATTGAAATAAGACAGGACAAGTGATTTAAAAAATACAGTAATTGCTTTTAACTGTATTAGATGTCTCACTAGGTAGATTGATCTAAATGCATTTTGATCTGTATGAAAATTATACAAATTGTCTGCTAGACATTAAAAAATCTAAAGGTGTAATAACGAGTTATTTGAAAACAAGTTTGAAATCAAAACGCTCTACAATTTGATTTTTATAATGTTTTTAAAAATCTTCAGGTGTACGTAACTGTTTGCAACCATAGTGTATACCGCTCTGATAATGAATTTCAGATTCACTTCTCAGATCACACTAAATGCAATAGTCCGAAAATATTATCTATTTACTCCTTCTCCTTAGTCAGTCCTCCAAACTAACATGAAGGACATTACCCAACGGCTTTGATTCCTTTTGCCTACCCAAACCCAGCTATCGGATAAATTGAAATCGAGAAGAAGAAATCGGGAATGAAAATAGTTTCAATCTGGCATAAAACATAACGAATTTACATATTCCCATTTCATGCTGTTTTCATCACTCACATATTTTAGATCTCACTGGTTTTCAAATTTGTCTTTCTATACCCCTTCCTCCTGAGACAGATTATGACTTCTCAAGAACGGCAAAAAATCTTTTAACACAGCAATATTCCTGGCTGAAAACGTGAATCAAGTAAACTCAAGAGGTAAAATGATTGGTCAAATTTTTTTTTGCTCCATAACCCAACCCAAGATGAAGTCTCCGACCAGGAAAGGTATGAACCAGACGGACATGGCTTGCGGACAGGGTGGTCTGGTGCAAACGAGCCTACAGTCTGAACAAAACTTTGGTCGCGATGATCCGTCTGCCTGATATCAGAATTGAGTTTGTTCGGTTTGGCACATGCCCATTCTTCGGTCTTTTTTGTTCTGGCCTATACCCAAAATTAGTCTGGATCATACCTATTTTCTGATGCAAACCCAATCAGACGGACACAATCAGATGCAACACAATCAGATGGACCAAAAATGTTTGTTTGTTGTCCAAACAAGGTGTTATTTAGAGCTAATGAATAATTACAAAAAAACCATGCATTTTTCAGAAACTTTTTTCAACAACAAAATTCTACTGTGCAAAAATCGGAGATCATCGGCAATTTTTTCCAAGAAAAGGAGTGAAAAATACTGAAATAGCCAGCTTACAGTACAGATCTGAATCGTATTTAAAACTATTAGGCGACTATGAATCATCGATTACGAGAACAGACAGTTTTTCTGGGAGAATTTAGACGGAAAATTGTAGAAATTTGGAACGAAATTGACAGAGATGTCGTGAGAACACTTTTTTATAATTGTAAAATGTAAATTCAAAATTTTACAACACTAACAAAAATTTGGTTACACATTTTACATTTAACATTCATTTTAAAAGCATATGAAAAGTTTGGTGCTTAAAATACTGGTAAACATATTTTCTAAAGCCTTGTACTTGTCTATCTATTGGAACAAGTTAATGTATTTTGATCTTTTCTCTAGTTATTTTCTTTTAAATTTATTTTTGTTTTTTTTCTGCATTTCATTTGGCAAGTTATTCTACTTTCTCGGAAATTTTCTGACTATTGATTGGTGACTCTATGTGAAATGACACATATTATTGGAAGAAACTGGACAGATTGGGGTTTTTCTCTCACCTCATGTTTTGCCAAATTTTTGTAAGACATTTTTTGGGACATTTGACTGCTTTCCCCGCAACGCTAAATTAAATTTAAAAATTAGTTAGAACAGAAGTTTTTTAATGTAATAACAAGTTTTTTAACGAGAAGCTCTGCAGGTAAAATCTAATATCTTATTAGAAGATCTCTTGCGCTGCCAAAATTTTTACTCATATGGCAAACCTTTATACCTAAATTAATTTGTCAGTTTATTCTCAGATGTGATGAGGCTGGCAGAGATTGGAGAAAAATTGCATTGCAATTGAAATAAGACAGGACAAGTGATTTAAAAATTACAATAATTGCTTTTAACTGTATTAGATGTCTCACTAAGTAGATTGATCTAAATCCAGATTGATCTGTATGAAAATTATACAAACTGTCTGCTAGACATTAAAAAATCTAAAGATGTAATAACGAGTTATTTGAGAAAAAATTTGAAGTCAAAACGCTCTTTAATTTGATGTTTATAATGCTTTTAAAAAATCTTCAGGTGTACGTATCTGTTTGCTACCATAGTGTATACCGCTCTGATAATGAATTTCACGTTCACTTCTCAGATCATACTAAATGCAATAGTCCGCAAAGACTATCTTAGTTACCTTAGTCCAAGCTAACATGAAGGACATTCTCCAACGGCCTTGATTTCTTTTGCCTACCCAAACCCAGCTATCGAATAATTTCAGTAAGCTAACAGAGACTTGAAATCGAAAAGAAGACTAGCTGCAATCTGGTATAAATTCATATCAAATTTTGATATTCTCATTTTATGCTGCTTTTGTCACTCATACTTTAATCTCTTACTCTGGTTTTCAAGTTTGTCTTTCCCAAACAAGATTTTCTTGGAAACAATTTTGTTTCCAACGAAAAAAATGAATGTAGCGAAGCAGTCCCGATAACTGCCCCGTTCAACTTTTTGAATGAAGAATATACCCCTTCTTGCTGAGACCGATTTTGACTTCTAAAGAACGGCAGAAAATCTTAATTCTACATGTTGTATTGAAAGCGCGAAAATGAGCCACCATACAAACAAACAAAATCTACAATAAACTTTGGCTGAAAAAGCGACACCAAAAGGCCAACCCAATCGCAATATCAAACAATCGAATTTCATAACAAAATATGGTCTAGTATTTTAAACAACTTTTTAGTTCGCAAAATCTAAACACAACAGTCAAAAGTCTCATAATCCTTTGTTTTCTGGATTTAATTTTTGCATTTTTGTCAACACTCCACTCACTCCATAACCCAATTTGTATTTCTGTCTTGTTAAAGACAGATTAAAATATTGTACTAGAGATAAGAGATTAATATTAATGACATAGTCAACTATTAGTAAGTTTTTTTTTGCTCCACAACCCAACCCAGGATGAAGTCCTCGACTCAAGACAGGTATGAACCAGACGGACCTGGCTCGCGGACAGGGTGGTCTGGTGCAACCGAGCTCATAGTCTGAACACAATTTTGGTCGCGCTGCTCCGTCTGGCTCAAAACAGAGTTCATTCTGTTCGCTCTGACACATGCCCAATTGTCGGTCTGTTTGGTTTAGCCCACACCCAAAATTTTGTCCGGACCATACCTGGTTTCTGGTGCGAACCCGGAAAAAAATCGTCTCGTGACCTATTTGGAGAGGTAATATTAAAAAAGTTAACTCTATTCAGCGCCAAAAATTATTTAGACTGATCAAAGCACAGTTGTCCAGCTCAATACTGAAACAGTCGTCTGAAACAAAATATAATTGATCCCTAAACTGACAAATTTTGTAAGCAGCAGCCTATCATTAGCAACTTACAACAGAAAGAAACAATTAAATGTACACTAAATGTTTATTGCTGAATACTCTGAATTTCTGGGGTTGCATGATCTCCTTGGATAAAAAAACTGTCAAATTATACTAAGTTAGTTTTTTTGTTTTTTTTTTAAATATTTAAAACGCATAAATTATCAATCTCTCGGTGTAATTCTGCGTGTTAAAGGTGGTCTGACACAAAGTAACCAAATACTGTTCGGTCCAGTCTTGGTTCGGATTGGCCTTGCCCAATGTTGGTCTTGAGTCGGTTTGGTCTGGCCCAGGCTGAACAAAGTCTGTTAGGTCTGGCCTATACCTCGTCGTAGGTCTGTTCTGTCTGGCCCATACATGAATGGGGTCAGTTTGATCTGTCCCAAGTCTTGTTTGGTCAGGCCAATTTTTGGCCTTGGATCTGTTTGGTCTGACTCAGGTTTTGGGTCTGTTTGGTCTGGCCCAGGATTGCTCTTGGGTCTCTTGTTTTGGCCTTGAGTTACCGAAGTCTGTTTGGTCTGGCCCATATCAGAATTTGGATCTTCTCAGTCTGAACATTTCTGTCCGTGACCGAAAGCCGTCTGGCCCACATTTGTTTTGTTTTGAGCACTTGATCCTTTCAATTTCTCACATTGTCTTCAATTATTGAAAATAGTTCAAATAAGAGACTAATCGAACCATGAAAAAAATTAGTGTATTAGTCAAAATGGATTATTGTCACCTTTGTGAGAAGTCTTCAAAATTTATGCGGGCATTCTTAATGCACATTTTTACGACTACCGTTTGAAGACACAAATGATACAGCTCATTAGACAAAGAAATAATGACGTTCATTAGATAAGGAAATATTGAACGTTTTTTTAAATGTCTCAATCAAGAACCAGGTAGCAATGGTTTGCGCTACAAGTGGGCGGATATAATGGGGAATTTAACGCATCCAAGCAAAATATTAAAAATTTATCGAACAATTCTTCCTAACTGATTTTGCTCTCATTTGAAGTCATGAGAAGGTTCACTTGAGATTTATCAAATATGTAATCAGCTTCCGGAAAAACTTATCGAACCGCTCAACATGGTAATTTGTTTCACAGTCCTTTGGCAGTAGCCATTAGTGTTCTCGCAAGCCCTTTAAATACGCCCAAATTTTGGCGTGGACACCCGACCCAAGGATTTTTGCCTATATTATGTAAGATAGGCGGTAACTAGCGTTGAGAATGTGGAAAAATCACAGCGTTTTTCTTTCATAATTTTGCTTTTAATGCCTTGAATTTACGTCTCTAAAGTCAACTCGTTCAACACAGAATTATACAAGAAAAATTCGGTGAATGTTTTACACTCTCAACATTAGTTTCCGCGTATCTTACATACTTTTGCGTTTCTAAGCGTTGAATTTTAATTTTTTTGCGTTAAAATTTGCGTTGCTCTTACAAAACTTCACCGCGTAGATCTTTGCGTACGAGACCCAAACCACTGACCTCTTGCATGTTTGTTGCCAGCTACCCTTTCGTTATAACTTACACAGGCTTTAAAAGAATTTCAAAATAGCGAGCACGCTTGCGACCGAATGTGTTAAGATACAGTTGGTATTCTTATCAATATTTCTCATCACTTTTGGAGTTCATTTTTTCCGGCAGACAAGCTCAAAGTTTTCCATACCTTGTTTCAACCTGCAATTAGAGTGATAAAAAGACGAGTGGGTAGTATCTTTTACCAAACTTTGTAACTTCAAATTACTTCCATATTCTATTTTAAGACTGCTGTTCAAGTTTACATACCTTAATTTTTGTCTGCGAAAAAAATGATCTGAAAAATTGCGATTTATGAAAAAAGAACTTTTAAATTATTATATCTGACATCCAAGTCAATGTCGATATTAATTACGGCATAGTTACTAAGACCACTGTAATACTTAATCCTCATGTTTTTGGTCGTTTTTTAAACCTATGGTCCATTTGAACCATTACGTCACAAATAAAGTTAGTGTAACACTAGATCCCGTATAAAAAGTCATTAACACCATGTACTTTAAATCCATTAAGTAGTGCAAACTAAATTTACCGATATAATACGAATAGATAACATTAACCATACTTTGAAAATCCAGATCAGTGAAAATGATAAAAAAAAAATCAATTTTTAAAAAAAAACCGTAATTTTTTTCAGGTATGAATTTGTGTTTTAAAAAGGTTGACGTTGTTTCAAAGTTCACATAAAAACCTAGCTTATGATAGGGTAAGTCAAAATCCAAAGAATAAACCCAAACTATTATGAAGCGCATTTCGAGCCCTTGAAAGTCATCATATGGATATAATTGGTCCTTCGATTTTACGTGTTTACCAGAGGGATTGTATATGAAAATTGCGCAATATACGGTAACTCCTTTTTAACTGCCATTAAATATAAAAATGAAAGCAAAATTAAATTTTGAACGCAGCCATTTTGAATAGCATAAAGAAATAATAGTTGCACCAATTGCTCTGTCGCTTAGAGCAGCTTACCGTACATAATCCGACTAAATAACAAATCAAGACAATACATTCGTATAGGGTATTTTTTTCTTTGAAATAGACGCCATGGCAAAAATTTTTCTTTTTTGCCGAGGAACACCTTTGGCGCCGCGACCTGGGAGAATATTTGTGCTAAATTGAAACAAACTGAAAATTGAAGTTACATCCGTGAAAGTGAATAGAAGAAATCTGTTTTGATTCTATATTCACACGATACATGGAAACAGTACGAATCAGAACAAAACCGCTTACTCATCCAACTGAGTGCTCCAATCTTTTCGTTCCGCAGTGAGAGGGGTACAGACTGATTTTACAAGAACAAGTCAGCAAAGCGGGGTGTGATTTATATACAATTAAGTGACATCTGCTCGCCTTTTAGAGTCAAAAGTGGCAAACTCCCGATCCCTTCAGAGTCAAAAAGCAGCCTGGAAAAAATAATATTTGCAACTTTGTAAAACAATTGCCAAGATGACCTCAAATCTGACAGAAGCAACAGTAAAAGATCTTTTGAGCTAAAAAACCCAATTCTTAAAAAAAAAATTTGCTGAAAAACTGAAACCGACAGTCATCGAAATAAAGATGAAATTCTCAAATTTTGCTTGACAGTTTTGACAAATATACTAAGCAGAAAACTCGAGAGGCTAAATCGAGATCATCAAAAAAAGTACATTAATTAGAGGACCAATTGACTGAAAACGGTCACTCTCTAGAAAAATTTGTAATCATCTAGCAAAATTTTTAATCAGCAGTTACAAGCAGTTCAAAAATTTTTGCTTACTGGTCAATGAGCAGTGAAGCTTGTTCAAATATCTGATTGAATTTTTAAAGACGACTGAGTTTGCCCAAATTTTTCCCTCATTTCATTGTGAAGAAGAAGAAACATTTGGAGAAAATGACGCCAGACTGTATTCGGTAGACGATCTTCATAACTTAAAGAAAATGGAACTTCAATCCGGCATTACAAATGACAATACTTATAGATCAATTCCCAATCAGTACAACTCCAGCAACTGCAAGACAGATGATGTTTATTTACAGGAAGAAAAATTTGTTGCGCAGAAGATGCTGGTGGAACAATTTGTGGAAATTACTCTGGCGGGAAACAATATGTTTCTTAAAACTCCAGCAAATGAGACTCCAAATTTTCTTTAACTTCAGATGATAGGCTTAATTGTGGAAAAAATGAAAAGATTGTCATTTTTGACATCTCATCACTCATCAAACGGAAGCAATTCAAGTAGGAGAGAGTAGGAACTAAAGAAGCTCAAAAAAAAACCTAGGAAAATAAGCAAAATGGAAACTACAGCAAATGAAGAATTAGGTCATTGCAAGAACAAGTTCAGATTATAACATGGCAGCACGATTATGAGTTTCATCTAGAAGACAGCAAAATCAATTCAAGTAACCAGTTGTTTCGATTCCTATGAGGCTGCATAATAAGACAAAGTGACAAATCAGCTATGGTGCTGGAGGGATATAAATTACTAAGCGCCAAAAAATATTACAAAGAGCAAGCCGAACTACTTTTGGAAACATTAAAAAACAAAGTCGAATTCAAAGAAAGAGGGTATGAAATTGAACGTCTCTGGTCAAAGGAATTAGCGATCCGCCAAATCGAACAATTGAAACTGCTTCAGATAGGTTTTGAAAGAGAAGAAGACCTCCACAATTCTTCGCCGCTGATTTAAGGGCACTCTTTGCTCGGAAATTTGATATGCTTGAAATTGAGAGACAAAAAAAACAACAATCGTTTTTACCATATCATCCTGTTGTCAATCCCAAATTCTTTGTTGGGCTTTCATTGTTTAACAGAGCATCATCGAAAACAGTAAAAGAATATTGATTTTTCCAAGCAATCACAAGTCCAAGCTATTCACAAAAAAAGCAGTATTCATTGGTCTGAAGATAAACTAAAAATTTTACTTGAAACTTCCGGTAGTTCTCTCTTCCAAACAGCTGCAATTAATCTTTCTGAAGATGAAATCAAACTGCAAAGCACAAGAACACATCTTTTCCTGACATTTTTTTCACTGTTGAGCTGAAGCTTGTTAATTACACAACACTTGGCGGGCAATTTTGGAGTACAGGCCAATTTGTACTATCATCAGTTAATTCCCCATTTTTGTGACGCTTTATACATAGTCGCATATTTAGTTGCAGTTAATATAACCATTTTAACAAAATTGTCATTTGTCATATTCAAAAGTTGATTTGCATCCATGCAACAACTGTTGATACTAAAATTGGAGAACCAAATGGTTTTGTGCTTGGCAACAAAACGTAGTAGGATAAAACGCAGCACATCATGGCATTTAGAGAATTGTGCCACTTGACAGATGCAGTTCTACTGATTAAATGCCTCCAATCAGTCATTTAGAGTCTACTGGGTTGCCCCAGACAGTCCTTCAAATTTTGGCATCAGATAAGGTACATTAGAAGAGCTTCAGAATTGTGTTTGGTTAACTGAGTTGGCTTGGGCAATTAATGAATTCAGTGGTCAAAGGAACCAAACAAGCTTTACACTTAAGAACAATCAAATGATAGGAGGTCAATATGAGCTGCAGTAGGAGACAAGCTTAAAACTCATTCAACCATCGTTGACTGGTATCGATTCATACGTTCTATGAAGCATCGAAATGTGATTATTTATTGTTTGTTTTTTCAAGCGAACTTCAGGTCTTGAAATACAGAAAATGAAATCGTCCAATCGCAATTAGAAACTAATCTCGGTTGAAACCAAATGGCGCATTATCCATGTCAAGTTGCAAGCTGTTCGAAGTCTTAAGAGACTGCACAATTGGGCAAAATAACAGATCAGCTGAAGCATTGGTTGGATAGCAGAATTTCATAATCCAAGATATCATAAAAATGGAATTCGAAAAACGAGCGAAAACAATAAATTTAAAAGTGGAAGGTATGAGATAAAAATTTTTAGGCAGATTGAACCTAACGGCTTGCCAATTGCTGCCAACAAAATCAATTGCAAATAACTTGAGAAACGTTTTGAAAGAGATGAAGAATTGAATAATCCAAAAAACATCCATATTGACTTAAAGACGATGATTTTTTATTGAAATCTTGCTATACTTGAAATTTAAAAAAGACAATAAAAAAGCAGTGCTGTTTGCAAAATCATCCAGTTGTTATTCCAGAAATTGCTGACAACATAAGTAGTGTTTTCAATGCTAAAACAAAGTTCAGAAATTTGTCAGAGAATGGCACGCCTTTAATCATTCAAAGTCCTTACGATTTATAAAAAGGAATTATTTCAATAATGGAGAGTTCAATAGCGTTGACAGCAGACGTCAAAGCGATGTTTTTCACGTTCTGCTGCCTACAAATTATTGCCGAATTTTTAGATTTTTTTTCGAAATGCTAACATTAGAGTTCCTATTTAAGTCAAAGGGCAAACGAAACAGGTTTTGGTTCAACATTTTCAAAAACTAAGGAAGATTTGGGCTTCGAGTAATCAAAACTGATCGTGAAAGCGGCATTTCAATTTTTAGGCGGTTAAAAATTGCAAGTGTTATGTGGAAGGTTTTGAAATATCACCAATGTTACAGACAAAACTATCAATATCAGAGATAACATTACCGAATTCTTAAAACCTGGAGGCTTTGAATCGAGACGATCAAAACGTAGCAAGAATAATATACCTCAAGTTATTCTATGATTTCATTGGGAGCATTTGCAGCGTTCCTTATGAGAATCAGGATGCTCAATGCTCTGAAAAACAATTTGTTGGACAAATCTTTAACAATGCCAACAAGAAACAAGCAATTCTGACAAAGGAATTTTCCTCGCAGTTGTCTGTTACTTAAACTTCAATTTTCTGCACTGATGAGCTGAAGCGTTCTTGTGAAATTAAGTGGCAAGAACAACTAAACAATTTTCACCTAGAAGTCAAAAAGCCATCCTCTCATTGCGACCATTTGCACCGTTCAGCATGAGAATGAGATCGCTTCTAAAGTCTATTTAGAGCCATAATATGAAACATTGCTATCAAGAAACAAGTGATATTGACCAGAAAAAAATTCTGACAGTTTTTGCCCCTGATGAGCTGAAATTTGTTTAATGCACAAGACTTAGCGGGCAATGCTATAAAGTAGTGGTCAGCCTTTACTATCAGCAATTTCATTCACCAATTTTGTGACGCATAAGACATAAGCGTATAATTAATTGCATTTAACATAATCAGATTAGCAAATTGTCATCTGTCATTTGCAAAAACTGAATTGCATCTATGCACCAACTGTTGATACTGAAAATGGAGCATCAAATGGTTTAATGCTCTGCAACAAAGCGTATTAGGATGAAACGAGAGCACATCATCGCATTTGGCGAGGTGTGATACTTGACATATGCGGTTTTACTGATTAAATGCCATCAATCAGCCAACTAGAGTGTATTGGGTTGAAGATAACATAGAATATAATTTGTAAAACCTTGGCATCAGAAGTGGTACGTTATGGGGGCTGCAAAAATGTTTTTTGTTAACTGAGATTGCTTGATTAACTGGGCAATCAATGAATTTAGCGGCCAGAAGTAGCAAACAAACATTACGTTGATGAACAATCAAACAAGAGAACGTCAAAATGAGATGCAGTAGGAGGCACGCTTAAAACTGGTTCAACCATGATTGACTGAGAACGTTTCAAAAATTCTACGAAACTTCTAAATGTTTTTTTTGTATTCTTTGCTTTTTAAATCGTTGTTCGGAATTTCAATGAAAAAAATTATCTTGTCATAAATTACATAAAATGAAATTCTTCCAATCGCAATTAGAAGATAATCTCGGTTGAAGAAAAGCGGTGCAATGTCCATGCCAAATTGCTAGCTGTTCAAAGTCCTTAGAGGCTGAACAATTGAACAAAATGACAGATAAGCTGGGTCAATGGCTGGATAAAAAACCGCAAAATCAAAGATTCAATAACAATGGAAGTCGAAAATTGAGCGGAAGCATTAAAATTAAAGACGGAAGGTATAAAATAAAACATTTTAGGCAGATTGAACTTAACGGCTTGACAATTAATAACTTTTTTGCTACCACTGACTTCAAATGCAAACGTCTTGAGTAGCGTTTCGAAGGAGATGAAGAAAATTTGGCCATGATTGAAATTAAAAATGCAAGAAATAATGTGTTGTTTGCAAAATTATCCAGTTGTTAATCCAAAAAGTGCTGTCAATGTTAGTAGTGTTTCTAACGCTAAAATGAAGTTCTGAAGTTTGTCAAAGAATGACAGGCTTTTAGTAGGGCCAATTACTTAAGATTTGTAAATCGGAACTTTTTTGAAAAATGGAGAATTCAGTAGCGTTGACAGTAGATGTCAAAGCATTTTTTCCACGTTCTGCTGACTATAAAAAATTGCCGAATTCTTAGATTTTTTGTAAAGCTCATATTAATGATCCTATTCAAGTCAAAGAACAAGCGAAACAGCTTTTTGGTTCAACATTTTCAAAATTTTAGGAACGTTTTGGTCTCGAGTAATCAAAACAGATCATGAAAGCGGCATTCCAATTTTTGTTGTGATTAATAATTGCAACTGTTATATAGACGGTTTTGAAAAATCAGCAATTGTCACAGACAAAACTATCAACATCAGAGATTACAATACCGAATTGTTGAAACCTGAAAGCTTTGAATCAAGAAGATCAAAAAATAGCAATGATAATATACCGCAGGTTAATCCATTAACTCATTGGGACCTTTTGCATCAATCCGTATGATAATGAGAACGCTTTGAAAATCACTTTGGAATGAAAATCTTAAACGATGCCAACACGAAAAAAGCAATTCTGATGAAAAAATTTTGCTCGCAGTTTGCTGTTATTTAAACTAGTTTTCATCACTGATGAGCTAAAGCGTTTTTATGAAATTTAGTGGCAAGAACAATCAAACGATTTTCATCTAGAAGTCTAAAAGCAGTCAACTCATTGCAGTCATTTGCACCGTTCAGTATGAGAATGAGAACGCTTCCAGCAAACAATTATTCCCACAGTTTTTTTCACAGTTGAGACGAAATTTTTTAATTAAAGTACACTTGGCGGACAGGACCTGAAGGAAATTACTATCTTCCAGTATTTTGAGATTTTTCTCTTGACGCAATTTAAATAGTCGCCTAGTTGCAATTAACTGTAGCTGCTATTAACATAACCAGAATAGCAAAAATGTCATTTGTCTTGGGCAAAACAGAACTGCAGCCACGCGACTACTGTCAATAACAAAACTGGAGCTTTAACTGGCATTGTAGTCAGTCAAAAAACGTAGTAGGATGATACGACAGAACCCATTGGAACCCATCATCCCAATTGGAAAATTGTACGACTCTACAGATCCGGTTTAAATAACTCTGATTAACCAAATAGAGCCCATTGGGTTAGAGATATCTTGGAAGAATCAGCGAATAATGAGTAGAAATATGTAGAAGAAGACAGCTGTGCAGATGCTGGCAGAGTCAAAGGCGAAGAGCTTCAGAAAAGTGTGGGCTTAACTGAGCCGGCTTGGGCATCCAATAAATTTAGGTGGCCAGAAGAAACAAACAAGCATTACGTAGAAAAACAACCCAACAATAGAAAGTCATTATGAGATGCCGTTGCAGACAAAACTGGGGTTGACTGGGGTTGATTCAATTTTTTTACGAAAATTCAAATGTATTTTCTTATTGTTTGCATTTTCAAACTATCTTCAATTCTTCAAACAAGAGTTGTTTTTATCATGAAGTACAGAAATTGTCGGATCGCATATAGAACTAGACTCGTTTTAACCAAAAACAGTGCAAAATCAAAGTCAAGTTACTAGTTGTTTGAATTCATCTGGAGCTGTAAAATTACACAAAATGGCAGATCATCTGGGGCACTGATGGGATATAAAATTTGATGCGCAACGAAATACTAGAAGCAGTAAATCAAAAAACGATCCAAAGAACAAAGTCAACGTAAAATTCAAAAAAAGTGTTTGATTTTAACTGGAATTGCCCTGAAACATCCTAAAGATCACACTCACAAGCATCAACGTTTTAAAGTGACGAAAGTAGCAACGTCGGACATTTTAACATCTGGCACTGCAGAATTTCGGCATTTTAGAATGTGCACGTGAGTGTTTTAAGTTCAAAACTATTGAAACCATCTGAACCAAAATTATTTGATAGTTGGTTTAAGACAAATTCTGAGAGAAACTCGGAGCAATTTCATCATTTGTTGCAAATTGACTGCTAAATCTTCAAAGCTCAATCCTAATGCCCGCTTTCCAAATTATTTTTTTGTCGGTGAACTGTTTAAATTGTTTGTTTGTTTGAAGATTTTCAGTTGTCACCGAAGAGACTATTTCCTTAAAATCACACACTAAAGTTTTGTCCAGTCCTTGAGCAGATATTTTGATTGCAAAAATTTTCATTAACAAACTTCCACATTTCCTTTAGCGCACGTATTTCAGTCCCTTCGTGCTGGGAAAATCTATTTTTATGTTCAATTGATTAACTGTTTTTCATGTCTTGAAAAAGAATTCGCCTCTTGCCTTTTCAGTTCTGGTTTTTGTAAATTAAAATAGTTCTTTGTTTCTTCCGGGGAGCTCTCTTATTTCTGGGAAGACGATGTGTTCGCTTTTGCTCTTCTTAAGTTTAGCAAGTGTCAGCAAAATATTCAATTGGATATTCATCGGAAAGGAGTGAGACACTCAGTATCTTGACTTTGTTGGTATATCGTTCCTGGCGTGAGCCCAAGATCCAAGTTACGGCTTTCATTTAGAATTTTTCCAGTTTTACCATATCTGTTTTACTGATCTGCGCACAATTAGGACCCTACATTAAGACTGGTAACACCAGCGTTTTGTATAAATCGAATTTAGTGAATAGTTTTACTTCTTTTGCATCATTTTCTCCTAGGCTACATAACACTTTAACCGCTTTTATCAGCCTGTTTTCAATATGACAACGCCAGTTCACGTTTGCACATACCAATACACCCTAGTCTTTCATTTCTGTTTGTTGTTTCAATGTTTTCTCACATGTATGGTGTGTTGCATCCTTTCGTCTGAAGGTAAGATTCATACAATTGTCTAAGGACAAGGCAATTTTATGTTTTGCTACCCAGCATACAATCGTATTCAAGTCTTCCTGTAATTCTTCACGCTTTTTGTCTACGAAAAGAATTTTTAAAATGTCAGCAAAATTGTTGGGCCTGCTGAACTTTATAACATCTCGAAAGTTTTTTATGAAAATCCAAAAGAGTAGTGGCCCCAGCAGAAATCCTTGTTGTACACCACTCGTTTCTTCTGGTTCGTTCGATTTGAAGTTTTCCACCCTTACGAAATGTTTCCTTTCCGTTAGGTAGTCGAAAAGCAATTCCAAGATACACCCTCCAACTCCATTATTGCTCCCTTTTTTCAACTACTCAAAATGAGGTACTCTGTCAAATTGTTTTGGAAAACCAGTATTAAAAGCAAAAACCTCATTATCTTCACTATATTCTATTGCTTCAAAATTTCGTTTCAAAAAGGACAACATAATTGTCAGAAGTGGTCTTCTCCTTGCAAAACTGTGTTGGTTTGCGCACAAGTATTTCATGAAGTGTCGATATAGTGCTTTGTGAACGCAATTTCCAGTGCCTTACTATTTAAGGTAAGTAGAGAAACAGGGCGCTAGTTTTCATCAAAACGTTCGTCACTTTTTTTGTAAATGATGTTACGTCTGCAATTTTCCAAGTTTCCGTAATTTTTCTTAGTATTTTGATTTGTGCATGATTTTGCCCATTGATTTCACAGTTTTTTGGAAAAACGGGTGGGTAGCTATTACGAAGACGTGATTTCCGAGTGTCAAAATCAAAATTATTTAAGATGTTAAAGATCACTAATCTAGAAGTGTCGAAGTTTGCCTTTTCGATGTCTTTGCATTTTATGTCTTCAATGTTAGATTGGTTTTGGATGAGCACACCGAATGAAAAAATTTGATTAAAAAATTGAGTTTTTTCCAACTCTTTTTTGGCCATGCTAATAATCATGTTTCGCAGCTTTATAACTTGAATACTCCTGTAGCTTGTTGCTCTTTGCTCTAACGACAGTTTTGTGTCCTGAGATATTATATCAAATTGGATGTTGCAGAGGAATTCCAAGGAGGTAAGTTTTGGCGGTCTTGTTCTTAGCGAAACGTGGATGTCAATAACTCTGTCAAGATAATCATAAGTCTTCTGATGCATTTTATTTATGTTAGTGTGAAAGCATGGTACAAACTCAAGCATTTCAAAATGTTGCCCAATTTGCTGAGGGAAAATTGACATCGCCACACATTAAATTTGTTCTTGTTCTGCGTTTCACATTCTCCATGATTTTGTCAAAAATTTTATTAGTGCATCTGTATTTTCTCAATTTGAGAGGATTGTAAAATGTGCAGGTAACTGTTTCTGTTTTGTCTGTTTATACTTTGACTGCAATACAGCATTTTGTTATTTCAGATTTGATTGATTGCGAGTCAATTTCAGTTTTTAGTGCTATCAGCACACCGCCATGTGCACTCTTCTCATCAATTTTGACGTCTCTATCTGATCTATAAAGAGTGTAATTGTTGAGCAACAAATCGGATGACTGAAAAATTTTGGTTAACCACGTCTCTGCCAAACAGAATATGTTGCAACCAAAGAGTGGGACAGCATTTGATAAATTGGATCTTCCAGTTATGTTAAGTAGACAATTGTGTTCATGTAGAGAAAAATAACTGAATTTAGTCACGCATCCATTCTTTGGCTTGATTCTATCTCCATTTTTCCCCGTCATTGAAGAGTTCAAAATTCCGACTTTTTCTTTTGGAACACCATCGTCTATGATTTTTCTCCTCTTCTTTATACACATGTTCTCCCTGACATAGTTCTCTTTGTTTAGCGCTGGGAGGAGATACACTTCCTTCTGAGCCAGCTGTTTCCTGTTTTTATGCGCATTAGCTAGTATCTGTCTGGCATCATATACTCTTGGAGAAGTGACCAATAACGTACGGGGTTTGGTTCGGTTTTTGTCAAACATTCCCAGCATTTTCAATTCTATCATTTGGCCTCTCACTGTTATTTCATTCAACACTTCTCTCACTTCTTCTGTTGTCGGGACAAGATTTTTTGAATCTCTTTTCAAGTTTTTTACTGAATTCTCTCGGAATCTCACTGATTTTCCGATGTTATGAACTCGTTCTCTTTTCAATTTTTGTCATACCAATTTCTGGGCTTCGCAGCATTTGTTGTCTGCACGCAATGGCCTCAGCGAACCTCTTACTAATCTTCTTGCGGGTTGCTTTGACTGCCAAAACCAATTTAATTGCAAGCACTTCGCCAGTCTATCTGCCTTTGACACTAGTCGGTCATTTAATCGCTTTTTCTCTTCTACTAGCTTCTCACTCATGTTTTCTACGGTCCTGCATTTTATGAAGGTATCTCTCTCGTTAGTCTCCACACCGGTTTTGCGGAGCAACATAGCTCGCTGTTCTAATTTCTTTTTTCCGTTTATGGCTCTAGGTGCATGTGGGCTTTGCATAATTCGCAATCGTATTTTTCAGCGGACTGGCTTTTTGCATGTAACAGAGTTTTTCATTTTGAACGAAAAGAAATCAAAAGATTTTAAGAATCTAGGCGGAGAAGCAGATCTGAACAACGAATCTCACATCCTTCTCCCCGAACTGATTAATTTACCTCAGATCAGGACCTGAACAACAACGCTCAGCTTCTGGTCCCCACAATTAGAATGTTCGGACTTGAAAAACAAAGCCCATTTCGCAAGATTCATTTTTTTACTTCAGATATCTTTTCGTTTTTTGACACGTTGTTTCAATGAAGTCTTCCTTCTCTTCGCTAGAGGTTTACCGAGGTGAAGGTCGTTGTCAGCAACATTTTCAAGAGTATGCAATTCGACGGTGCAGATGGTGATACTCTTTCGCCAGTTCTGGGTCATGTTTTTTTTTGCTTTTGGAAAAAAGATAGTTCACTTTGTGTACAACAGGAATCGTTAGTTTAGACTATAAGTTATTGAAAACATCAGGTGCGCCTGGTGTATACTATTTCCCTTTTTCTCGTTAGCGATTTTTAATTTTGGTAATTAACTTGTCGGTATCAAGGGGAATTCGCTATTCATGGAGATATTCGCGTATCGTGTTATTAATTACTTGGTGCCAATTTATCACGTTTCCCTCCACTTTCTTCAATATTTGATTTACTGTTTTGTTTGGACTCCTTTCTGATGAATGTAGACATACTCTCTGTATACGTGTAGGGACAAAATTTGTGCAAGATCAATCAACTCTTGATTTCTTCTTGAGCCAAGGGCTTGATGCAGTGACATTTTTCCAATTATCAACACCTTTTAGGAGTCACCGGGGCTTCCCCGAAAAACATATAACCTGCATTATTGCAGGAGCCGTCCAAATTGAATCGTAAGGAATTTTTCATGCCAAAGCGTGCATGGCAGCAGTATTGAGATTTGCTGCAAGCGGCAGCAAAATCAAGGTTCATTCTGGGTGACAAGGGGAAAAGTTTCGTAGGTGGTGCACGTGAAATGAGGCAGTAAACCAAGAAACGGAATTATCGGAATCCAATTTTTCTTTGGAGCAAATCCATTGGAAATTCAGGCCAACAGGTAATCCTCACTTTGGAAGTGTGTGAGCTTAGCTTCTCCGAAACTACCTAAAAGCGTTGCTAATTGTTCTTGAAAGACGAGCCCTAACTGATGAACTACAGAAAATGTGCATATTAGAACATACATTGAGTTCTCGAGCTAGTGTGGCTGTGAGCAGCAAACATCAAAACCTTTAGACGCCGTTACCAGGCACTTTCTTATTGGGAGGCCATCTAAAGCTTCGCAATATATGAGACAGAGAAGTTCATTGAGTTTCGATCAATTTTCAAGAAAGAGCATAAAATAATTATATAATTGTTGTGATAAATCTATAAAATAGAAATGATATGATTTCCACGATGTTGGTTCCTAACGCCTGACGCTTACACCTGGACCTGTGGGCCTGAACATCGCAAGACCCAGCTCATCTTCCGAAAGTTGTATTGTTGATTTTTTTTAACAGAAACTGAATCGAATTTGTAGTTTCAATCAAAGCCGAAATTGATATTTCACGTTAAAATTGAAATTTTTGGTTTTGTTCTATCCATTTTTCTGCTTAGGGGCATATGAGCCAGTTCAAACCCCCATGGATGCCAGGCTGGTCTGGGAGAATTGTTTTGGGGACGTCAGAAATAAGGTAGTTGAATACCAGAACCGTGCAGTCTAGTGTTCACTCCTACAGAGGTGCCACCTTGAAAGAGCTGTTTTAACTCATCTCTCAATACCCCTCACAAAAACTCAAAAGTGTTGTTATTATTGCAAGGTTTAATGATAATCGAAGGACTTCCCAACAATTCGCTATTGATTGGCAGTGTCTTTTAGATATAATACATATGAAGTTCAAATTCTCAACAGTAATTGTATCAAAAACCATTCTTTCAGTCAACCCCATATCAATAAAAAAAGTTATTTGCTCTAAAAAGTGCTCTGCAGTTTTTGGTTTTTAAATTTTATCCTTGCGTAATCACCTTTAGTTTTGACAATATCTACGACTTTACTTTCTTCTATAGAGATGATTTACATTTCTCATACTATGGCAATCAGTCATTCGCTCGAGTGCTTCTTTTCTTGATTTACAATTTTGCTCCTTTCTACATTCAGTTTACTCTCCCGCAATGTCCCACGACTATTGATGTGTCGCTTCACTCAACCGTTTTTATGATCAAAGTGAATGAAGTCATTGTAAAACTCTTCTGAGGAATGCGGGCGTTTATTGCAATGGTTGCTATTGGCTTCACGTAAGGTGCAATTGTTTGAAACGCTCCGCTGACCGCCCTTCCGCGTTTCAATGTTCAGGATGTATTTCAACAGCGACACTTGGTAATTGCAATGTCCCCACTACAGCCCTCTCCACTGACCTCCATACCCAAAAGCAAGACCATACAATCTCCTTAACGCCACAAGAATCCTAGGTTGCTGATGATGGCAATGATGGACACATAGCGGCAGCGGCACCCCAAAATGTAGCGGAAAAGTACTAAAATGTTTAGTAAACGTTCTGTAATACGTGGCCAAGAAACACCGATAAGATCGACGGAATTCATAAAGAGATCTGTCACTGAAGAGCAAACTTCATAATACTGAAAAAAGCAAGGCTGAATTTCTGAAACAGTTTGCAAAAAGGGGCATTAATGAAGAACTTTCATTTAATGTTGCCGCTATCTTCCCCACTTATTGATTTTTGCGTGATATTGGCCGAAGATGGGTCAGTTACCAAGACCCTTTCTTCTGGAAGCTAGAGCTCTGCAATATAATCTTCGTAAGACCGCTAAAATTGGCAAAATTGATGAGGTGAAACAATTAAATAATTTCATGGAGACCCGAAAAATCTCGAACGCCATCAAGTGTCTCACTGGTGAACTAGTATACGGAAAATTATCACCAAACGATAAAAATAGCGTAAAAACTGTTTATGGGTTGCTCAAAGTGAAACACCCTATTCCTTCTCAAGTCAACCCCAATTACAGGGTTGACGAGAACACGTTTGAGTCAATCCTGTACCATCCTGCAATCTTCGAAAACATAGGCAGATAGGCAGTTAAAAAGGCAGCCTGGAAAACACATGGCAGTCACGGACCGTCCGGTTCAGACGCAAACAATTGGAGACGAATTTTTTTTTTGTTTCAAAGAAGTATCAGCAAACATAGCGAAAACGGTAGCCACAATTGCTATTTCTTTGGGAACTGAAAAAGTATCTGAAAAGTCTCTCGAAGCGTACAACGCATGCAGACTAATCCTTTAAAACAAAAACTCTGATGTTTGACCTACTGGCGTAGGAGAAGTTCTTCATCGCATCATAAGCAAATGCGTCATTAAGCGTATCGAAAACAACCAACTGCTCTTGAACGGCAAGACACATTTTTGCCTGGACCAAAAATGTGGGATTAAACACGCAAATCACTCTCTGCGCTCGCAATATGAAAAACATGTAAAGGAAGCTGTTCTCCTAATAAACGCAAAGAACGCCTTCAATTGCATCAACCGTAACTTCGCACTTGAAAATATCAAAAGATTTTGCCCAGCCTTGAGTTTTGTTTTTCAAAACTCATCTTCAACACCGTCAGAATTGTAGGTCGCAGGTAAAATACTGCAGTCTCTAGAGGGCACAACTCAAGCGGACTCATTGCTATGGCTATGCATGGAGTAGCCACCCTCCCATTGCTCAGGTTTGTCCAGAAAACGCACGTTTCGCAAAAATGGTACGAAGACAACGGCAGCGCATTAGAACGATCGGACGACCTACTCTTGTTCCTCAAATAACTCACTGAAAATGGTAGCGAGTTTGGCTGCAGCTTGAAAGCCCCGAAGTGTCAATTAATAGTAAAAAAGGCGTCAGAAGCCAAAGCTCTCGGGTTGTTTGAAGGGACCGCATTTAAAATTGTTGATGGCTGGCACCTACTAGGATCTGCAATGAGAAAGCCTATGAGAACTTTAGTGTAACAATAGCAGGAAAGTTTTCCAATTTCTTTAAAAAAAATTGTGGCAGGTAGCGAAAACATCCCCTCTGATAGCTAACGCATGCTTAACAAGAGGCGAGCAACAAAAATAAAATTTGGTGTCCTAGACAACGCCAAACTCACGGAATATCTTCACAGACACAGAAACCAACATCCAAACGCACGTCCTATCGTCGTTCTTTGACTCTCCGGTGTCTCAGCTCGCACTCCGATTGTATTCGCAACCATTGGGGGAGGGAGACTTAACATCAAAGAGCAAATAGATAACGAAACGGAGTACGCTGCTTCGCTGACCGCATGCGCTCTTCCCGAAGATTAGGATCGAGCAAATGCTCATCTCATCCAAGAACGCTTAACGCTTGACCAACAAACCGCACGCCTGAATATTATTCGATCGTTCAAGAAGGATCTTTTAGAAAACAATCAGACCGAGCGACGACACGTAATAATAGATGCTTCGGAACAAGGAACTCGAACTGGCTCACAGCTCTACCCATTAAACGTTACTGTTTTAATCTCACGAATTCGAAATTTAAAGACGGGCTTTGCATTAGATATAACTTTGAGGCCAAAAATACGGCCATTAATTTTCCATATTGTGAAAAGTTTACCCAATCACATGCTCACCACTGTGCGATGGGGGTACATACACATGAGACACAACGAGATCCAACACACCGTTGCTGAAAGCATGCATGACGTTTGCTATGATGTCAAAATTGAGCCGAATCTTCAGTTGCTTCAAGGCGAGTCCTTTATATACAAAAATCTTAGCACTGATGAAAAGGCCCGACTAAACATTAAAGCGAACGGCATATGGGGATGAGATTCAGCCTTTTTTCTTCGATGTGAAGATCTTTAACCCAGTAGAAACGTACAAGTATCATGAGTCATTGAAGTACCTGAAGTACGAGCAACGAATACTCGATATCGAGAAGAGTATCTCCGTTCCACTCGTGTTTTCCTTCATGCGGTACGCAGGACCGTCCGCAACGCGCACAATTAAACAACTAGCTAGCACAATTGCTGAAAAGAAAGACGAATCATACTCCGACGCAAAAAGGTACAGACGCAGGAAAGTAAATTTTGCTCTTCTGCGCGGCGCTATCATATGCCTCGGAGGATGCCGTGGTTCCAGACGGCCGACCGACATTGATAGTTCTTTCATTGCCATAGTGCGGAAGGGGAGACTAGATTCATAACAAATAGGCTTATAAAGAAATTCTGAAGAAACTATGAACAAATTCTGAAGAAAAAACTGAAGAAACTATGCGAATTGCAAGTAGTTTTTACAACGCGGAAATTAAGATCGTGGCTCCCCTCCCTGAAATCATCTTTCGATAGAGACCTGAAATCCCACGTGGTATATGAGATTAAATGTAACGGATGCGGATCCATCTATGTTGGGCAAACAAGCCGGCATGTTACCACAAGGATAACAGAACATCAAAAGAAGGATTCACAGGCGGGTCAACATCTGGTTGAATGTCGTGGCGCCACGAATGACATTGATTGGAAAATTCTGGACGCCTGTCGGACAATAGAAAAACTAATTATTATCGGAGCTATATATATCAGCAAGCTGAAGCCGGCATTAAACACACGCGATGAATATAGGGGGAGGGAACTCACGCCAAAATATTAGTTCAAATCATAATTTTGACTAGATGAGAATACATAGGGCAAAAAACATTTTGTGCATGACAAAACGAAATTTGCAAAACCTCCACAAGAGGGATACTTATGGTTAGGGCAAATTCGGAATAACCCTAAACATACAAGAACATGGCCAAAATTGAAAAATCCGGAATAGGAATGTTTTTAAATAAATTGATAACAGATGTAAATATGAGTTGTAAATAGGCTAAATATTGTATATAGGGAAAAATTTTCGATTGATTTTGTAGATTAGTTCCTAGAATTGTTTTAATTGTCGTCTCAGACAAATTTAAATACATATTCATTTTATCTTTTAACAATTTGTCAAACAGTTTTAACCTGACGATGAACGTAAAGTTCGAAAACCTTTGTTTTAAATATTGGAAGTAATTTTAATTTGACAAATTGGTTTCCTTTACATTAAAGAAATTCAATTGCTTTGACGCAGCTCTAAAAGAGTTAGAGTGCCTTGTGTTTAAAATTATCTAGGATGCTGTTGGAGCTGAGCTTAAGGAATAACAAGCTTGCATAGGCGGGGAAAATAGAAACAAAACACTTTCTGATGTCTTAGTCATTTAATAGTTATAGTTATAGTTCTAGTTCTAGTTACAGTTTGTCACGTGAGAAAAAGGGAGAAAAAGGGGGAAATAACAAAAAAGCAACACAAAGAACTCAACGTAGTAGCCGCAGAAAACGGCTGAAAGTATAACTCAGCAAAATATTGCAAAACAAATTGTCTTGAGCAGTAAATAACGTGTTACTGTGTCTTGAACTAGAAATATTCCTGAGCAGTAAATTGTTACTGTGTCTTGTATTCAAAATATTATTCTTGAGCAGTAAATTCTGTTACTGTGTCTTGTATCTACAAATTATTGGAGCTGAAATTCAACTGTTACAACCCCAACTTCTGGCATTCTCAACTTGTGAGTACAAAAAGCAAAAGCCAACTTAAGTTTGAATTTAAATATTTTTGCACAAACAGATCTTAGACATATATCTTTGTCTTCGATTTGTTTTTTCTATCGGATTGAACTGGTATACATAAAGAGATCCCGTATTGTGTGATCTGTAGCAATCCAGTTCAAATTGATAGTTGAAAAAACTAAGATCAGCGAATAGTTACGAACTAAAATAGTTAATGCAACGGTAAGTACAGCAGAGCGGATATACAGTTACAAAAGCGAACTGCATAAACGAAGTATCCGGACAGATTTTGTAACCACTCAGAACGAACTGGGCGGTGTAAAACTTTCTTTGTGAAACACAAGGAGAGCAGCCGTTACATTTGGTCCGCCGACCCGGACAGTGGAATAAACTGCTGTCTAACCCAACAGTCGAAGTGACGAA
Organism: Convolutriloba macropyga; assembly: GCF_964194025.1. NCBI lineage: Eukaryota > Metazoa > Xenacoelomorpha > Acoela > Convolutidae > Convolutriloba > Convolutriloba macropyga. The sequence goes on from NC_134480.1 coordinate 21,184,115, forward strand.
GTCATCGACGAACGAGAACAAAACCCAACGAACATTTCAACAGCGCAAAGCCAATTAGGCAAAGCAAATAGGAACGTTGAAAAGCAAAACTCAATTAAAGCAAACAAACAAAGGAGTTGTAGAGATTCAAGCTGCAGTCCCGAAGTACACAAGAAGTGACTCCGTCACAGAGTCAAAGCGTTTTGGATCGACAGATCAACAACTTGCGAAACAACTGGTTTGAGAAACAGGAAGAAGGTTTTGACCTCATTGAGAAGCGAGATCGACCAAGCAGGCTCAAGACTCTTTATCAGCAGATACTGCAATTGGACGACAGCATTCAAAAACTCGTGAATAAGAAAGCTGAGACTCTCCGAGACCCAGATATTTCTTTAAAACGCAAACTTGAGAGAGAAAAATACTTTCAATATTTGAACGCAGAGTAGTTACCGTATATCCACGGAGAGACAAACATGTCAAGCCAGCAAAGCCAGTCAACTCTTCATGCCAATGAAGAGCAACCGCCTGCAAATAATGTGCGTCAGTTAGAACAAAACGTTGGAATTCCAGAGTTTAACCAAAACCATGGTAACACAAGCAATGCAACGACGAATACGGTTACACGGACAATCAACCAGGATACAGAAAACGCTTCGGAAACATCTTCAGTGAAACGTCAGGTTGAAGAACGAATAAAAGAATTTGAAATTGAATTTGAAAGAAAGTTGCAAATCGAACGAGCACAATTTGATCGAAAGAGGTTGGATCTAGAAATGCAAATGAAAGAACTAGAGATGCAACATCAGCTTCGGGAAAAAGAGCGAGACCTAGAGCGCCAATTGCAAAGAACAGCATTGGAGAAAGATGACTTACGTTCTCAATCGACTGAGGCGCGTGACAAGTCACCTTTCAATTGGACCCCAAAAGGGAGAGATGTCTCGGAGTGGGCGAATTCGATGAACGACACGCGAACGCCAATTCGACCAAGAGCTCGCTTTGACGTCAGCCCTGAACGGAAAAAGCATAGGCATTACCCATGGTACCCAAACTCCCGTGAACGCTCAGTAAGTGCTGAAGAGCGGGATATATCGCCGATAGCTGGAAGACCCTACAACACTGAACATTCAAGCAGTAGTTTACCAAAATTGAGGTTGAACAATTTTGACGGAAACCCGCTGGAGTGGCCTGAGTGGTCTAGCATGTTCATAGCAACAGTAGATAAACGCACGATTCCCGACTCAGAAAAAATGAGCCATTTGAAGACTCTGCTAACAGGCAAAGCAAAATCTGCAATCTCTGGAATGGGCTATTCTGGACAGTTTTATAGTGCTGCCTGGAACATTTTAGAAAGAAAATTTGGAAGACCGCATGTAATTATAGATGCGCAGCTCGAGAGACTACGAAAAGCTAATCAAGTGAAACCTCATGATAAAACCAGCCTGATTAATTTTTCTGTTATTGTATCTAACTTCGTGAACGTGCTCAAAGAGTACAAACATATTGGTGATTTGCAATCAAGTTCGACATTGTACATGGCAGTTGATAAGCTACCTCAAGTTCTTAAAGAAAAATGGTGGTTCTACGTCGATGACAAAGACGAGGACTGGCCTGACCTTATCATGTTTGAAAAAGGGCTATCACGAATGGCATTCGTGCATGAAGGGTTTTCAGCGTTTAAAGGGGAACGCAAAGAAGAAGACAGACGCAACACAAATAGAGAAAAACGATTCTCGAAGACATCGAACTTCAGTGCAAGTTCAAACCTGCAAGAAACCAAGCAAACGCAAAGCGATCAGTGTCCATTAGCCGATGGCACTCATAAAATTTGGAACTGTCCGTCATTCAAAAACATGAGTGTGAATGATCGATACGTGGCAGTGAGGAAAGAACGCTTATGTTATGGATGTCTGGGGAAAGGGCATGCAATCAAAGATTGTAATGTCCACCCGTGCGGTATAAATGGATGTACAAAAAAGCACAACAGACTGCTACACTCAGAAAACCGAATGGACGAGGGTAGTCACGCAGTTAACGTAAGCGCAGCAACAATCAACCAGAGTAACCAAGTTACTAGTTTTCTTCAAATAGTTCCGGTATCGGTTCAGAGTGGTGGTAACAGGCTGACTACCTATGCTTTCCTCGATAGTGGGTCAACAGTTTCGTTCATTGATCAAAGCATTAAAGATCAACTACAAACCAAAGGCACGGACGTTACCTTGAACATAGCTGGCATACATGGGACGCAAGATTTGAGGACAGAGAAGGTTCCTATCACAATAAAGGGACTACATTCAAAGGTGCATTCAATTGAAGCGTTTGCACACCCATCAATCTCGTTGGGAAACACAACATATGACTACAAGGAACTGAAGAACAAATTCAGACACCTGAATGTTCTCACTAACAGAACATTCAACCTGATGGAAGTAGGCATCATACTTGGATAAGATGCCTACGAAATTCAACGTCCATTGGACTATAAGATTGGAACACGAAGTGAGCCTTTCGCCGTCTTAACAGAATGAGGATGGGTAGTCATTGGTCCCATGACAGGCAAGAAAAGTCAAAATGTTTGTCATTTCGCCTCTACAGAAGATGTGAAAGTGGCAGAAAATATCCAATCATGGTGGGACATAGAAACTTATGCTTCCAAAATAAATGTTGTAAGTCAATCAAAGAAAGAGCAACAAGCTCAGAAGTTTCTAGAGAGCACTACAAAGTTTACAGGGGAGCGGTACGAAGTGGGCATGCTCTGGAGCGAACCAGAACCCAATCTTCCAAACAACTACGGCTCAGCCCTTGGTCAGCTCTACTCACTGGAACGAAGGTTCCAACGAGACCCAAATTTGAAAGAATTGTATCAACAGTCAATTGATACAGATGTTGAAAAGGGATTTGTGAAGATCCTTGGTAAATCCGAAGTCAAAGGCACTTTCGGAAAAGAATGGTATTTGCCACACCATCCAGTACTAAACCCCAACAAACCGGGTAAAGTTCGCCGTGTTTGCAACGCTGCAGCAAAATACAAGGACGTATGCCTAAATGACAAGCTGTTAGCCGGACCCGATCTACTAAACGGATTGATCGGAACAATATTCAGATTTCGAGAAGGACCAATTGCCCTAACCGCAGATATTGAATCAATGTTTCTGCAAGTGCAAGTTCCTGAACGGGATAAAAGCTGCTTGAGATTCCTGTGGCGATCAACAATGAACAAACCTGTGCAAATTTACGAGTATCAGCGTCATGTTTTCGGAGCAAAGAGTTCACCAACATGTGCCAACTACGCTCTGAAGCGAGTAGCGACCGATAACGAAGACGAGTTCCCAATTGCAGCAAAAACAATCCAAAACAACTTCTACATGGACGATTTCATCAAGTCAGTCGAAATACCTGAAGAAGCAATCAAAGTTTTCAAACAACTGCAACCTCTTCTCTCAAAACATGGATTTGAACTGAAGAAGTGGATCACCAACAGCGAATTGGTAACCAACGCAATCCCAGAGGACTTAAGATCAATCAGCAAAACAAAGCAGGTTGAAGTAGAACCCAGCCAGGAAGGGTCATCGGTGCTTGGGCTTCAGTGGACGATTACCGATGATAGTCTACAGGTTTGTAGAGGTACAAGCAAAGAAGTTGAGACCCCAATCACCCAAAGGAAGATCTTATCTCTAGTTTCTTCAGTGTTTGATCCTCTTGGACTGTTTGCACCATTCAGTGTCCATATGAGACGACTCTTGAAGAGCATCTGGACCAAAAATGGACAACATTGGGACAACTCAGTAGAACCTAACGAAGAAGAAGAGTTTCTGAAGTGGAAGGCGCAGCTTCCAGAAGTAGCAGAAACCAGCATTGATAGAAGATACTTCAGCACAGCCGAGGACAAATGGGAACTTCATGTGTTTGCCGACGCATCTGAAGACACAATGTGCGCTGTGGCATACCTACGTTCAAAGCCCAAAGAATACTCAGCAGACTTAGCATTTGTAATCGGAAAGTGCAGAGTCGCACCGATGCGACACCTTTCCATACCACGCTTGGAACTACAAGCAGCAGTGATGGCAGTGAGACTTAAAGAACAGATAGTGAAGGAACACGAATCGAAGATTCAGAGTTGCAACTTTTGGTCAGACTCCACTACTGTACTGCAATGGATTCATAGCTCCCACCGTAAGCAACAGGTGTTTGTTGCAAACAGAGTGGCTGAGATTTCGGACACAACTAATGTTTCACAGTGGAATCATGTGAGTGTATTAACAATCCAGCTGACATCGGGATACGAGCGATCAATGTTGACGAACTTAAAAGAAGTGAATGGCTCACTGGGCCGGCCTGGTTGAAGCAACGAGAGAACGAATGGCCTGAATAGGTGAATTTATCATTTGCCTCAGACGAACAAAACGACCAAATGGTCTTCTCAGCTAAGGTTGAAGAGAAGAAGCCGCTGATTCAGTGGGAACGATTCAGCAATTACAACCGACTAGTAAATACAATGGCATACATACAGCGTGTATTCAAAAAACACAAACCGGCAACAAAAACACTAAGTGTTGAAGAAAGAGAGGATGCACAAGCAAGCATCTTCAGACTACTGCAGCAAGAACAGTTTACTGAAGAGATGAAATCTCTCAAGGCTGAAAGGGAAATTCCAAAAAACAGCAAAATCCTCCAGTTTTCACCATTCATAGACCAGCAAGGACTTATTCGTGCTCAAGGCAGAATAGGTAAAAGTCATCTGAACTTCGAAACCAAGCATCCAATACTGTTACATTGGAAGCGCCATGTAGTTGAATTATTCTTGCAAAATGAACATAAGAATAATCACCACGAAGGTACTGAACATGTCAGAAACATAGTTCAGCAGAAATTCTGGATCCTAGGCATACGAAATGCTTTGAGATCGATTAAAAACAAATGCATTAGATGTCGAAAGGGAAAAGCCCAAACAAAGGCACCAGTAATGGCAAATCTACCTGAAGAACGATTAGTTGCATCAACAGTGTTCTCGAATGTGGGCGTAGACTATTTTGGACCATTCACAGTAAAGATTGGTCGAAGAAACGAAAAGCGTTGGTGTTGTCTATTCACATGCCTTACTGTACGTGCGGTACATATAGAGATTGCACCAAAACTAGACACTGATTGTTGTCTGAACGCAATTATGCGATTCATTGCACGAAGAGGCAAACCGGTCAAAATGATTAGCGATAACGGGACAAACTTCGTTGGAGCTGAAAAAGAACTGGCAGAGTATATAGCACCATGGAACAGGGTGCGAATTGAAGAACATCTGATTCAACAAGGTATCAGATGAAAGTTCAACCCACCTGCAGCACCACACTTTGGAGGAGTGTGGGAAAGACTGGTTAGGAGTTGCAAGAAGGCAATGTACGCAGTGCTGGGCAATCGATCAGTCACGGAGGATGTTCTGTCAACCAGGATGTGTCTTGTTGAACAGACGCTGAATGCTAGACCGCTGACACAAGTCAGTTCTGATGCTACCGATTTAGAAGCTATTACTCCAAACAATTTCCCACTTGGCAACAAGAACCTTTGTTTACCGTATCTATCAGGTGCAGAGCAATTTGTTGATCATAGAAAGCTCTTCCGACAAACACAAGCTTACGCAGACCTCATCTGGGACAGATTCCGTAAAGAATACTTGCCAACGTTGAATAGTCGAAAGAAATGGCCGACCACAACGGACAGAAGTCTTCAGCAGGGTGATCTTGTGTGGTTAGTGGAAGACAGTGACAAACGTGGATATTACGATCTGGGTCGAATAATCGAAACCTTTGAAGGTTCCGACGGAGTGATTCGATCAGCGAAAATCCGAACAAAAGATGGATACTACAAGAGGCCCGTAGTGAAGCTCGCTCCAGTACTTCCAACTGACGATGATGTTTTCACGAAGGAAAACAGGGCCGGCGCTGTTGGAGCTGAGCTTAAGGAATAACAAGCCTGCATAGGCGGGGAAAATAGAAACAGAACATTTTCTGATGTCTTAGTCATTTAATAGTTATAGTTATAGTTCTAGTTCTAGTTACAGTTTGTCACGTGAGAAAAAAGGAGAAAAAGGGGGAAATAACAAAAAAGCAACACAAAGAACTCAACGTAGTAGCCGCAGAAAACGGCTGAAAGTATAACTCAGCAAAATATTGCAAAACAAATTGTCTTGAGCAGTAAATAACGTGTTACTGTGTCTTGAACTAGAAATATTCCTGAGCAGTAAATTGTTACTGTGTCTTGTATTCAAAATATTATTCTTGAGCAGTAAATTCTGTTACTGTGTCTTGTATCTACGAATTATTGGAGCTGAAATTCAACTGTTACAACCCCAACTTCTGGCATTCTCAACTTGTGAGTACAAAAAGCAAAAGCCAACTTAAGTTTGAATTTAAATATTTTTGCACAAACAGATCTTAGACATATATCTTTGTCTTCGATTTGTTTTTTCTATCGGATTGAACTGGTATACATAAAGAGATCCCGTATTGTGTGATCTGTAGCAATCCAGTTCAAATTGATAGTTGAAAAAACTAAGATCAGCGAATAGTTACGAACTAAAATAGTTAATGCAACGGTAAGTACAGCAGAGCGGATATACAGTTACAAAAGCGAACTGCATAAACGAAGTATCCGGACAGATTTTGTAACCACTCAGAACGAACTGGGCGGTGTAAAACTTTCTTTGTGAAACACAAGGAGAGCAGCCGTTACAGATGCAGTGATGTTTATGTTTCTATTTCTCATGACGCAGCTCTAAAAGAGCGATAGTGCCATGTCTTTAAAATTATGTACGATGCAGCGATGTCTTATAGTACGGGAGCAGTACTCATCGATTGGATTGTCCCACAAGGCTTAAGAGCAAACCCCCTTTATTTTCCATTTTGATTTTTAAAAAAAAAATAGAAAGCGCAAGCATACATCAATTGCATTTCAAAGCGATGGTTGAAGGATCGTACTCCCCAGCGAAACATCCGTTCAGAGAGGACAAAATAAGGATATCAAAACTTGAAAACAAAGGCATATTGGTCTGGATTGTAGACGACCAAGCAAATTATTGAGACTACAAGATGGGACGCGCTATAAAGTTCATCCAGTATGTGATGGCATTTTGCGATCAGCCCTAATGAAAGTAGGAGATGGAAATGTACCAAAAAGACCTGTTAAATTGGCGCGAGCTCTTAATTGCCTTCGGAATGAAAACAGGGCCGGCTATGTTGGCGCTTCATTATGTATCAGGGCAGGGTTTCCTCTCGAGGAACCCCTTCGTTGACAAGCCGTGTGCTAAAAAACTTCTGCTTGCATCTTTTTTGTTGCCTGTAGCACAGTGTTGACCTGATTTACTACTTTTCCTTGTTCTCACTAGGCCTTACTTTCTCGGGTTTTCTTAACCAAAAAGTTAAAATTAAGCATTCATTACTATTATATCTTCTTTACCAAGTATTAAAATGTAATATACATTTTGTCCGGATTTTTGATTAGATCGTGATTTGAAATATAGGTAAAAATGGATCTGAATCTTCTAATAGAAGCCATAAGTGCGGGTTTGGCTACTCAAATTGGCAAGAAGTTGGGAGTAAGAGGCTATCTCAATCAGAGAGAGCTCAGTAATTCGTTAATTCCGAACTTTCGCGAGAGCAGTGATAATCGGGGTTACCTTTTCAATCAGAAAAAAAGTAGTCCGATTAGAAGTAGCCTTGCTAACTTGAAAGGACTCGGAAATTTTGGCATTCATTTTAATCGAGGTGGTAGAATACAAAGAAAAGTATCGATGGGGTCTGCCAATGATTTTCGTAGTAAACCATACCAAAATTTGAGCTCTGAGTACGATCAACGGGACAATGCGCTGCAAAGTGATTCGTATGGATTTCAAAATGCTAACAAAAGAAGTGATGTGCAAAGACCAACCAAGATTGTTATTTCTAACTTAGACTTCAATGTTAATGACGAAGATATCAAAGAACTGTACTTCCAGTTTGGGCAAGTCAAACGGTATGGAGTACATTACACTCAAGATGGGAAGTCGCTGGGAACCGCTGAAGTACATTACGAAGACCGTGATAGTGCTTTTAGTGCTTATAAAAAGTATAATAATGTTACTCTGGACGGGCGTCCTATGCGCATATCAATTCTTGAGCAAAAATTACCTGTCCATCTTAGACTCTCGAGACCTTTCTATCGCTGGTCTCCACGCAATCAGTATTCAGGTTTTCCGCAAAGACGATATGATAGATTCCAAAGAAACCGATTGGGTTGGTATCCGAGGAATCAAATCGCCCATCGGCTTGCCAGGAAATTTGTAAAACGCAGTCAGGATACTTTCTACTATGGGAATCAACGAAGATTTTATGGATACCGTCAAAATGATTATAGAGGTCAAATGAACTCTTGGCCGCCTCGAAGGAGGAACTTTAGAAACTATGACAGCGGGATGAACCTCAGTTTTGACGAGGATTTGTGAATGGGTATGAAATACACATTGTCAAATGTGCTACTAATTGAGGCAAATATACAAAAACTTTGAAGAATCTTTACGCCATTAGTTCACGCCAAAAATTATTAAAATGTTTTTAAAATAATGATCCAACTGGGCTCTTGCGCATAATCTTTGAGTCGTTATATGCCGTTCTTGTTTTTGGTGCTTCTTTGAAACCATGTTCTTGTTTTGATGTACCTTCGATGTACTATTATGCTTTCAGCTCCTATTTATTCAGAACTAAGCGTTTGCTATGTTGCTTCTTTGAGTTTACAAAATTTGATGATGAATAGAATTAATCATTGGGTTTCTGATCAGATAGACCCCACTTGTAGGCGGAGGAACTATATGTGCATAGAAAGGAACTATTTGCAGGAACTTTTTGTGCAGTCGAGTTTATGCGATCATTTTTCAGGAAATAACTAAGTAGCGAAGCTCGTAGATCGTGAAATATTTAAATTCCAAATTTTCTGACTTTCCAGTTATCTAGGTTGTTTTGACAAATTGTGGAATCACAAATCTTATTGCAAGCCTCACAGCAATGATTGACTGACTCTTTACAACACTTGTAATTCTATAATAGAGGCGCCACTATTCGTGTTTTTTATTTTTGCTATTCGAAACGGCAAAATGAGTGCTTTGAAAATTAAAATTAAATCTATCTAATTAATTGATTGTAGGCTCGGAAATTATAACTTAGGAGATTTTCAAAGAAGTACCAAATTTATTCTGACTGTGAATTGCATCCAACAAACAACAAAACAACTTTGAGTTTAAATTAAAGAACGAATAATTGCGCATAAACCAAATATGATAACAACTGTTTAATAACTAAATAATCAAAGAGGAAACTTTTTTGTTAAAACTCAGAATCAACTTTTTGAAATCAAATCGATTGACAGTATATACGGCTCTATTTGAACTTTTTTAGTTTCTTGGGCATAGTTTGTATTATTCCGAGTTGGTGATATCGAGTACGTTAATTTACCGTTTGTTAATCGCTGTAATTTGTTAAGCTTATCTTAAATTGATGGTATCCAGGTATCTTTTTCTCTGTTACTGTCAAAATGATGCTCTAGAAGTATCAAGTTCTAAGTCTTTTTTTGAAAAATGCTTGGTTTGTTGCATATCTAAAAGAGTTGTTCGACTATATCGAAGAGTTCTGCTGAATTCTAAACAATTTCTTCGCAAATTTTATTGCGTTTTGAAATGTTAGAGATCCCTATTGAGTTCGTTTGCTCCAAATTTGCCTTTCTGTCTATAGGGAATGAGCGTTGTATATTTCCAAACTTCTTGCGAGCTCTGGCAAGTGTTGCTATGATAAGTCTCAAAAGGTGGCAAACTATATTCTTGTTAATAACTAAATTTTGCGAAATTGAGATTCAACAATAGGTTTGTTTGTAGGGTTGTTTGTTTGTAATTGCGGATAGATGTATCAATGTCATGCTGTTTATTGATGGTGCAAACAATAACTGAGTAGCGTTTTTGTTCCTTTTATATAAATTGTCTCCAAAAAATGAAAGTCAAAGCAGTTTTGAGATACATTTTCTGAAATGAATTTTTCGGCTGTAGTTTTTACCTAGATAAACACAACGCTTACACCTCCAGATATCTGCAAAAAAATTCATATACAGCTACTTGTTTTCGCTATTCATGTTGCATAATAGTTTTCGCGTGCTTTTGACTCATTGTCTTCCTGATTTTTCTCAGGAGTTTTTCTTGTTTTTCGAATTTTGTTTTGAGCTTTAGGCGAGTTTTTATTTTTAATTGTTCATTTTTTTGTTGTATTAGGTCATACAAGATCAATGCCCTTTCAAATAATCTTATTGCGATTTTTTTTTCTAATCATTGATAAGCAGCGAGTTTTTCGCGGTTTTGTGCAATCACGTTTCAACCAATTTTGTAATTTGAGTTGTTGCATGTCCTGTTATGATATACTTTTATTAGTTGCATTGTTTCCAGCTCGTAATTTTCTGTTTTAAATACCGTCTAATTGTGTTCGATGCCAGTATTATTTTCTTGCGGAGGGCAAGGACTTTGAATATTTTTTTAAGATATTATTTTACTGATTAAAAACCGTGCTTTCGCCTGTTTTTAAGTCTTTATCGGCGTACATGGTTCGTGTCAATGGTTTGTTCTGCTTGTTCGTGTAAATTGCCGTGATCATTTCAAGGAAATTTCTATTGGTTATAAATTTCTGTTGTTTATAAATGGTATGAAATACACATTATCAAATGTGCTACTAATTGAAGCAAATCTACAAAATCAAAAACTATGAAGAATCTTTCTCCCATTAGTTCACGCCAAAAATTATTAAAACATTAAAATTTGATCCAACTAGGCTCTTGCGCAAAATCTTTGAGTCGTTATATGCAAATCTTTTTTTTTGTGCTTCTTTGAAACCATGTTCTTGTTTTGATGTACATTCGATATACTATTATGCTTTCAGCTCCTATTTATTCAGAACTAAGCATTTGCTATGTTGTTTCTTTGAGTTTACAAAATTTGATGAATAGAATTAATCATTGGGTTTCTGATCAGATAGACCCCACTTGTAGGCAGAGGAACTATATGTGCATAGAAAGGAACTATTTGTAGGAACTTTTTGTGCAGTCGAGTTTATGCGATCATTTTTCAGGAAATAACTAAGTAGCGAAGCTCGTAGATGCTGAAATTTTTAAATTCCAAAATTTCTGACTTTCCAGTTATCTAGGTTGTTTTGACAAATTGTGGAATCACAAATCTTATTGCAAGCCTCACTGCAATGATTGACTGACTCTATACAACACTTGTAATTCTATAATAGAGGCGCTAGTATTCGTGTTTTTTGTTTTTGCTATTCGAAACGGCAAAATCAGTGCTTTCAAAATTAAAGTTCAATCTACCTAATTAATTGTTTGTAGGCGCGAAAATTATAACTTAGGAGATTTTCAAAGAAGTACCATATTTATTCTGACTGTGAATGGCATCCAACAAACAACAAAACAACTTCAAGTTTAATTTAAGAACGAATAATTGCGCGTAAACCAAATATGATAACAACCGTTTAATAACTAAATAGTCAAAGTGGTAATGATTTGCTGATTTTGGACAAAATGAATCTTCTTACCGGAACGAAAAAACTAGAAAGTTTACCAAACTGAATTGGGGACAAAATATTTTAAGTATTAAATGACCTCCATAAAAATTAACCGAAAAAGGCATTTTTCACCATAGGAAACTTCTTTGTTAAAACTCAGAATCAACTTTTTGAAACCAAATCGATTGACAGTATATACGGCTCGATTTGAACTTTTTTAGTTTCTTGGGCATAGTTTGTATTTTTCCGAGTTGGTGATATCGAGTAAGTTAATTTACCGTTTGTTAATAGCTGTAATTTGTTAAGCTTATCTTAAATTTTTGGAATCCAGGTATCTTTTTCTCTGTTACTGTCAAAATGATGCTCTAGAAGTATCAAGTTATGTCTTTTTGTTGAAAAATGCCTGGTTTGTTGCATATCTAAGAGAGTTGTTCGACTATATCGAAGAGTTCTGCTAAACAATTTCTTCGCAAACTTTATTGCGTTTTGAAATGTTAGAGATCCCTATTGAGTTCGTTTGCTCCAAATTTGCCTTTCTGTCTATAGGGAATGAGCGTTGTATATTTCCAAACTTCTTGCGAGCTCTGGCAAGTGTTGCTATGATAAGTCTCAAAAGGTGGCAAACTATAATCTTATTAATAACTAAATTTTGCGAAATTGAGATTCAACAATAGGTTTTGTTTGCAGGGTTGTTTGTTTGTAATTGCGGATAGATGTATCAATGTCATGCTGTTTATTGATGGTGCAAACAATAACTGAGTAGCGTTTTTGTTCCTTTTATATAAATTGTCTCCAAAAAATGAAAGTCGAAGCAGTTTTGAGATACATTTTCTGAAATGAATTTTTCGGCTGTAGTTTTTACCTAGATAAACACAACGCTTACACCTCCAGATATCTGCAAAAAATTCATATACAGCTACTTATTTTCGCTATTCATGTTGCATAATAGTTTTCGCGAGCTTTTGACTCATTGTCTTCCTGATTTTTCTCAGGAGTTTTTCTTGTTTTTCGAATTTTGTTTTGAGGTTTAGGCGAGTTTTATTTTTTAATTGTCCATTTTTTGGTTGTATTGGGTCAAACAAGATCAATGGACTTTCAAATAATCTTTTTGCGTTTTTTTTCTAATCATTGATAAGCAGCGAGTTTTTCGCGGTTTTGTGCAATCACGTTTTAACTAATTTTGTAATTTGAGTTGTTGCATCCTGTCCTGATATACTTTTATTAGTTGCATTGTTCCCAGCTTCCAGCACGTAATTTTCTGTTTTAAATACCGTGTAGTTGTATTCGATGCCAGTATTATTTTCTTGCGGAGGGTGAGGACTTTGAATATTTTTTGGGGATATTATTTTTTTAATTAAAAACGTGCTTTCGCCTGTTTTTAAGTCTTTATCGGCGTACATGGTTCGCGTCAATGGTTTGTTCTGCTTGTTCGTGTAAATTGCCGTGATCATTTCAAGGAAATTTTTATTGTTTATCGTCCCGAGCCACCTTAGAGGGTGAGGGAGGGAGGAGGAACTCTATGATCAACTATTTAAGGTCAGTCATGGCAAATCAGTATACTCATCGTGGAGACTTATGTCATATCACTGAAAGCCCGTCCATCGTAGCAAATACAATTGGAAAGACATTTTTGGATTTAATTTTTGTCTTCAGGTAGCTATGGAGGTTTCAAATTTTGAAGATTTCCACGTTTTCTGTTTTGCTCCAATTGTGCCAAAATATGATGAAATTGAAGTTGTTTTACCATTAAAAATTCCAATTTTTCATCAAAACTGGTACCAATATGCCTCTTTATATGCCAATAGGCCCACTTTATTTATATGTTCCTGAAGTACAGTCCTAGAAACTGCTTTGACAAAAATTGCAAACTCCTAGGACTGCCAATTATGTTTCACCTTTCTATAAGAGAGTTCGATTTTTTGCAGGTTTTCTAATTAAACTAAGATTATCCTACATGAATAATTTGTTGGTTTTATACAGGTTTTCTTTTGCCAAGTTCTCAATTTCGCTAACCTTTGTAGTAATTACGTGCTTTTTTTATTGACACGTAGATATAGGAAAGATTGTTTTTGTCTCTTTATGCATTTTCATATACAGTCGAAGTTGAATTTCGGCGCTTTCCTCTTTGGCATTTTTCGTTTCTTTTTTTTATTTACAGAACGAAATGATTTCAAATTAGGTTTTATTAACGCCTGATCCTTTTTATAAGCAAATGAACATTTTGAGCAAATGCTCAAGTATTCATAAAGACAGGTCGCATACTCTTTTTAAGTGAACTAAAATTAAGTGCTTAAAAGGGCTTTGTATTTTTTAGCAACTGGTTTTACTGCTTCGTTTGCTCCAGATTTGTTTTTGTCTATAGCGAATGTGTGTTGTATTTTTCAAGTTCCTTGCGAGCTCTGGCAAGTGTTGCTATAATAAATCTCAAAAGGTGGCAAACTATATTCTGATTAATAACTAAATTTTGCGAAATTGAGATGCGACTATAGGTTAATGGAGTTGATTGTTGGTAATTGCGCATAGATGTATCAATGTCATGCTGTTTATTGGTGGTGCAAACAGTAACTGAGTAGAGTTTTTGTTCCTTTTATTTGAATTGTTTCCAAAAATTGAAAGCTGTCACAGCAATTTTGAGATACAATTTCTAAAATAATTTTTTCGGCTGTTTTTTTCACCTAGAGTTGCCTTGGAAACACAACACTTACACCTCCAGATATCTGGATAAAAGTTATATACAGCAACTTGTTTTCGCTATTCATGTTGCCTAATAGTTTTCGCGAGCCTTTGACACATTGTCTTCTTGATTTTTCTCGTGAGTTTATCTTGTTTTTCGAATGTTTTGAGCTTTAGGCGAGTTTTTTTTCAATATCTTTTTTTGGTTTTATAGGGTTGAACAAGATCAACGGACTTTCAAATAATCTTATTGCGATTTTTTTTGTTCTAATCATCGTTAAGCATTGATATTTTCGCGGTTTTGTGCAATCACGTTTTAACCATTTTTGTAATTTGAGTTGCTGCATCCTTTCCTAATTTACGTTTTTATGGTGCATTGTTTCCGGCATACAGCAAGCAATTTTTTTGTTAAATACTCTAATTTTATTTGATGCCAGTAGTAATGCCTTACGGAGGGCGAGGACTTTGCATAATTGCTGTTATTTTGGGATATCATTTTACTGATTAAAAACCTTGCCTTCGGCTGTTTTTAAGTCTTTATGGGCGTACATGGTTCTTATCAATGGGTTGTTCTGCTTGTTCCTGGAAGTTGCCATGATTTCTGTTTTTTGTTCCGACACACCTTAGAGGGTGGGGGAGGGAACAGGAACTCTGTGGTCAACTTAGTTTTGGTCAGTCAATTATGGCAAATCAATATATACATCGTGGAGATTTAAGTGGTATCATTGAAAGCCCGTCCATCATATCAAATACAATTTGAAAGACGTATTTGAATTTAGTTTCTTTTTCCGGCAGCTATGGAGGTTTCAAATTTCGAAACGATTTTACTGATTTCTGTTTTGTTCCAATTGTGCCAAAATATGATGATATTGAAATTGTTTTACCATTGAAATTTCCAGTTTTTCACCAAAACTGCTACCAATATGCCTCTTTTTATGCCAATAGGCCCACTTTATTTACGTGTTCCGGAAGTACTGTCCCAGAAACCACTTGAACAGTAGTTGCAAACTCCTGGGACTGCCAATTTTGCTTCATCTTCCAATGAGAGAGTGCGATTTTGTGCGGTTTTATTCTAATTAAACTATAATATTCCTTAGTAATTTGTTTGTTTTATTCAATTTTTTTGTCAAGTTCTCAATTTCGCTAACCTTTAGTTTTTACGTGGTTTTTATTGACACGTAGGAACAGGAAAGATTGTTTTGGTCTCTTTTTGGATTTTTAATTACTGTCGAAGTTGAATTTCGGCGCTTTCTTCTTTGGCATTTTTCGTTTCTTTTTGTTAAAGAACGAAATGATTTCAAATTGGGGTTTAATTAACGACTGATGCTGTTTATAAGCAAATGAACATTTGGAGCAAATGCTCAAGTATTCATATAGACAGGTCGCATACTCTTTTTAAATGAACTAAAATTAAGTGCTTTAAAGGGCTTTGTCTTTTTAGCTACTGGTTTTTTTTGCTTCGTTTGCTCCGTATTTTGTTTTCTGTCTATGGAAATGTGTGTTGTATATTTCCAAACTTCTTGCGAGCTCTTGATGTGTTGCTGTGATAAGTGTCAGAAGGTGGCAAACTATATTTTTTATTAATATGCAATTTTAATAATAACTAAATTTTGCGAAATTGAGATGCGACAATACGTTAATGGAGTTGATTGTTTGTAATTGCGCATAGATGTGTCAATGTCATGCTGTTTATTGGTGGTGCAAACAATAACTGAGTAGCGTTTTTGTTCCTTTTATTCAAATTGTCGTCTCCAAAAAATGAAAGTCAAAGCAATTTTGAGATATATTTGGCCCACTTTGTTTTTGTGTTCCGGAAGTACAGTCTTATAATTCGCTTTAACAATATTTGCAAACTCCTAGGACTGCCAATTTTGCTTCACCTTTCTATGAGAGAGTTCGATTTTTCGCAGGTTTTTTTCTAACTAAACTATAATTATCCTAAATGAATAATTTATTTATTTTATACAGGTTTTTTTGCCAAGTTCTCAGTTTCGCTGACCTTTGGAGTAATTACGTGGTTTTTATTGACACGTAGGAATAGGCAAGATTGACACGTGTGAATAGGCAAGAATGATTTCAAATTATGGTTCATTTAACGACTGATCCCGCTTATAAGCAAGTGAACATTTTGTGCAAATGCTCAAGTATTCATAAAGACAGGTCGCATACTCTTTTTAAGTGAACTAAAATTAAGTGCTTAAAAGGGCTTTGTGTTTTTTAGCAACTGGTTTTATTGCTTCGTTTGCTCCAGATTTGCTTTTGTGTCTATAGAGAATGTGTGTTGTATATTTCCAAATTTCTTGCGAGCTCTGGAAAAGGTTGCTATGAAAGTCTCAAAAGATTGCAAACTATATTCTTCTTAATAACTAAATTTTGCGAAATTGAGATGCGACAATAGGTTAATGGAGTTGATTGTTGGTAATTGCGCATAGATGGATCAATGTCATGCTGTTTATTGGTGGTGCAAACAATAACTGAGTAGCGTTTTTGTTCCTTTTATTTGAAATTTTTCCAAAAAATGAAAGCTGTCACAGCAATTGAGATACATTTTGTAAATTGATTTTTTCGGCTGTTTTTTCTTACCTAGAGTTGTCTTTGAAACACAACACTTACACCACCAGATATCTGGATAAAAGTTATATACAGCAACGTGTTTTCGCTATTCATGTTGCACAATAGTTTTCGCGAGACTTTGACACAATCTTCTTGATTTTTCTCGTGAGTTTATCTTGTTTTTCGAATGTTTTGAGCTTTAGGCGAGTTTTTTTTTCAATATCTTTTTTTTTGGTTTTATAGGGTTGAACAAGATCAACGGACTTTCAAATAATCTTATTGCGATTTTTTTGTTCTAATCATTGTTAAGCAGCGATATTTTTGCGGTTTTGTGCAATCGCTTCTTAACCAATTTTGTAATTTGAGTTGCTGCATCCTTTCCTAATTTACGTTTATAAGGTGCATTGTTTCCGGCATACAGCACGCAATTTTTTGTTTTAAATGCTGTCTAATTATATTTGATGCCAGTATTAATCCCTTACGGAGGGCGAGGACTTTGAATAATTGGTATTTTTTGGGATATCATTTTACTGATTAAAAACCGTGCTTTCGGCTGTTTTTAAGTCTTTATTGGCTTGCATGGTTCGCGTCAATGGTTTGCTCTGCTTGTTCCTGGAAGTTGCCGTGATTTCTATTTATTGTTACGACCCACCTTAGAGGGGGTGAGGAAGGGAAGAGGAACTCTTATGATCAACTTTTTTTGGTCAGTCAATTATGGCAAATCAATATATACATCGTGGAGACTTAAGTGGTATCTTTGAAAGCACGTCCATCATATCAAATACAATTGGAAAGACGTATTTGAATTTATGTTTTTTCAGGGAGCTCTGGAGGTTTAAGATTTTGAAAAGATTTTACTGATTTCTGTTGTTTTGTTCCAATTGTGCCAAAATATGATGAAATTGAAATTGCTTTACCATTAAAAATTCCACAGTTTTTCATCCGAACTGGTACCAATATGCCTCTTTATATGCCAATGTTTATAAGGCCCACTTTGTTTATGTATTCCTGGAGTACAGTCCTAGAAAGCGCTTTAACAAAAATTGCAAACTCCTAGGACTGCCAATTTTGCTTCACTTTTCTATGAGAGATTTCAATTTTTGCAGGTTTTTTAATTAAACGATGATTATCCTAAATGAATAATTTGTTTGTTTTACTCAGGTTTTTTTTGCCAATTTCTCAATTTCGCTAACCTTTGGAGTAATTACATGTTTTTTATTGACACATAGGAATAGGAAAGATTGTTTTTGTCTCTTTATGTATTTTCATTTACAGTCGAAGTTGAATTTCGGCGCTTTTCTCTTTGGCTTTTGTCTTTTTTTAAAATTTACAGAACGTAATGATTGCAAATTAAGGTTCATTTAACGACTGATCCTGTTTATAAGCAAATGAACATTTTGGGCAAATGCTCAAGTATCAATAAAGACAGGTCGCATATTAGTGAACTAGAATTAGGTGCTTAAAAGGGCTTTGTATTTTTTAGCTAATGGTTTTATTGCTTTGACACGGCAGTTTTTCATATCAAATTTCTGTCTGGTATTTGGACTTTGTGGCGTTAATTTTGTTTGTCATCCTGTCAGATTATCACAAATATGACAGATCAAAGCGTCTTTAAAAAATTTATCAATTTAACATATATAATGGTTCCTTGAATAATTCATGGTTTTAACGGCTTTGACACCGTTTTCTCCCTAAGTTTTGTTTTTTGCCTGTAATCGTTCTTTGTGTCAACGTATGTCCTAATCTGTAAAATGACAGTTCTCAATGGCTGCCTATGGTGGTGTACAGTAATCTATGCAAAAGTTTTATTTTCTAGGTGATGGTTTTAAAGACTTTGAAATTGTTTAAAATTTATATTGTTTTTGAAAATGCCTTTTTTTCTGTCAACTTTTATTTCGGTCTGAATAATGAAAGGTTGCGTCAACTGTTTTTTCAATCGTTCATTGATCTGTCGGTCGTTTTTAGTGATTTTTTTTGGTGTGGACGCTATGTTTCTTCATAGAATCTTATTTTTGATACTTGCCAATTTCTGTTTAGTTTTGCCTTTTTAAAAGCGGGCCCAGTGATGTTCAAATGAGTCGCAAGTAACAGATTTTTATAATTAATTTGAGTTTTGAATCTATCATGTAATCTTTCCTGTTAATATCTTATAGTGGTGAAATAGCGGAATTACTGCCAATTTATAGCTTAGCCTTTGTAAACACACGTTGGAAGTTGTTTACAATGAACAGAAATTGAAACTCTTAACTTTTTAAAAACGAATTGGTCCTCGGTCCTAGGAATGAACAACTGGGTATATTTAAGGCTCTTAGTGATTAGCTGATGGTTTCAACGGCTGCTACAGTTTTCTTTCAAAATTAAATTTAATTTTTCCTTTTTGTTCGTTTTTGTTGTTGTTTGACATATTTTTGGACTTATTCTCACTAATGACAGGTCCAATTGTGATCAGCTTGTGATGACTTTGGAGAAAATTGTTTTCAAAAAATGACTGGATTTTGTAGCGTTGCAGCTGCTTTTCTTTGTTCTGCGAACTTAGCTTAGCCTCGGTGAAGAAAAAGCGTCTCTTTCATAAGAATTTTGAATTAGTCTATAGGGTTTTATGTTCTAGCTAAGTGTTTTATGTCTCTGGTACTACGATTTTTGTGACAATTTTGTTATTCTTGGATTTTTGCCTATTTTTGAATTTTTTTCGTCATATTGTCACATGTCTTGTTCCATTGACATCGGAAGAGGGCGTAATTGAACATCATTTTTCTGATGTTAGTGCATTGTTTGTTTTAAGTGTCTTTGACACCGTTTTCCTGCAAAATTGTGTTGATATTCAAAAATTTTTGCTTGTCTTTATCGTTCTTTATGTAGTCATATGTCATCCTCGATGGTGATAAGTCTCAATGGCTAAATAAACCTATAATATGATTCCAGTCGATAGCTGATGGTTCTAAGAACTTTGATTTTTTAAAATAAAATTATAAACGTATTTTTGAACTTTGCGCCTTTTTTGTCGACTTGATATCTATTCTTAATAAGAACACGTCACATAGCTTTTACTTGTTTATATATTGCTTTGTCAATCATCGTTTTTTATTAAAGGACGTCGAGTTTTGATTTTAATGTTTTTGTTATTTGGTTTTTTTCCTAATGGCTCACTCGTAGTGCTTCGACTTTTTCTACTAATGCACCTTTTATTTTTAAACAGCATGCGATCTCTTGAAAGATTTCTATCTTTTCCTCGTTTGGTAGACAATTGCCGAGTCTCCCTATGTAAATTTTTTATGAATTATGTCTTGAGGAAGATTATCGGTTTTTTTTCGGGTTTTGACGACGAGTATTTGCTATCTTATGGTTTTTTGACCGGAAGTGCTATTTGTTCAGGTAGCCTCTTGGTTCTAAAAGTGAAATCGAATAAAATTGCAGTGTGAAGTATTTTTCTTTCTGAGCGAGAGAAGATTTTGTTCACCGCTGCTTTGAGTGAATGGCACTGCGCCAATGTGTAACCCTCTGGGATTAATATTAGTGTTTTTGGATGCGCAGTAGGGAGTTTGAAGAGCAAATTTGGGTCATACTTCTCAATTTTCAATTAAGCGTTCGCATTTTTTGCAATAGTCTTTTTTGGATATTTGAGTAATCTTTTTTCGTAGTCAGTGCATATGGCGACATCCCTTTGATAATTCATGCCTTTAATTCCACGGATTTTGTGACGCGGTGTTTTATAAAAGTTTACACACTAATTCAATTTTGGTTTGAATTAAAGGTTTATGTGCACCTGGAGGTATTTTGGTTTCGTGGTATTGATAATTCAGTTATTTCTGGGATTAAGTGTTTGAAAATGTAGAAGTTCTTTCATTTTTCCGATTGTAACAATATTTTGTCATTGAGCAAAATTTTTCAATTTCAATCATTGATTTCTGTTTTCACTGTTTCATTTCTACAAGAGGATGACAATGTTTTATTTGCTCAACCTCCACTGCTAAATAATGAAATGTATTTTCCTACTTAACATTTTCCAATTTGGTTTTAAATTTTCAAAATTATTTTGAGAATTTAAGAGTTGTTTCTCAGATTTTTGTGCCTAATGCTTTCACTGTTTGGTTTGCAGATTTCTGTTTTAAGACAGATCATTTCATTTTTATTTGTCCCGACAGCTTTTTGAGTTGAAGTTTTGCCCTTCTTCAAAATTTTGGGCTTATTTTCAACGTTATCAGATGTGTTTCTAATAAAACAAAGTTTTGCTCTTTCTTGATCTCACATGACTTCTCTTTGTCAACATTTTCAGTTACGACTTTAATCTGTTTACGGCTTCCCAGTACGTAATTGTTTCAATGTTTGCTGTCTCCACTGTTGTCAATGCTTTTAAGACTGTTCTTTAGCCGTTTGCAAATTTTTAAGTTAACTCTTGTAAAGTGAAGAATAAAAGCTTCCAGACAAAATATTGTTTGGGCAGCAATTTTATTTGGAAGCCAAATACCGTATTTTTTTAAAAACCGGAAGTACTGTCTTAATGCTGCGTTTTGACCTAAAAGTGAATGAGTAAGATGGCCGGGTGAACTATTTATGCTGAGCGAGAGAAGTTTTTCGTTCTTGAATGACTTTTGTACTGTACGAAGTTTTCTATAGACTGGCGCGTATCTTTAACTGTTCTTGCCGTTTTTTCGTACATTTGGCTCAATTGTTTTGGTAAGCCCCCTGTAGAAAAGTTTGATCGAAGCTGCATTCTTATGTACTTTCTCAAACTGGAAATTGATAGTAGCGTTTTTTGTATCTACATTATGCCCTCTTAATAAATGAGGCGTTGAGTTTCAGTTTTTGGCGTGAGCTGTTGTGTTTTAGAAGTTTGTACGTATACAAAATGATTGCGACGGTTTTGTGTCATATTTTCTTAAATTTTTTGTCAATTTTGGTTTATTACAATAAACCGCTCTGTGTTGCGTTGAAAATTTAGCTTTGGTATTTGTAAGGCAATTTTTTGACCGCATTTTCGTAAAATTTATGAAAAATTTGTTCACATAATTTCCATTTTAATAATGTTTTGACATTTTTGGAGAATTTTTGTATCAAATCTTTGAATTGTTTCCACTCATTTGTTTCGATTGCAATAGCTTAAAAACAGCTGAAGCTAAAGGGTAAATACTGAAATTTGCTTGCCACCTTATTTGTCGTACACGTTTATTTCTACGTTAATTTTGTAAGATTTTGTTTTCAACGTTGAAAAGTAAAACTCCGGACTTTCCCTTTCGTGCTTTTGATGGGTTTGTATTTGGCACGTTTTTGGGACAATGTTCTATGGTGATTGGTTGTTAGAACGTTTGTTTTTTAATATCCGCACAGCGATAGCTGGGGCTATTATTGGCCTTCTCTTTGTTTTTTACAATTCAAAGAATTTGAATTGTATTGGGGCGCTGTCTTTTTTACGACTCGAAGAGGAGTATTGGAGAAGTCTTTTTTTTCACAATTCAAAGAATTTGAATTGTATTGGGGCGCTGTCTTTTCAAGATCTGTTCACACATTTTCATGATTTTTGAAGTCAAATTGGAGTAGCGATTTTGGCCACGCCGGAACAGGAAATGGAGCGAAAAAGCAAGTGGTTTGCGGCGTGAAATTTTTTCGCTCTAAATTTAACGTAGAGTGAGAAAACGGTGTTTGAACAAAAATTCGCTTTCTAGCTAGTGGTTTTTTGTTCCCATGCAGCAATTTCAATTTGATTTGTTTTCTGTTTTTTCGATTTTTTGGATCGGTTTTTTTTCTCAATGGTTTTCCCAATCCATTCATAGTCCGTTCTAGGTCTAGTTTTCTGTTTAGTCAATGAAAATCCTTTGAATTGTACGTCAGGATTTGTCCTGCTATGTTTTTTTTAATCAATTTTATTGGATTGATTTTTGAACCGGGAAATTAAACGCGTGAATAAATTTGGAGTGTTTTTGGTGCTGAACAATAGTGAAGAGCGGAGCGAAAAGAGAGTGCTTTTTGTTGATACCGCTGCTTTTGAGAGAGCGAGAAATTGATGTGTGAAAAAATTTTCTCTAAGCGAGCGAAATTTTTGTTCGTGCGGCTTTTAAAAGCAGTTTTTTTTGCAACTTTTGATGGTTATGAGGTTTGATTGTGGTATTGTAGTAGTTTTAGGCTTGCTCTAATCGCAAGTCAACTCTTTTCGGCTTTATGTTTCCTTGTATTATTAAAAAAAGTCATCAAGTTTTTTTGTACAATTTGTATTTGAATGCCGTTTATATTGTTCCTTAATTTTTTATGGGATTTGTGGAGGTTCAGGGTTCACAATAGTTGTTTTAGATGTTTAGTCATAAGTATGGGCAATTTTCTCCTTCGAGTCGTTTCCGGAATTCTTCCGGCTATGTTTTTTTTTAAGATCTGTTCACACATTTTCATGATTTTTGAAGTCAAATTGTAGTGATTTTGGTAACGCCGAAACAGGAAGTGGAGCGAAAAAGCAAGTGGTTTGCGGCGTGAAATTTTTTACCCTAAAGTTAGAGTAGAGTGAGAAAACGGTGTTTGAACAAAAATTCGCTTTCTCGCTAGTGGTTTTTTGTTCACATGCGGCAATTTCAATTTGATTTTTACTGTTTTTTCGATTTTTTGGATCGTATTTTTTTCTTAATAGTTTTCCCAATCCATTCATAGTCCGTTCTAGGTCTAGTTTTCTGTTTAGTCAATGAAAATTCTTTGAATTGTACGTCAGGACTAGTCCTGCTATGTTTTTTTTATTCAATTCTATTGGATTGATTTTTGAAGCGGGAAACGCGTGAAAAAATTTGGAGTGATTTTGGTGCTGAACAATAGTGAAGAGGGGAGCGAAAAGAGTGCTTTTTGTTGATACCGCTGTTTTTGAGAGAGCTAGAAATTAATGTGTGAAAAAATTTTCTCTAACGAGAGGAATTTTTTTGTTCGTGCGGCTTTTAAAAGCAGTTTTTTGCAACTTTTGATGGTTATGAGGTTTGATTGTGGTATTGTAGTAGTTTTAGGCTTGTTTCGATAGGAGTTGAAGGTTTCAAGTATTTAATTTGAGTTTAATGCTAATTTGGAGGTTTTTGATTGGTTTTGCTGATTTTTAGACGAAGTTTTGATTTTTTTCCTGCTTTTTTTTGTTTTAAAGCTTTGAGTGGGATTTGAATAGACGCTTTTTGCTTAAGGAATACTCAGTTACCAAATGACTAAAGTTTTCTTGGTATAAATCATTTTTTTTCTTAGGAAAACTGACAAAAAATTGAGAAAATTTTAAACCTTTTTTTTATTTTTTGCAGTTTTTCTTTAAACTTAGACAATTTTACTAGCCTATTATGGCTTGCCCATTGTTTTGCAAGCTTTTGAATTCTATAATGGCAAGTAAGTTCTTTTCGGCTTTATGTTTCCTTGTACTATTAAAAGAAGTCATTATTTTTTCTAGTTTTTTTCAATTTGTATTTGAATGCCGTTTTCTTATATTTCTAAATTATATTCTTATATTTCTTATATTATATTTCTTAATTTTTTATGGCATTTGTGGAGGTTCAGTGTTCACAATAGTTGTTTCAGATGTTTGGTCTTAAGCATGGGCATTTTTATCCTTGGAGTCTTTTCCTGAATTCTTCCGGGAATGTTTTTTTTAAGATCTGTTCACACATTTTCATGATTTTTGAAGACAAATTGGAGTAGTGATTTTGGTCACGCCGAAATAGGAAATTGAGCGAAAAAGCAAGTGGTTTGCGGCTTGAAAGTTTTTACTCTAAAGTTAGAGTAGAGTGAGAAAACGGTATTTGAACAAAAATTCGCTTTCTCGCTAGTGGTTTTTTTCACATGCGGCAATTTCAATTTGATTTTTACTGTTTTTTCGATTTTTTGGATCGTATTTTTTTCTTAATGGTTTTCCCAATCCATTCAAAGTCCGTTCAACGTCTAGTTTTCTGTTTAGTCAATGAAAATTCTTTGAATTGTACGTCAGGACTAGTCCTGCTATGTTTTTTTTAATTTTATTGGATTGATTTTTGAAGCGGGAAACGCGTGAAAAAATTTGGAGTGATTTTGGTGCTGAACAATAGTGAAGAGCGGAGCGAAAAGAGTGCTTTTTGTTGATACCGCTGTTTTTGAGAGAGCAAGAAAATAATGGTTGAAAAAATTTTCTCTAACGAGAGAATTTTTGTTCGTGCGGCTTTTAAAAGCAGTTTTTTTTGCAACTTTTGATGGTTATGAGGTTTTATTGTGGTATTGTAGTAGTTTTAGGCTTGCTCTAATCGCAAGTCAACTCTTTTCGGCTTCATGTTTCCTTGTATTATTAAAAAAAGTCATTAGGTTTTTTTTTGTACAATTTGTATTTGAATGCCGTTTCTATTCTTCCTTAATTTTTTTGTGGCATTTGTGGAGGTTCAGGGTTCACAATAGTTCATTTAGATGTTTAGTCATAAGTATGGGCAATTTTCTCCTTAGAGTCGTTTCCGGAATTCTTTTGGGCTATGTTTTTATTAAGAATTCTTCCGGCTATGTGTTTTTAAGGCTATTAGAGAACAGCTAATAGAGGCAGCAAAAACTAATACAGGTTTTAAATCAAAAATATAACATATCAGCCTTCAATGAAAAAACGAATTTTTTTCGTCTGTCTTTTTTTTGAGACTGCAGATCTACGAAGCTATTGCGGCTATTTTCTGGCGATCTGCCAGCTATTTTTTTGCTTTTACTTTATGAGTTTTTTCTTTAAAGTTTTGATGATTTGATCCTTTTTGGCCTCTTTTTGATCATCTTCCATATAGCTGGTAATTCTAGCTAGTGTAATGCATTTCTGAGAGTTTGCCGGGTTTAATGTTGAGAATTAATTGATGTTTTTTTGAGAAACTTTGGGCGACTGTGTTATGGTAATAAATGATTTGTTGCTTTTGTGATCTGTTTCATTTGTATTGCTCCGGAATAATTTTACAGAAGATTGAATTCATTTTTTCCAGGATTTCTCCAACGAGCATTGACTATCAATTGGGCTGTTTGCAATGCTGTGACGCCGAAACCGAACAATTTTTGGTTTCTTGGGACCTGAATTTTAGAGACCGTTTAATTTCAAATTTGAGATCGTTTAATTCGTGGCTATTAATATTCCGTGCAGTTTTTTATATTTATCAGCTTTTATACATAATTAAAATAGGGGCTCATTTTCAAGAGAGACTGATATATTCTAGATAATGCATTTATACTTTTTAATATTTCAATCGGTTTTCTCTGTGAACTGAGTGGAAATAAAATTTTGTCTGAAAAAGTTATCTTTTTGAAAGTTTTCTAAATGTTGCTGCAGTTATTTCTTTCTGTTTTTGCTTGCTTCACTGATGTCAATGCTGAAATTTTTATCGTACTGACAGGGGGTCAAAATCGTTTTTAGCTATGTTCTTAATGGTTTTTCTGTTTAAACTTTAACGTATGGTCTTTGTTCTGCTGAGCTTGTACGCGTTTGCAGTTTTATAAGTTTCCGATGCTGAATAAGGCATCAAATGTAAATGCAGGTTAATTTAACTGATTATCGAAGAGTAGCTCAGCTGAAAAAAAGAATAGGTTAAGTAAGATGACTGAGTGGTTGAAGTTCGATTTTTATCGTTTATCCCACGCTATGAACTTTTGCGATCCAATTAATCTTGCGTTTACATGTTGCCTGTTTTTGTCATATATTTCACTGAATGAAAAATTTGATAGGTGTACAATTGATCTGATCATTTATCAATTGAATAATTTTATTGTTCATGCGATCCCTAACAAGGTGATTGGAGCAAAAATTGATAGCTACTGCGCGCAAAATTACGTTCCCCTAACATTCAATTGCCAAGATTGAATCTATATGATTTTACAAGATATCGGTGGTTTGGCGGAGCTGAAATATAATTTCCTTTTTATTTGGTATCTGTTTTGTCATCATTGTTGTAAATTTTTTTGTATCACTAGTTTTAATAGGCTTTAACATGGGTTGATTCTCTCGTAAACAAACGCTGCAACAGACCGTTTGAATTTTTTAAAAATATCTCTAAAATCAAATGTTAATGCTGTCATCATTTAGTTGATGCACATAGCTTTGCAGAGCATTAATTGACCATCGGCTGTGATCAAGTTTCGACTCTCATTGATGGCTGCTAACGTATCTGATCTAGAATTGCCATGTGTGATTTCCTGACGATGAATGTAGGAACTGATTTTAGGTTAAAATGCTGTCTGTGGTTTTGCAAACATTCGGATGGGATGATGAAGGCGATAGCTAGAAGGCTCCGAGAGCAGTTCGCGGTTCGTTGAACAGAAGAAAATGGGCTTTTTTCAACAGCTCAAACTGCTGTTATGGAAGAATTACACTGTGAAGAAGCGTCACCCGGTATGTGTCTGGGAAAATTAAGATTGGTAAAATTAATCAAAGCCAAATTTCTCACAACTTTTCTAACCTGGGATGTGACTGCTCATAATTGGTATTAAAAAGCTTTGTATCTTTTAGTTAATAGTTTTCTTTGCTTATCCAAACTCAAAGCTATACGAAGCATAATAAAAGTTGTGTTTTTTTTTACAAGATTCCGAAAATATACCGGGAAAGTTATTTTAAAATTGGTATGCGATGTTTGGTTTCAGTTTGTGTTGCTTGCGGAGCTGACAATCCCTCTGGTCATTTTCTTTGTGTTGGTCGGAATCCGGCTACGCGAAGAGCCAAGACGATATTCAACTTATAACACATATAAGCAACCATTGCCATCTGCTGGGCTATTACCGTTTCTTAACAAGTTTTGCCCTGGTGGCGAGAGAAATCGAGTATCAATGTTTGCTGATTTGATTCGGGTTCTTTCGTCGCTCCATCTTAACAATACCCTTCTTGCGGAAAACGACGAGATAGCCCTGGATAATGCACCACGTGGAAATACTAATGATGGTTTGAATGGGGCTGAAACGTCCGACCTTGGTTGGGTTCAAGACCCTGTTGGTGATCTGGAGCTATTCAACTCTAGTAAGTAACGGTCAAGCTCAACTTTTGAAAATCATTAAAAATACTTTTCGAGTAGATTTTGGATTCTTTTAACTGCAAAAAAAAACATTTCATTTTTCGTCGGTTTGCTTGACATGAAATGTACCGATTTTTTTTTACTTTGCGCTGCATAAGTTGAAGCAACAAAATTCCTAAGCATATAGCTATGCTGTATTTGAAGCCAGCTGAATTTAAATCGTTTTTTTCGTTTAACCATTCTTCGTTGTAAGGTATGTGCGCCCTGCCCTGTATTTGAAGGCATCCTATAAAGTCATGTGTGATAATTTTGGAACTAATGTTTTCGACGTATCGACTTACTAATGGGTTGAGAAGAGGCCGAAGTCCGAGTGAAACCACTAATAGCGAGTGTCGAAAGCAGTAGCTTATGTGCTTAATTTACTGTGCGTCCGACAAAAAAACTTTATTGATACTGAAGATTACGTCAACTTTTCAGAACAATAATATTGCCTATTAATTGCTCTCGAACGAAGTTCGTAGCAATTATTGTAAACGTGTTGGTATTTTTAATGCAATTTTTTCGCTTGACCGTTGCGGCGCTTTTCTTCTAGAACATTCTTTGACTTCTCAAGTGACTTTTTCACGCTTTCGTTCTTCATTTTTGGGTGATCTCTAAAATGAAAAATTGATTGCAGCAAAGCGACAAGAAGTGGGCAGTTCGAATCCAGGCGTGGTTTACAATTTTTGCACAAATAAAGAAAAATTTATCTAGGCTACAGCCGCTGAATTAAATTGCCGCGCCTGTCGTTCGAGAGCAACTCTTCCCACATTAGTCGGTTTGTGTTTATCGGACAGTTGACGTAATAGCTGTAATCATTGGACAGTTGACTTAATAGGTGCTGTTTTATTAGATTGTAGACGTAATTTTCAGTTTTATTGGCCAAAAATTCTGTATTAACCGGCACAAATCGCGCTTTTCTGTAAATTAGTGTAAATTAATTTGAAGTAGAGATTTGAAATTGCATGATTCAATAGTTCGTGAGGATTACAATGTTTTTTGTCCAAGCTGCGAATTGCCGAGTAGGAGAGTTTGACACAGCTGAAATTAGCTATATGTTTGATGTTAAATTGAAAGCTTTAAATTTTTGTTCATTCATTTATGAATGAAGAAATGCCTGGTTGCTTGGTAAAGTAATTCCAGGAATTATTTGTTTTCAAACTAATCATTGTTTTAAAACTGATTGATTATAGCTAAGTAAAGATTTACTTCGGTTAGTGATTTTTAGCAGCCTCACTATGCCGATCGATATAAATGTGATCTCAGTGAACTATTAAAACTCAATTTTGGATTGCGAATACATACATTTACTTAAACAGTCATGTACAATTCTCGAGTGTAAAGTAGTTATTTAATTGAAGTAATTTTTCCAAAGAAATTACAAGTTATACATGACGTCTAACCTAGAAAATCAAACACTTTAAAATACATCCATGAAAGATTTCTGCCCAATTAATGAAAATCCGGATGATAGTATCGCAAAAAGAACTTTATCGAAAAGCGTTCGAAACATTTTTTTGTTTTCCTACATTTAAAAACATAGTGGTAGGTCGTTCAAACTGTTGATGTCAGGCGGCATGAATGCTTGTTTGAATTTTCTGCTTTTGAAGAATGTTGGGGAAGTTTCTTCGTTCTTATTGATTCTGTTGTGCCGTTGGAATTGGTTGAGCCAATTTATAGAAAAACGAAAGCAAAAGACCTGGCTTAATATGCCAGAATTTTGACACTACTTGTTTCGTCTAAAAAAGGTATAAAACAAAAATAAAGATGCATGAATTTGAAAGTCAGGATAAACCGTTGAAGACGGAGAACGTGCGTTGGGGTGCAATTTTTAGAACCTACTGAGCCAGTAATGTGGACCGATTTGGAAACGCAGTTAGCGAGTCAGATTTTTAACATTTCCAGGATTTTGGATTGTATTGATGCTGTTTTTTAAAATGTTTCCACAAATTTTTCCATGACAGCTTTAAAAACGAGATAAACAGGTGACGCCCAGAGGGCAGTAATTTTCATTAGAGGTTCCTATAGTAAGCCAGTAAGCCATATTTTTGTCTGTTTTTTTTGCTATATGTTTTGACATACATTTGGTAAAAAGGACAATTCTTTTTCCACCCACAACATTAACCCACCGAATTCTTCTGTGTTTTCTGCATGACAACTTTTGATGGTTTGAATACCCCTACGACCTATCCAGTTTTGCTGCAATCCACTCAACCTAACCGATTTCATAGAAACTTCTTTTCAGTCTTTAACTATAGCAATTACTTTACTGTTGTTGGTCTTTTTATGCAATTTGCTCTCTGAGCAAGAAACATTCGCAACTTTTTTTACTTCAGAAAAGGTGCATTTCTCTTAAAGTTGATCTCTAATTATGCAATTCACCGAAACTGCCGAGGAGACATACATTTGGTAAAAAGGATAATTCTTTTTCCACCCACAACATTAACCCACCGAATTCTTCTGTGTTTTCTGCATGACAACTTTGATGGTTTGAATATCCCTACGACCTATCCAGTTTTGCTGCAATCCTCTCAGCCTAACCGATTTCATAGAAACTTCTTTTCAGTCTTAAACTATGTCTTTACTCTCGATGCGATAGCAACACTTCTATAACTTATGAGAGGATTTACTTGATAACGTCCAATTTAAATAGAAAATCAAAAACAAAAGTGGCATGATATGTTCCGTGATTAGAGGAGGAGTTTACGCCCAATTTTTATTCAACAACAGTGTCAATAGAAGTGTCATATAATCATATGAACAGTGGCGTAATTTATGCAACTTTTTATCGCGGTGAGAGTTGGGATCTTTTCCGTTTTTTGTGCCCCCCCCCCCCCCCCAGCTGAGTGCCGTCATATTATTTGCACCCCCCAGAAGCACGTGCCAAAGTTTAACACAATGATTTAACATGTAATGACACGTGCTCTACATCTGGGGGAAGCATAACGTACTTGGGGGGGGGGGGGGGCACAAACGGAAAAGATCCGAGAGTTAATTAAAACAATATACGTCGCGGTTGTAAGCTAAATCTCTAAACTATTCAACGACTATTCTTCGCCTCATGTGGAGGCTCAGCATCTGCGAACTACCTCATTTTATGTTTTTGTGTGAGTTTTGTGTGAGGATTTTTGAGCATACGTGACTCCAGTAGAAAAGAATATCTGTTGTTTTTTTTGGGTAATTGTAGCTGAAGCTCAATTGAGTTTACGGAA
This sequence comes from Convolutriloba macropyga, assembly GCF_964194025.1. Lineage (NCBI taxonomy): Eukaryota > Metazoa > Xenacoelomorpha > Acoela > Convolutidae > Convolutriloba > Convolutriloba macropyga. The sequence continues at coordinate 21,215,060 of NC_134480.1, forward strand.
ACTAAAGTCTTGTGCTGAATGATTTATAAGTAGAATAATCGTGATTTTTTACGAAATTGAGGCTGGGCGTGGAGTTGGTTCACACTTTCTTATACTAAGCATGGACTAAATTGAACAGTTTAGCATAGACTAAATTGAGTAATTTAAAAATGATGTTTGAAGTGGCATTTTTCATATAATTGAGTCATGTATTTCAGGTTTGTAGCTCTCGGTATCAATGCACTATCTCGCATAGCTATATCAGTATTGATGTATTTGAAATAAATTGTTGTCATTTCTATTCCTTGCTGCAAAAATTCAAAAGTTTCAACCAAAATCAATTGTGATCCCAAATCTAAATCTCGTTTTGAGAATCGTTGGTTGGAAACAAAGGATAACATCGATTGTTGTGAAACATGTAGTAATGTATCGTGAACATAGTCGTTTTGTTGTTTAGATGCACTATGGAATGTGAATGTTACTTTTCGAGAAGTGCTGTTGGATGATAGAATCGTGGCCTTCAACCATTTTGTGGAGAAACAGTTCGGAAACTATTCCCAAGTTGCAGATCAACTACTTTCACAAGAGTTTACACTGGCAGTTGTGAGTTGGTTGTATCTAAGAATACAAATTTAAGAATTGTTTTTGATAACACGTTACTTATTGCTCCGACATTGACTGGTAATGGGGAACTAAATCAGGATGTCTTTTTTTTCTCCGGTCGAAATGGGAAATATCTCTACGCATTTTAGAAAATTAAGGCTGGTGCCATTTGAATGCTCAAACAGAATTCAAATAGAAAAATAAAAAAATGTTTACCCCCCACTCCCAGACACACAAACAGCGCCACCAACTTTTTTTAGCATTTTTTTTTCAAACAGCCGCGTCATCTACGCCGACAACTATTTATGTGCTCCTAAAGTTTTTACAATTAAATGAGCATAATTTTGTTTAGGGGTGCTGCCTTTTTTACGCCTCTTAGAGGATTTAAGGTGGTCTTCGGTTTTTGAATCGGTGTCATCGACAAAACATAAAAGTACGCCCGGGTATAGAATTAAGCTTTTTGGTCAATCTGCCCAGCATAATTAAAAGGAAGAGAGAGTGTATTCTTTTGATCGTGTTACACGAGGGAGCGAGAAAAGTGGCTTCAGAAAAATTGTCGCTCATGGTGTAGAAAATTTTACGTTGATATTTTCATTTTTATCTCTGAGTTTTATCTCTTAAGTTGTTATGCGCAAATTGTTCTTCGCAAATGCTAACAATTGGCATGCGAGAGCTTATAACGGGAGAGTATATTGGACTATTTTAGACATTTACTAGTCCGTAAGATGTAATATTGAGCTGTTTTGCTATATAGGCGTTTTAGAAGTTCTCAGAACTTTTTGTACTATACTATGCTATTGGGCATTCGTTGGGAATCGTTAAGCTCTTAGTGATGTTTTTGTGACATTTTGATCAATTTTGAAGTTTTAGATTACTTGCTCTTAAGGATTCTTAGATTACTTGCTCTTAAGGAAAGCAGCTTAGATTTTTTTCAACTGTGGCTATTTGACTTGTTGTTTTTTCTCTAAATGCTTTTCAAAATAAAGCACTTGTCGTTTCTGTGTCTAGTTTTTATGTTCAGTCAATGAATTGTTGTTGTTGTTGTATGTTTCTTTGAATTGTTGTTCATCAGTTGCCCTGTCTTTTTTTGAGTTCGTTTCAACTTTCGATCACGTTTTTGTTTTCCACAAGACACTACTTTCACGCTTGACTTATGACTGACCTCGCTCATTTTCAACTGAATGGATTTTAAATTCTTTCACTCATTTTTTTACGCGATGTAGTGAATACTGTCATAATCAGCGAAAATTCAAAAGTAACTGAATGAACCGATAAAGCCTGGACACTAAGACTTAACGACTTAGTGCCTTATGTTGTCGAAATTCCTCGGAGTATACTGCTGACGGGTATAAGAATTGAGTTTGTTGTTCTGACTTCACATTTCATTAAAATGAAGTTACGAAATAAAGTGAATTGTGTCAAAAGTGAAATCAAACGAAAAGGGATAGACCGATAAAGCGTGGCCAAGTAATAGTGTATAAGGTTATCAGGGTTGATTAGAGAAATTCAGCTTCCATTATTATTAACTTAAAAGCCGAATAAAAGTATAGTTGTGTAATCTAACTTGCTCTCCTAAATAGAACATTTAGATAAGTCTGTTAATTCTTCTTATGTTTTAACCCTGGGCTTCAAAGTGTTCAACGGCGTCTGTTTTCCGACGATTTGCCAGCTGTGTTTTGATTTTGGTGACATTGAACAACAACTGATAAACAGTCACTACAAATTTTTCAGTTTTCGACTTTTTGTATACTGTTTTATTAACCAAAAGGATATCGATTCGGCAATTCAATTATCAATGAGCCAGTAAGTCAACAGTTCGCGCTATTTTGACTTCGCTGCAGTAGCAATGAGTTCAGGAGCAATCACAGGAAGTTTTTTGATTTTGTACCTTGAGTACATCAAAAATTCTATATATTCAATAATCAGTTCACGCGAGAAGGTAGCTGCACTGAGTTCAGATACTATTACATGCATCATATATGTTGGTAATTAAGTACGGGCTTATGTATTGAGCTACTACCTGTATGAATAATATCATCGTGTATACAAACCGGATGTGAGTGCCTGTGAGAATATCTCATAAGTAATAAACAAATTTATTCTTGTTACCATCTTTTTGGCTTTCTAACTAAAGTAATCTGATTTGTGCATAATTGTTCATCATGCTGCATCTTCTTCTTTCACTTTCGCTACTTTTTAGAGTGTAATTGAGAAGTGAATTGCTTCTTCAAGCGAAATATAGCCAGAAAATTGTGTAGCACACGAAGCATATTTTGCGTAAACTTAGAAGTTGAAAATAATTTGTTAAAATTGCTGAAACACACTGATAAAAACTAGATTTGTTAGTTGGTATAAATATCCATCTGCATTATGGAATATTAACAAAAGAAAGCAGATGCGGATCTTTTCCGTTTGTGCCAAACCCTCATCCCCCGGCTTAGAGGGCGCATATTATTTGCACCCCCAGACGCACGTGCCATGTTTTTACATTATGATTTACATTGTAATTTTACGTGCTCTGTAAATGATGGAGGGGGGCGCATAACGTACTGGGGGCATAAACGGAAAAGGTCCGCAAATGCAAACAAAGTGTATTTGGCTGATCTGTAGTGATTTAAAAATTTTAATTTTCCTACACTACACCCGCTGCTGTAGCACAAAAGATGTTATCTCTGGTCGTTTCAGCTGTATGACATGTACAAGGCGCCCGATGGAACAGTTGGAAGATCGAGGCAGGATCTTGGCTTTGGGGCTATTCTGGCGACCAAAATGATCCCATTGCTGATGTAAGCGTTCACTCCTATTGGCTTCGGGACAACTCAGGGGAAGTCAAATTAGATAATTAAAGTCAATTAAATAATTTCTTTAAAAATGGTTGTAGATCTTCTTTATCATGAAGAAATACATAATATTGATAATGAGCTAGTTTTTCGGCAATGCTTTGAAATATTACACGTTGATCATTCAGAGAAAAAAATTAAGCCTTGAATTTTTGCAGGTATTTTATCTTTTCATGTTGCAAATATGTAACAAAATTATTTGTCAATTTATGTAATAGATTTTTAATAGCCGCACAGCGATAGCTGGGGCTATTATTGGCCTTCTCTTGGTTTTTTTACGACTCGAAGAGGAGTATTGGTTTTCTCTCGGTTTTTTTTACGACCCGAAGAGGAGTATTGGTTTTCTTAAGGTTTTTTTTTACCGGAAGTACTATTCGTTCAGACGCTGTTTTGACCTAAAAGCGAAAGTGAGAAAAATTGCCGTGTGAACTAATTTTTTCTGAGCGAGAGAAGTTTTTTGATCATGCGCTGCGCTTAGTGAATGACTTCTTGACTTTGAAAAGTAGCTTGAAAAGTATAGATAACCGTTTTTAGCCGTTTTTTCGTCTAAGTGGCCCATTTTTTTTGCTTGTAATTTAGTTTTTTGTAGAAATGATTTTTATTCGATGCTATATTGAAATGTAAACCTTGAAAATTAATAGCAGTGTTTTGCAGAGCCTGAAAACGCGTTTCAAGTTCAAAATTGTCATAAATTTCCTGATTATTTAATTATTTTTTGGCTTTTTTCCTATTATTTTCTTCATTTTTGGATCTTTTAGCCGTCTTTTTGTCAAAAATCAGTCAATATGACAACTTCCCTTTGACAATTCATATACTCAATGCCTCTTTTTACCTCGATATAATTTTGTTTTATAAAATTGTACATATGCTAATCCGATTTTGGTAGTTTTTTTTCCTATTTTTCTCAGTTTTTTGTCTGTATTTTGGTTTTAATTACTAGAAATATTCTTCTTGTGCAACATGAGGGGCTTTAATTTTGTTTCAATAAAAACGTCAATAATTTTTTAGCGTTGAATTTTTGAAAAACAGTTAATTTTTTTTTATAAATGCAGTCCTAAAAATTTTTTGACCTTTTTTTGCAAAATGTTTCAAAAAATGCTTCTGCTTTTTCTTTTTTTGATCTGTTCAGAAGGATAAATTTTTGTCTCGGATGAATCGTTTTTCTTTTCTACGTCTCGAATGCTGAAAAATGAAATAGTGTTAGTTTTTCTTGTTTTTTTAAATTTGATTTTTAAACTTTCAAAACTTTAAAACTTTGATTTGAATTTTCAAAAATCAAGAATTAGTCTTTGTTGCGGTGTTCCTTACATTGTGTCCATATTGTTCACATTCTGGCTGTGTCTTGGCACCTACATCTATACTGGTTATATTGATTTTTTCAGGTATTAACAAATTGAATGATTTCGGCTTTTTCTTAGATTTTCGTCATTTCTTTGGGTTGCAATTGATATCATTCAACATAAGGCAGTACTAAGAGTTTACTCGAAAGCTTTTTCCAGAATTTCCTCTTATTACTTTTTGTATTTTTTCCGACCTTGGTATTGTTCTTAAACATTTTTCGCCTTTAAATATTACTCGGTTGCTTTTCTATGATTATTTTAATTTTTCAATTAGTTTGAAATCATGTCTATTATATATACAAGAAGAAAAAGTATATGTTGTTTTTGTCTTAATTGCAGTAATGAGAAATCTAACTGTAGTAGTTTTCTGATTCTTAACTTTGAGCATTATTTTTTGTAAAATTTAATTTAGTTTCTAAGTTATTATTATCTGCCGTTTGCGTTAGCGATCTTTTTGAGATTAGAATCATGAATTGTTTTAGGGCAGTTGATAGCCCTGTCAGCTTTTTGAGACTATCAGTGTTTCGACTATCTTAATTATTTTGCACTTATCCTTATCAAACGTTTTCAATAATAAAATAATTGCGGCATTTTGTTTCTCTGGGTGACAGGGGTTTAAATTTCACCAATTTTTAGAGCAGACCGAGGGGGGGGGGGGGGGGGGGGAGGGAGGGAGGGAGGGAGGGAGGGAGAGGGAGGGAGGGAGAGAGGGAGGGAGGGGGAGGGGGGCAATAAGTTTATGGTTTATTAAAAAAGGTAATGTTTTCAGCTGCAATTAGGGTTTTCGTCAAGTTTTTACGCTTCGAGTCGCTTCCGGAATTCTTCCGGCTGTTTTTTTTTTACAGGAAGTAGATTTGTTCACGCGGCATTTTGACCTAAAAGCAAAAATGAGAAAAGCTGTCTTGGTGAACAGATTTTCGCTAAGCGAGAGAAGTTTCTTGATCATGCGCTGCGTCTAGTGAATGACTTTTTGACTTTGAAAAGTAGTTTTTGACTGAATTGCACATATAGATAACCGTTTTTAGCCGTTTTTTCGTCTAAGTGACCCAATTTTTTTGCTTTCAATTTGGTTTCTTGTAGAAATAAATTTTATTGGATACTATCTTGAAATGTCAACGTCGGAAATTGATGCCACAGTGTTTTGCAGAGCCTGAAAATGCGTTTCAAATTGAAAATTGACACATAATTTTTGATTTTTAGTTAATTTTTGGCTTTTTTATATTAATTTCGTCATTTTTGGATTTTTTAACCGTCTTTTTGTCAAAAATCAGGTAATATGGCAACTTCTCCTTGGTAATTCTTATACTCAACGCCTCTTTCTACCTCGATGTAATTTTGTTTCATAAAATTGTACATATGCTAATCCGATTTTGGTAGTTTTTTTCCGATTTTCGTCAGTTCTTCGTTTGTATTTTGGTTGTAGTTGCTAGAAATAGTTTTTTTTGTGAGACATGAGGGACTATAATTTCGTTTCAATAAAAATGCAATCATTTTTTGGCGTTAAGTTTTGAAAAAACAGTTAAAATTTTTTCATTTCAAAAATGCAGTCTTAACTTAATTGTTCTTTGACCATTTTTTTGCTAAATGTTGCCTTGTTTCGTATATATGAATTCTGCTTTATCCTATATTGTTGTTTTCTTCAGGAGGATAGATCTTGTATCGGATGACTAGTTATATTTTCTATGTCTTGAATGCTGAACAATGAAATGTATTCGTTTTTCTTGAATTTTTTAAATTTTAACTTTCAAAAATCAAGAAGAATGTCTTTTTGTTACGGTGTTCCTTACATTGTGTCCATATTAACATTGTAGTTAGTATCTTTCTAGCTTTGTCCTGGCACCTACATTTATTTTCGGTATATTGATTTTTTCAGTTGTAAAAAGAGAAAGATTTCAGCTTTTTCTTAGATTTTCGTCTTTTCTTTGGTTTGCAATTGATTTCATTCAACATAAGGCGGTACTGGGAGTTTGATAGCAAGCGTTTTCCAAAATTTTCACTGATGGCTAATAACTACAGCTTTTTTCCGGCCTTGGCAATAATTTAAACTATTTTTTGCCTTTGAATATTCTGCTACTTATGTCTTTTCTATGATCAATTTTATTTTTGAATGAAATCATGTTGTCTAGCTTATGTACAACGAGGAACAGGTGTGTGTTTTTGTCTTAATCGTAGTGATATGAAGTGAAATTATAGGTGTTTTCTGCTTCTCAATTTTGAACTCTCTTTTTGGAAAAGATTTAAACTTAGTAAGATTTTCTAAGATTATTATCTGCCGTTTGCTTTCGCGATCTTTTTCGGATTAGAATCATGAATTATTTGAGGGCTGTTGATAACCTTTTCAGCTTCTTCAGTCTATCAGGTTTTTGAGCACCTTAATTATTTTGGATTTTTTTAACGTTACCAAACGTTTTCAATAATATAAAATTTTGCTGCATTTTGTTTCTCTTAATGACAGTTGTTTAAATTTCACCAATTTTTAGAGCAGACCTGGAGAGGTAGTGAGCTAATGGTTTAATACAAAAGGTAATGGCTTCCGTTGCAATTACGGTTTTGTTAGTGAAGTTCTGATGCTTCGAGTCGCTTCCGGAATTCTTCTGGCTATGTTTTTTATTTCGTCGTCATGATTTTTGTTACGACCATATGACGTCACAATCACTTCAAATCTGCTTTTCGTTCATGCAATTTCAATTGAATTGCGTGCGTCACGTCATTTTTCACTCTTAGTGGAGCGAGTTTTTTCGTTCATTCGCGTGATTAAATTTTTGGTCACACTTGACTTACCTCACTCTCCAAAATGACTTCCTCACTTTGAAATTGACCTTAATTTACTTTAATTCAAAGAGATAAGGTCAAATGGGTGTGTGTCACTCTAAATGAAGGTTATTTGAGAGCAGCTATTAGAGGCAGCAAAAACTTATACAGATTTTTAATCGAAATATAACATATCAGGCTTCAATGAAAAGACGAATTTTTTTGGTCTGTCTTACTGTTTTTTTTGAGACTGCAGATCTACGAAGCTATTGCGGCTATTTTCTGACAGTCTGCCAGCTATGTTCGACAATTGTTGCAACATTTGTCAAGCGTTGCAATATATTTTCATGAAATATTCGCTTGATGTAAATCTCGGTGGTAGAACTGGACTTTGTGAAATCAATATCTCAATTAAAAAAATCGGTCATATTGTTCAGTTTTGATTGACCTTGCAGTTATATTCATGTTGAGTCCGCTTGCTAATATATTATTTGCAGCATGACTATAGTATGCTAGATGCAGCATAGCTATGTATGCATGCAATGTTATGGTCGCATACGTAGAAGAAAATTCAAGCAGTTGAAAAAATTACATTGATCTGATGGAAATAGAAAATCGCACCTCAACCAGAGGCATGTCAAAAATTATATATTAGTTTGCCTCAATCCGAGGTTTTTCTAGTTGCACGAATTGCCTCAGTGCGAATAAATTTCACGTAAATGCAAAATACACTCGGAATTGCGGTTTGTGAACGCAGAAAAAATCTTTAAGAAACTGGTACCGTGGAAATATATGGTGGTCATTGTATTGGCTTTCTTGTCTACTGATACAAAGAAAAAACTAGTAACAAGGAATGTGGCTTGTAAATCCAACCGTCTTTTGACGCCCAATTGGGAAAGCGCTTAAATTTCGTGTAACTAGTCTCCACACGGCAATTAAATAGGCTAAAATGGAAATTATTTCCAAAATTTGTGATGATAGTTACGTTGCGTTCGGTGGTAAGGAAATTTCACAAAATTTTGATCCTTTTAAGTGAAATGATACCGAAGTGAAGCGAAATGTACAGTCAGATAAATGAACCGAAGTGAACCGAAGAAATGTACCGAATGTACTTAGACAGACACATTTATCAACATTGATTACTAAAATGAAGATTATACTTCAATTAGTGATATTACGGCAATTTTGCGGGATGCGCTTCCGCAAATAGTATTCTGCGGCAGAAAGTAGATTCCAATTTTTAACTTCCAGAGACCGAAATTTCCATATAGGGAACCGCCTTTTTATCTGCAAAGTTTGTAAGTACGTTTCACACGTATAATCTATTAAGATAGAATTGAAATCTGGTTACAAAAATGAGTAAGTGTGCTTAAAAAAATTGGTACCGGTAGACGCTCGTAAATTGTACTAGTGAATTTTTTTTAGGTGTGGCCGAGTGTTTGAGTGAATTGCTTAAGCGTTCTAAACTGCTAATCTGTCTCCAAGCGATTTTTATGCAGTTTTTGTCTGCATGTTCTCAGCAGGCTTTTTTTGTGCTCCCATTTTGTTTTTTTTTATTTCAGCGATTAAAAATTTGTTTCATTTTGCCACTTTTGACCTGCTCGAAACCTTTTTGACTTCTCTAAGCTAGTCTCGTTCTACGCTCATGCTGCTCATAATGCTTATCAACAGCAGTTGCTCAGCAAAGCAATCTAAAATGAATAGAATCAGCATTAAAAAACGAAATCAAATTAGGAAACGAGATAAACCCTTAAAGCCAATTTTAGATGCCAGCTACATGATCTTTGTTATAAGTCTTTGTCACCATCACTAATGTCTATTGTTGTTAGTACTTACCCCTGTATCCTCTCACCAAGAAGCTGGAGTATGTCTAACAACAGAATGAAATCAAAATAGTTCGCTTTTTAAAATTGTTTTAATACTTCAATCTTTTTCTCCCATTTTTCTGTTCTATCTGTTCTAATCGGGGTTATGGGAATCAATGGCGTCTCCTCTACGGCAGTTTTTTGTACTTTTTCAGTTTTGCGAACCAATGAAAATGTCTGTGTTAATATGTTCAAATAATTAAAACTTCTTTGTGCAAGGATTTTAAAGCTTTAGAAAGTCATCTATTCAAATTAATTAAAAACATGATTTGAAAATTTGGTAGAGAAACTAAAAATATATCAAAATTGATATCATTGTGGAAATTTTGCGCTGATACAAGTTTTCAACTTTCAGTTTAATGGGATAATATTTTACTCAACAGCAGTTCTTCTGTATACTGGAAAGTCAAAATTAATGTTTCTCGTTACTTCCGTTTTGAATATGAAAATAATGATGAAACTAGGTGGTGCGAAACGTTCATCGTAGAGTTGATTTTTGTTCCTTTTCAGCAGTGGGCCTCATCTCAGCTGGCTATTTTGCTGGCCTGTTTTTTAAAAATCAAAACATTTCGGATTGTATTTGTTTTTTTAATCATAAAAATTTGGATGGTATTTGCTTTTTTGCAAGATGAGTTTGCACACTTTTTCATCACTTTGAGACTTTCAACACTTCAACAGTTAAAACCCAATGCGGATAAAGTTTCTTTGGATACCCCCGGCTGCCCTAAGTAATCGTGTAAATGCCTAGTCTACGAAAGTTGCTGGGAATGCCAAATTTCAAGTTAAATGTTTTTTTGGAGCTCAATTTTTCATTTTTTGTTGGTCCCTTTACTTTCCAACAAGTAGAGTCCAGAGGTCATTAGATCTACATTAGAGTCCCTGTAATTTTCTGAATGCTAAGTAGGCTGAACTTGCTGGGAAGGCCTAACATCGAGGCCAAAAGGTAGCTTTTAAGGGTTTGAGGACAAAGTGAAGCCTTTTTTGTAGTTTTTGGTGTTTTGTTAAATGATTGTTAGTTAGACGTTTGTAATAGTTCATAGAGGTATTGTACAAGCTAAATTAAAGAAACCAAGTATTAGTATTTATTTAAATTCTTTTCAATTTTCTTATGAAGTTTTTGTTGTTTTTCGAAATTGTCGACTCTTAGGGACCAATTAAAGTTTGTGTGTAGTCTAATAGGTAGGTTTTAACTACACAGATTTGGTTTTGAGAATATTTTAAATATTTTGAGTTCCAGCAGTCATGAAAACTTCTTTTTGAGCTTGAAGCTATGTTCTTGCGTCAAATGGTTATCAAAACATGAAATGCCGGTAACTTCAGTAATTCTTTGTATTGTGCTTAGGGCTCTGATATTATTCGTTTTTTTGCCTGCCTTGGTTTTTCTCTTAGATATCCAGATTTTGTTAAGTGGTTTCCCAGCATTGTCCATAAAAAAGCCTTTTGAACAGTGATACCAAATGTATGTATAATTTTAATATATTTCATTCATTTTTTTCGGTACTTCTCTAAATTTTTGTAACAATTTGTCTGGTTTGCTCTTAATGTTCAATTGTATTCCTGGTCATTGCAAGCGTTATTAGTTTTTGTTCAATTTTGTGGATTGCTTTTCAGGACTTGGTCGTGCTTTGATTTTTTTACAATCCAAGAATTGGATTGTATTGGTGCTCTGTCATCTTTTTTATTTTTGTAACATGTTTTCACACCTTTTTCATGACTTTGAGCTTTCAAAGCGGGATAAACAGGTAAAGCTCAGAAGGCATCAAGTTTCATTAGAGGCACTTAGTCGCGTTTAGTAGTCCTTCAAGTACTTTAAGTGGTCTAGTCCTTTAAGTGGTGAAGCTCCTGGGAAGGCCTTAATTCAAGGTTAAAAGGTCATTTTTTAGGAGTTTTTGAGCCCAAGACGTGAAAATTTTTGGTATTTTTACTTCGTGTTTCATTTCTTTATTCGATTTGTCTATAATTGGGATTTGTAAAAGTTGACAAAGGTCTTTTGCAAGACGTAATTACTGTTTATGGCCATTTTGAGAGCTATCTATTTTGGTACGCCAAACATAAACACTTAAATCTATACTAATTTTTACAATTTCGTGCAAGTTTTTTGAGAGCTTTTGTGATGTTTTGAGTTTTTTCAGGCCTTGGTGTCAAGAAACCTCAACATTAGTTTACTAATAGGTTATTGCATAGCTTTTAACATCACGAAGTTCAGCAATTTTCTGATGAAACTTTCGTTTTTATCAAATTTTCTTAAATTTATCGTCATTATTCAAGTTTTTCCAATCCCGTCAGGAAACGTTAGGATTGGATAATAGGCTATTAAAAATTTAAAATTGGTCATGGAACTCTTTTCAACTTATTATCACAAATTTTAGCAATTTTTTTATTTAACGTGCAATTTTTTGAAATTTTTTTTTGTCATTTTTTAGGTTTCTCTAACCTGAATGGCCAATGAATCTCCTCTAGGTTTTGGTTTTAGGTTACTGCACAGTTTGCAGTGGTAATGGGGAATGTTTTTCAAAATGTTAATCTCTGAAATTCAGCGATTTTGAAAAAAATTGCAAGTTTTTTTCTGAAAATTTAGTATTTTTTCCTCAGTGGCCACGGATTCTCCTATAGCGCTTGGTAGTATATTACTGCATAGATTTTAGTGGCAATCAAATGTTTTTCAATTTTCTAATATCACTAAATTTAGCAGTTTTTTGCTATAAAACTTGCAGTTTCTTCAAGTTTTTTTTTCAAATTGTTTATTTTTGAGTTTTTTCCTGCATCAGGGGTCCAGGAACCTGCTCCAGGGTTTGATGACAAGTTACTGCATTGTTTCTAGATGCAATGCAATGGTTATCAATATTTTAATAACACGAGTATTTGCAATTTGTCGATAAATTTTATGGATTTTTGAGCTATTGGAACTAGTTAAGGCTTAAAATAGTGATACAGGAGGATGGTTTTTAGGGACACTAAAATGGTTCTGAATATATTAATATTACCAATTTTAGCAAGATTTTGTTAAAGTTTTTAATTTCTTATAGATTTTTGAATTTTTTTTGTCTTTGAGTTTTACGTTATTTATTGGCCAAGAAAATGTATTTAAGTCTTGGATAAGGGTTAAACGACAGAGCTCCGGAGAAAAAAAAGAGGTTTTGAAAATTTTTTACAGCAGATTTTGGAAATTTAAAATTATGCACTTCAGTTTCTTTGAAGCAATTGTCATGTTTATCAAGTTTATATACCTTTGGTGGCAAAATAATCTCTTTCAAGGCTTTTGCGTGATTTAATGAGTGTATTGAATTATGTCATTATAACCTTCAGGATATAGTGTTCAAGGGTCTTAGCAATAATTATTTCAATTTCTTCAACGTTTAAGATTTTGTGTTTTTGGCTGCGATTATTCGATTGATCTCCTGGTCAGGTACATTAGGTCTCTTTTTCATTCAATTCTTTGGATTGTATTTCAGGACTTGTCCTGCTATGTTTTTTACTTCGTCGAACAAAATTTTGTCCTAGTTGTACCTTATTTCAATGTTTTAACATTTCGCATATGATCTTTTTGATTTCTCTTGGCTGGGATCATTCTTTGCTCATTTTGCTCAAAGTGCTTTCGAACAACAGTTGCTCATCAGAGCCATCTAAAATGAACTTAGTCTATCGAAAATAAAACAAAGATTGAAGCTGGATAAAACTAAATAGCCCAATTTTGCATGCCCGTATTTGAGTTTTGTTCTAATTGATATACGCCCTCATTTTCTCAACCTGCTGTTGTTACCAGAATTTTCTTGCTTCCTCAATTTTTGTCCATTAATACAGTTTCATTCGCAATCGCCGTTATGGGAATCAATAGCGGCTAATTTCATGTTTTATATGGCAACAGATCACGCGATTTTTTTCTAAAGAATATAATTGAGAATTCTCTTGATTCTTTTGATAACTTTCCAGCGTTGTTTTTTCCTTGTAGTCAGATGACTGCAAATTTTTTATTTGAACCGGATAGGTCGAACCCTTTTTTTTGCAAACTTAATATACGAGCGCTTTTTCTAAGATTGTGTCATCCTGAATAGTTGGTGAGGGTTTGAGCATGTTTTTGAGCTAACAATTTGTCTGTAGGAAATGGGGTCTGGACAAACAGGCATCCAAACCGCCTCAAGAATTAGCCGAAAATTTTCTATCAGCTGCCGAAATAATATCATACACATTTGCTCGGCGAGCGGAGCCTGTGGACGTCCGCAACAAACTCAGAAACCCGGTTGCGAGTTCTCAAATCTGCTCTATAGTGCTTTCATCTTTCTTCACTTCTTTACAATCTGCAGATGATTACAAACAGTTGGTCAAACAGTTGATTTGTGATGACGATCCGAATGCCGAAAGTGACTTAGCTTTGATTATTCTATCGAGTATTAATGCTACAAAGGCACTCGAAAGTGCGTACATAAAAGTGGGAAGAGATTTCAGTCAGTCGAGATTCGACCTCTACTCGACGTTCACCAGTGACCTTGATGACATTTACAATTTGGCTGATTATCTTCTAAGACATTCTAGTGAGTAGTGGCTCAATAAACTTAACTGCTTAAAAAGCATGCTTGCTTAACTGCTGATCTGTCCCAGAAAGTAATAGCGCAAGTGAGTTTTCGAAAAATTCCCGTCTCAAAGTAATAGTGCAAGTGAGTTTTCAAAAAATACCTGAAAAGCAAATGCTTGTCTATCAACGAGAACATTTACATTCAGTTATTTTTCATTTACATTTTGAACATTTACATCATTTGATCTTTAATTATATATTTTTTGCACTTGTCTGTTAATTTGAAACCATTCTTTTTAATAACTTCATGTGATGTCCTAGAACAATTTTTAGTTTAGAGCTGACCACTTTCCACGTTAGAAGACCAAATTAATGATGCTGTCATTCAGTCAGTGTATTTCTCCCTTATCTCGAACCTTCGTATTTATTGAAGGCCCCTTGCTGTTTATAAGATGTTTTTGAGTTTCAATATGGCCCAGGCTAGCTAGTAGTGTTACATCAAGTATTTATTAGATGTGTCAAAACTAGCTTAGATTGAACGGAATTGATACAAAGTGCTGAACAAATTTTGTTCAGGTATCACAGTTCCAATAGTTGCTAATAATTGCGATATTTATAGCTAAGCGGAACTAATATAGGCCTTCTCTTATATTTTTTCGTGAGTTTCTAGACATTTCTTGAGTTTTTGCATAAGAGTAATCATCAACCATGTGAAAAAGTCTTCCGAGATACTTCGTTCTTGAAAATTAAAAATTGGTGGGGAGGTATTTAAGTTGCTTGAGTCACCAACTTGGTAACATTAAGTTTTCGAAATAAAAGACGTCAGTATAGGGTTTCAAATGTCCCAGGCAACTATTGTAAAAGTCACAGACGCTTTCTCTCCTATTAAGACATCAAATTGGTTCACGAATACGCTAAAAAAAGCTGCGTGCCAAAAGAAATCGATTTCACAGGAAGTGGCATCGAGTTAAATCAAACACTCAAAAACCGTCAAATTTCAGCGAAGTACGACTGAAGTTTGAGAAATGCTATGCAGCAACTAAAAAGGACTTCTATATTAAAAAATTTGTCAATTGTGTCGGAGACTCAAAACGTACCTATAAGTTGTTAAATGATATCAAAGGTCGATCTACAAATGACCTTACTCTGCCAGCTCTGTCATCTTGCGCGGGTGATAAAAATAGTCCTCCCGTCACGGAAGTTGTGAATAAATTTAATGAGTTTTAGGACCATTGGAGAGAAAATCTGATATTTTCTTTATACTTCTACACTTATCTTGCCTAGTGATCAAGCTTTCTTTATATGTGCATCAAACTGACGAATCTGAAGTAAAGCCGTTTATACTCAGCTTGGTGATAAGTTGTGTTTTGGTATTGACAACTTGAGCAATGTACTAGTGAAAGAACCGTGGTTCCAGTTCTGTTTATTTTAGTATACAACGAAGTCCAGTGCCATTTGTACCGTCTTGTAAGTATCTAGGATTGTGTTGAACTGCACGCTGTCTTTCCAAACCGATATTGAATATGTTATGAAGCGATTAAGTACACAATGCGGGTAATCTCCGCAATGTACCTCGAAAAGAACTTTTACTTTATTACAATTACTAGTGAAAGCGACTGAGCCCATAACTACGTCGTATCTAGTTGAGATCATTAACAGTTCCTTTGGACAGGGTTGTTTTTCAAATCACCTGCATAAAGCTAAAGTTGTAGCGCTTTATAAGTCGGGTTCAAGGGTTGATGAAAATAACTATCGGCCAATATCGCTTCTTGTTGTATAGAGTAAAATTTTTGAAAGAGTCATGTACAACAGATTTTACTACTGTTATGAAGTTCTCCATCTATTCCACAATAAAGAGTTTGGTTTTCGGAAAAGGCATAGTTGTGTTGTTGCGTTAGCAATTTGTTTTGATGTAGTTGTGTTGATGTTGCAATTTTTTCCTGGATCCTAAAAATGGCTTTGATTCACTGTATCAAAGTATCCTAATTCAAAAGATATCCTGCTATGGAAAACGTGGTCAAGCATTATAATGGTTTGACAGCTACTTGTTTGACCGGTCGCAGCATGTAGAATTTGCGAGTTTTAAATCTTCATTTAAAACGGTAACTTGCATTGTGCCTTAGGGGTCTTACCTGGGCACCATTGTTTTCTTAATCTTTATTAATGATCGCCCACGTCTCTCTAAAATCTTTGAGTTTTTTCTGTTTACTGATGATACTAATTAGTCTAGAATGGATACAACATTAAATGATATCTCTGCCGATCTGCAATCTGTTAGCGCTTGGCTAGTTTTAATAATTTATTCCTCAATGTTGATAAAACTGTAGTACGAACAATCGGTAACCGTGCTTCCAGTTCTGTTTACTTTAGTATAAAACGAAGTCCCGTGCCATTTGTATCGTCTTGTAAGTATCTAGGAGTTGTGTTGAACAGCTGGATGTCTTTCGAAACCGATATTGAATATGTTATGAAGCGGTTAAGTACACATTGCGGGGAAATCTCTAAACTGCGCCACTGTGTACCTCGAAAAGAACTTTTACTTTAATACAGTTCCAGCGTTAATTCCTTCATTCAGTTTGGTCTGCTAGTCTACAGTTGTTGCAGCTATTTTAGTTTGAGTGAGATACTTACGTAACAAATAAAAGTTCTGATGTTTATACTCTTTAGAAAAAAGCGTGACCGCTGCTCAGATCTTTTTCAGAAAAGTTTTCACGGTTTATGAGCTATGCACATTTGAACTGCTTATATTTGTTTTGCGTTCTTTAAATAGTCATCACAGCGAAGCATATCTCA
Organism: Convolutriloba macropyga; assembly: GCF_964194025.1. NCBI lineage: Eukaryota > Metazoa > Xenacoelomorpha > Acoela > Convolutidae > Convolutriloba > Convolutriloba macropyga. The sequence goes on from NC_134480.1 coordinate 21,231,741, forward strand.
ACCCATACTTTACGTTTGATCAGTCTCTTCGTTAAACTAGAAATTCTGGACTACGGCTGTTAAAGGCTCGTTGATGCAAGAGAGAAATCCATATATTCAATTTTTTTACAGGTCTACCATTATTTTTAATGATTTACAGAGAGCGAGAGAATTTGCCCGTGAATATCACTGATGTCACACCGTTGCAGCTTTCATCTTTTGTTTAATCAATTAGAAAGAACTTTCTCATTGGGGATACTGATTTAGTCAATCTGGTGTCCCTAATGTGTTTTCGGAAAAAGCATAGTTGTGTTGATGCGTTAGCAATTTGTGTTGATGTTGCAATTTTTTCCTGGATCTTAAAAATGCCTTTGATACACTGTATCAAAGTATCCTAATTCAAAAGATATCGTGCTATGGAAAACGTGGTCAAGCAATAAAATGGTTTGACAGCTACTTGTTTGACCGGTCGCAGCAGGTAGAATTTGCGAGTTTTAAATCTTCATTTAAAACGGTAACTTGCAGAGTGCCTTAGGGATCTTACCTGGGCCCCATTGTTTTCTTATTCTATATTAATCTCCCACGTCTCTCTCTAAAATCATTGAGTTTTTTTCTGTTTACTGATGATACTAATTAGTCTGGAATGGATACAACATTAAATGATATCTCTGCCGATCTGCAATCTGTTAGCGCTTGGCTAGTTTTAATAATTTATTCCTCAATGTTGATAAAACTGTGGTACGAACAATCGGTAACCGTGCTTCCAGTTCTGTTTATTTTAGTATAAAACGAAGTCCCGTGCCATTTGTGTCGTCTTGTAAGTATCTAGGAGTTGTATTGAACAGCTGGATGTCTTTCGAAACCAATATTGAATATGTTATGAAGCGATTAAGTACACATTGCGGGGAAATCTCTAAACTGCGCCACTGTGTACCTCGAAAAGAACTTTTACTTTAATACAATTCCAGCGTTAAGCCCGTGATTCAGTTTGGTCTGCTAGTCTACAGTGCTTGCAGCTATTATAGTTTGAGTGAGATACTTACATAACAAATAAAAGTTCTGTTGTTTATACAGTTTAGAAAAAGGCGTGACCACTGCTCAGATCTTTTTCAGAAACGTTTTCATGGTTTATGAGCTATACACATATGAACTTCTTATATTTGTTTTGCGTTCTTTAAATATCCATCACAGCGAAGCATGTCTCAACCCTTACTTTACGTTTGATCAGTCTGTTTGTTAGACTAGAAATTCTGGACTACGGCTGTTAAAGGCTCGTTCATGCAAGAGAGAAATCCAAATATTCAATTTTTTTTAAAGGTCCACCATTATTTTTATTGATTTACAGAGAGCGAGAGAATTTGCCGGTGAATATCACTGATGTCACACCGTTGCAGCTTTCAACTTTTGTTTAATCATTTAGAAACAACTTTCTCATTGGGGATACTGATTTAGTCAATCTGGTGTCCCTAATGAGTTTGTTCGGGCGCCTGTACCGGCTGCTCCGGGCGTCGGAGCCCTTTTGTTTTTCTTCGGGGTTTTTCTTTGCAAATATGAGCACCGTTTTTTTTTGTTTGCCAGATATGGCCCTTTTTTGGTCCATGAGAGCAAAAGCACAAGAATATTTTGGTTCTCTCAGGAAGCTAAACTTGAGTTTTTTGAAGTTCTTATTTTCCCCACGGCTTTTCAATTCAATTGAGTGCAATATACCAGCAGCTTCCAGAGAAGAGAAACAAAAAAACTCGTTTTTTTGGTACATGAAACTTCTCAGCACTACAATGATAAAAGTTTCATATAGTCTGGGGTTCTTCGTATTGTACTCGAGATGGGTTACGCACATTCGGGTGGACCATTTGTAGGGCTGATGGCCTCGTTGTCCGCGCTCTCCAGACGCAGTATCCAACACAACTTCTTTCTCTATTTTTGTTTTCAATGACATAAATAATATGAATTTATTCATTTTTTTCTAGAAATAAATAAGTTCCTGTCTTCAAAATTTTTTGCACGGCCATATGACCTCACGCTCACTTCAAATCAGCTTTTTTCAATAATTCATGCAATTTTCCAACTGATTTGAAAGCGGGGCATCAGTTTACTCGCATTGGAGTAAGGTCTGTTCACTCGAGTGAATAAGTTTTTGGCCACTCACGACTCTCAGAATTTATTTTCATCGCACCCAAAAAGACTTTTGGCTGCTTTAGCTGAATGATTCATAGTCCACAGAGAATATGCCATTCTAATTGAAGGTTATTTAAGGGTAGATAATAAAAACAACAGAGAATATACAGATTCGTCTTAATCAACATGCGACTTTCAGCAATTAATAAAAACTGAAATTTCTCGTCTTTTTATTTTCATTGACTTTTCGGAGCCAGGGGTCTACACAACTATCGCAGCTATTTGCTGGCAATCTGCTAGGTATGTTTTATTGACTGAGTAAACTTGCGGGAAAAATTATTCAGCGTTATATCATGTTTTTGAAAATCTGTTGGAAGATCTGTTACGGTTAAGGAAACAAATGCTCTATCGTTGTGGCATTATTTGATTGAAAATAATGACCGCTAAAATGGTTCGATTATAAATCGTTTTCAGTGAAACTATATTTTGCGCACTTTTGGATGGCAAATGCTCGAGGAAGATAGGAATTCGGTCTCAACAAACAACCTATGTGTATTTTTCAAATATGGAGTTTCATTTGAAAGAACTAACGTACCTAAATTATTGTTTTCCATGTTTTTGAGTATCAAATTTAACTCCTAAGATTGTCTAGTTTACTAAAATTGTCTAATTAATTATCAGTATTGTTTTGTGAATCCCTCCAAAACCCGAGCCCAGTTTTGAGCTCTAATTGCTCTGAGCTTCTCAGAATTACATTTTAACATATAATTATATGCTAATTTTCTGGAAGAGTATCTGTAAGCTATTCATATGCTGATTTTCACAATTGAAATCAATTATTTTATGAGCCGTTCAGGAATTGTCAACAATTAGCCCGCCTCCATCATTGCGGCAAGTTACATTAAAATCGTCCACCGTCGTTCTAGAGCGATATATCCGACTCTAGATCGCATGTTCAGAAAATCATCGTGAGAAAGCATATTTATAATTTATCCCCGGATCTAATCAAGCTAGAATTAAAGCCAACTCCTCGCCTGTCGTTCGAGAGCGATTCGTCCAACGGTTGTTGTTTATGTTTAAGATGATTTTCTTCGAAGATATTCTGCGGTGTATTGTCCACGTGACTTTTCCTTATCAATTGCTCGGGAACTTATTTTAAATGAGTGAGTCTTTTTTATACAAATTTTTCTGCTTTACCGTTTTTGTTGTAGAAAAAAATTTTCGCTCTCTTGTGACTTTTCCACGCTTTGCTTCTTGATTTTTGCGTGAGTTTGTTCTCATTCTGAAATTAAATATCTTGCTAAGTTAAAACCGGTTGTAAAAGAAATTACAAGACTGTAGCGTAGTTGTTACGGTCTGGGGCTGTAATGCGGGAGGGTGCGGGTTTGAAACCCTCCACGGTGGAATTTTTTCACCCAGAAAAAGTCTAGGATGGTCTGGGTTACACCCCCACTTTATAAGATTGCCCTTGTCGTTCGAAATCAATTTGTCTGACGTTAGTCCGTTTTTGTTTACTATTTTTTTACACGCATTATGTTATACAGCGTTATAAAAGCATCAAAGTTCATCATTACGCTGTATTTGGTATTAAAATGGGATCTACGATCAAGTAAACGTATGCAGATTAGTATGCGGAGTCTGTTTTTGCGGTACTAATAAATGAGATATATGAATTTCAAAACCTTTTCTTTGTTTCTTTTAATGGTTATGTGTACATAATCTGAATATGATTTATCTGTTTTTAGTATTTTTGCTCCAATTGTTTTAAGCAATTATTTTAGTCCTGTCGATCTTGTGATTTTTTTACGTAACCGATTTTTCGCTTGACTGCTTGTTCGTCTGACCAACAATTTTTGTGACTATTTGTCTTGAGGAATGCCATAAACTTATAAAGCCTGAGGGCAATAAATATGCTAACGATCTCTCTAACGATCTAAAATCATCTCTTGGGAGTTTTGGGAGTGTTTTAGATTAGCTAGATGCGCCAAACCTAGCTTAGATTGAATTGAACTGAGTGTTGTTAACAGATACACAACCTTTGTTCATTTTTGGCTATTGTAACACTTTTTAATTGCTCTTGAACGAAGTTCATAGCAATTATTGTAAACGTGCTGGTCTTTTTTAATAGCCGCGAAGCGATAGCTGAGGCTATTATTGGCCTTCTCTTGGTTTTTTATTTATTTCGTCGTTTTTTTTTGTTACGACGTCACAACCACTTCAAATCTGCTTTTTGTTCATTCGTTGATGAAATTTCAACTGAATTGCGTGCGTGACGTCATTTTTCACTCTTAATGGAGCTCGTTTTTTGTTCATTCGCGTGATTAATTTTTTGGTCACACGTGACTTATCTCACTGTCAAAAATGACTTCCTCACTTTGAAATTGACTTTTTTGCTTTAATTCAAAGAGATAAGGTCAAATGAGTGTGTGTCACTCTAATTGAAGGGTATTTAAGAGCAGCAAATAGAAACAGCAATAAGTTGAACAGATTCTTAATCAAAAATTAAAACCTCAGCCCTTAATGAAAAGAATAAGCTTCTTTTGTTTGTCTTTTTTACTTTCTTTTTGAGACTACATATATGTAAAGCTATTGCGGCTTTTTTCTGGCAATTTACCAGCTATGTTAATGCAAATTTTTCGCTTGACCATTTTGCGCATTTCTTCAAGAACATTCTTTGACTTCTCAGGTGACTTTTTCACGCATTCGTTATTCATTTTGGAGTGATCTCTATTGCGCTCACTCCGAAGTAAAGCTTGTTGATAAAATAAAGTCGATTGCAGCATAGCAAGAAGAAGGGCCTGATAGCCGAGTGAGCAGTGCTTCTGGTCAGGGAGCGGGAGGTCAATGGTTTGAACCCAGGTGTGGTCAATTGTTTTGGCAGCCATAAAGAAAAATTGATCTAGGCTACAGCCCTTGAATTAAATTGCCTCGCCTGTCGTTCAAGAGCAATTCTTCCGACATTAGTCGGTTTATGTTTTATTGATGAGCTAACTAAGGCACATAATTGCCCCGATAAATCTTTTCACCTTTATAAGAGGTGACACTGGCCTACAATGGAATAATAAGGGTCCAAAATATCCTTTACAGATGTCTATATGTTAGTGGAGGGGGTGGTGGAGGTTCTGTATTAATTTTTTGTAAACGACGGTTTGAATAAATTTTAGCTTAAATCCTAAATCTGTACAACAAAGTGCTTTAATGTGATTTTGTAGAATTGGGCTGTTATGTTACAGGCAATTCATCCCTTGAAGATAATGACGTGAATTCAGAGGCCGAAAAACAAGACGAACGGGAATCGAACCTTCTCCGATTCTTTCTCAACATCGCTGTGAGTTTTGCAGTAGTGAACTCAACTTTTGTTAGACTTAAATGTTGCGGGTGGGTTTTTTCCACGATAACAAACAGCTAAATAAGCTCTAATGTTGACTTTAAGTTCGCAAGCAGTCTGTGAGCTCGAAGAAAGTTTTTTGAGGTGATTTGCGGGTTTTCATTGCGCATGCTTGAAGATTTTCAATCAAACGGTTGTTTCTCTACTGTAAATGTAAAGATTGAAATTGTATTTTAGCCCTCAATTTGTGGTAAAAGTGACAAAAAGTTCTTGGACGAAGCTTTCCCCAAGAAAGTTGACCGTGGATTGCTATTCACATCCCTGAAGAAACTGGAAATGCATTACGAGATGATTAAGTTCTCGGAAGCGGGAATATTTTTACTCAGAAACAATCCGCATATCCTTTTTGCGCCGAATACGTCCGAAAAAGTGCAAGCAATTGTAGAAAACGCTAACAGAAGTTTTGCAATGGTTGATACGGTAACGCATTACGCTCAAATTTGGCTGGAAACCTCCCAACGGCTTAGAAAATCAGTTGTTCAGTCAAAATCTTTCCAAACCAGTTATATATTTTCGGAGTCAGTTAAAAAGCGCGATCAAATTTGCGACCAGTTGTTTTTCATGACTTCGATTACGTGCTTAATGCGAAAAAGTGGACTATCGGGCAGTAGAAATTCAAAGGATGACGATACTTCGAGCTCAAAAAGTATGCCAAAATGGCTGGAAGAATCGAAACAAAAAGCTAGGAATTTTTTTGAAGTTTTGGAGTTTAAACTTGATCAAATTGACGAAGCAGCGAACCGTTGGCTTTCGATTTCAAGCAATGTTTCACTGAATATCTGGAAAGGCTTCGAAAGCGAACGAAAAGCTGAGTCCTGGTTCAAACATGAAGCCTATAAACAGCAAGTTGGCGTTTTAGCCATAGTATCTTTTGAAACTGACAAAAATGGTGATATTGGATCTAACGTCAAGTACAAAATCAGACAAAACAGCACTTTAATCGCAAGTCCAACGCATGAAGAGTTGCCAAATTTTTGGACCCCAACTATCCGAGCTGACATGGCGATTGCAAGGAAGTATTTCATCAACGGTTTTGTGATTATTCAAGACATTGTTGAGAGATCCATTATCGAAGTTGTCACAAACCGGACCATCAAAGAACCAGGTCTCCACCTGACGACGTTCCCAGTCCCGTGCAATACCCGCGACCACTTTCTGTTCACAGTCAGTTATGTAATGCCTCTATGCATGACGGTCGCGTGGGCGTATTCAGTTGCTATGTTAGTGCAGTATATAGTTTACGAGAAAGAACAGGGCTTGAAAGAGGTCACAAGACTTATGGGATTGTCAAACGCAGTTCATTGGGTGGCTTGGTTCATCAGTGCCTTCATTCAGATGCAAGTCATAGCGGTTGTCACGTCATTGATCTTGAAACTTGGAAGCGTTTTGCCGCAGTCAAATTTCTTCCTTATTTGGGGTTTCTTGTCGTTGTACAACATTGCCAATATTATGTTTTCCTTTTTGGTTTCGGTTTTGTACAGTAAAGCGAAAGTTGCAGCAGCTTGCGCCGGAATTATTTACTTCCTAACCTATGTACCGTATTTGTATCTGTCTATAATGGAGGATTCCCATATGTTGGGACGAAAAGTTTCGCCTAGAAGCAAATATATTGCCTCACTTTGCTCAACTACAGCTTTCGGTTTGGGTGCTAAATACTTTGCAGTTTACGAAGTGCAAGGCACAGGTGTACAGTTAGCTAATTTAGGGTACAGTCCTTTTCAAAATGACCAATTTAACTTAACTGATGTGGTCAAAATGATGATCGTTGACTCCATTTTGTACGCTCTGCTGGCTTGGTATATTGAAGCTGTTTTCCCAGGGAAATACGGACTTCCGAGACCCGTTTATTTTCCGTTTATGAAGTCCTACTGGATCCCGAAGCGCCGAAAAAGCTGGTCCATAGGCTCCGAGGCCTCCCCAGAACATGACCATTGCAACGGATGTACTGACGAAAGCGAAGAAAAGCTAAATGACACTCGAATTCTTGAAGATGAACCGGTGGACTTGCAGCTGGGCGTGTCAATAAAGAATTTGTCGAAGAGTTTTAAACAGAACTTCAAACCCGCGGTTGATAATCTTAGCTTGAATTTGTATCAGAGCCAAATAACAGCGTTGCTGGGTCACAACGGAGCTGGTAAAACCACAACTATGAGCATATTAACGGGCATGATTCCAGCAAGTAGCGGAACTGCGTCAATTTATGGTAATAACATCCAAGATGGAATGGACCTGATCCGGAAAAGCCTGGGAATGTGTCCGCAACATAACGTCCTTTTTGAATCCCTGACAGTCGAAGAGCATTTATGGTTTTATGCTTCCTTAAAAGGAATGTCTAGCAATGACATCTACTACGCAGTTAACACATTACTTAGAGACATTGGAATGGAATTAAAACGGGTGGATTTGGTGGACTCGCTTTCCGGAGGAATGAAACGGAAGTTGTCGGTTGCGATAGCTTTTATCGGAAATGCGAAGCTTGTTATTCTCGACGAGCCAACTGCGGGTGTTGATCCGTACGCCAGGCGTGCAATTTGGGATCTGATTTTGAAGTTCAAAAAAGGTCGAACTATTCTATTGTCGACTCATTTCATGGACGAAGCGGATTTTCTAGCTGATAGAATTGCGATCATGTCCACCGGAAAGCTGAGATGTTGTGGTTCCTCAATGTACCTCAAATGTAACTATGGAAGTGGATATCATTTGACACTGGTAAAGGACAAGTCAAAAGACACGGCGAAAGATGGAAAAGATCAAACTCCGATTGCTTCTCAACGTCACACGTCGACAGCGACAACCAGTTCCAACAATACAATTGATTCAGTTAGCATGGATTCCTCAGTTTCGGCGCTTACCTGGTCGGGAAGTATTTCGACGTTCATTGGAAAATATATCGAAGGAGTTTACTTGGACTGGGAAAGTAGCAGGGAGCTATCATTTACACTGCCCTACACACAGCGTCAGAAATTCTCAATTCTTCTAGAAGCTTTGCAGAACACAACGTCTCAACTTGGTATCACGAGTTTTGGTGTTCGTGATACCTCACTGGAGGAGGTTTTCATCAAGGCTATCTTTGACAGCAGTGTTGCTATTCATCCGAACAAACAAGAGCGATATAAGCAGATTTTCAATTGGTTTCATAGAAGAACAGCGAAGCTAACAGCTCCGATTACGTCATCGGGTGCCAGTCCAGATACGAGTAAGCTCGAACATGGGCAGTTAAATGGCCTGGCGACGAGCAAAATGAATGGCAATGGAGGCACAGGTAATTCGATTCCTATTGTAGTCACAACTCCAAATGAAAGGCAAGGAGAATGCATGAATGGACGAGCCGTTCCAACCGATCTAGACCTAACCTCAAGCAGCCATGATTCGAGGCTGCGAACAATCTCGCTGTCGACTCCCATCAGAGAGCTGAAGAGAGGGAATTCGTTCACAGATTTGTGTGCCCAAATGAAGGAATACCCGGTATTCAGTGAGTATATTTTGAGCTGAGAAATCGACATATTTCGACCAATTGTCAGCGAAGAAGTGACTAAATAATGGTGCTTTTATCAGGCCTTAACTGAACACTTATTTCTGGATTTTTAGAAGCTGGTCAGTTGGTTTATCGTCTGCTGTTTAAGCGCTCTCAAAAACAAAGTTTGTTGCATTTTTTTGGGTCTCGGCCTTTTTAATGCAATTTGTCTCTTGGTTGATTTTTTGTCTTATCGTTTGGCTATTTGAGTGTTTTCTTGACGCTCGATATTTGCGTAATATATATTGCTCTCAGTCTGAACTCCATTAGGGCCTTTTTACAACATCGCAGATTATTCGACATTTTGTGATATTTTTAGTGAAATTCTGATTTCTATATCTAGAAAATAAGGAATTTTTTTTTATTTTGATATAAATTAAAAAAAAACAATTGAGGGTTTAAAAGTACTTTTTAACGAACACTTTTTGCGCAAGTGTAGAAATGATCATTGGTTTTTTAAATTGCTCTCGAACGTAGTTTAAAGCAATTATTGTAAACGTGTTTGTCATTTTCATGCAAATTTTTTGCCTGAACGTTTTTTGCGCTTTTATTCTAAAACATTTTTTTGACTTCTTGACTGACATTTTAACGCTTGAGTTCACGCTTCATTTTCGAGTAATCGAAGTAGCTCTCTTCTTGGTTAAAATTTTGTGTCCGGGGTTTGAATGTGGGGTCGGCCGTTTTTCCGCACCCATTAAACATTTCTAAGCTTCACCCTCTCTAATTAAATTGCCACCGCATGTCGTTTAAGAAAAATTTATGCGATGTTAGTCACCTTGTTTAAGTTATGAACTGGAATGTGATTGTTTCTGCTCCAGATAAGTTCTCGGAGTTTTGTTACCGATGTAGCAAGGAAGTATGTTACCGATGTAGCAATGTAACCATGGAAGTGGATATCATTTGACACTGGTAAAGGACAAGTCAAAAGACACGGCGAAAGATGGAAAAGATCAAACTCCGATTGCTTCTCAACGTCACACGTCGACAGCGACAACCAGTTCCAACAATACAATTGATTAAGTTAGCATGGATTCCTCAGTTTCGGCGCTTACCTGGTCGGGAAGTATTTCGACGTTCATTGGAAAATATATCGAAGGAGTTTACTTGGACTGGGAAAGTAGCAGGGAGCTATCATTTACACTGCCCTACACACAGCGTCAGAAATTCTCAATTCTTCTAGAAGCTTTGCAGAACACAACCTCTCAACTTGGTATCACGAGTTTTGGTGTTCGTGATACCTCACTGGAGGAGGTTTTCATCAAGGCTATCTTTGACAGCAGTGTTGCTATTCATCCGAACAAACAAGAGCGATATAAGCAGATTTTCAATTGGTTTCATAGAAGAACAGCGAAGCTAACAGCTCAGATTACGTCATCGGGTGCCAGTCCAGATACGAGTAAGCTCAAACATGGGCAGTTAAATGGCCTGGCGACGAGCAAAATGAATGGCAATGAACGCAATTATTGTAAACGTGTTTGTCATTTTTATGCAAATTTTTTGCCTGACCGTTTTGGCGCTTTTACTCTAAAGCATTTTTGACTTCTTGACTGACATTTTAATGCTTGAGTTCACGCTTCATTTTCGAGTAATCAAATTAGCTCTCTTCTTGGTTAAAATTTTGTGTCCGGGGTTTGAATGTGGGGTCGGCCGTTTTTCCGCACCCATTAAAGATTTCTAAGCTTCACGGTCTCTAATTAAATTGCCACCGGATGTCGTTTAAGAAAAATTTATGCGACGTTAGTCACCTTGTTTAAGTTATGAACTGGATTGTGATTGTTTCTGCTGCAGATAAGTTCTCGGAGTTATGTTACCGATGTAGCAAGGTTTGGTTGAACAAATTTTATTAATTTTGATTAATAGCTGCCGTCAGCCTCTCAACGGCTGTTTTTTAGGCGCTCTCCTTTTTTAATTGGCTTTACCTTTTGATTCCGTTTTTCGTTCTATGTATGTCACGATTTTCACGTTTGACCTCTGACTTACCTCACTCACTGTTTCAACTGTATGGATTTTAAATTCTTTCACGCATTGAATTACGCAATGTAGTGAACAATGTCAAAGTCAAAAGAGCAAAATCAAAAGATCAAAAGAAACAGGATAAGCATATAAAGCCCGGTCATTAAGTCATAGTGCATTAGGCTATCAAAATTGAGTAAAATGATTGCTAGCTGGAATTAGTATTATGCTTAAATGTTCAGTTTCGAAGCTGAATTAAGTTTAATATTAGAAGCTAACCGAATTTTTACACCAAATAAATAAAACTGTTTGTCAATTTCTATCTTTTTTTCTTTTGCAATCACAATGTGCGTCAAGCGGGTCAACGGGGGCTATTTTCCGGAATTTTGACGGCTATATTTACTTTTGCTTACATTTGCATTCGTATCAAGCAAGTTTTGAAAATTTTTGGTTTTGTCTTGATAGCGTTTTGTAGGCAGTTGATAGTCTTTGCTCTATATTCATGAGAACCGAATCAGATTTTCAAGAAAAATAATTTTGCTCCACATTTTTGTGCAATACACTTGTAAACATAGATCGAAAGAAGATATTAAGGGCTCTTTGCTTTTGCTCTTCGATGTCTTGTTTCTATCAAATTGTTTGAAGAACGTTATGTTAAATTCCAAATTTGCTAGTACCTTGTGGAAGTTTGCGTTCTATAGAGAAAAAAACTTTCCAATTGTGCAAGGAATACTGGTTCTTTTATGCCTTTATAAGAGATACATTTCTATCTTAGTGTTTTCGTTAGCTTTGTTTCGAATCTTTATTAAAATTCGAAAGTTTTAGGTTGTTTTTAGATCTTTTTTGCAGGAAATAGTCCTCAGTAATTGTCAATTATCTATTCGTTTGACGTTTCCAGCTATCCTGTAGAGCTTAATTTGTTGACAACGGCAGCTGTCTTGGGTTTCAAAATTTTGGAGTTCATTCTTTCAGCGTTAAGATATTTCTGCAATTTCATTCTGTTTTTCTCATTAAACTATTGTTTTGGGCGTTGTCTTTTTAATTGCTCTCGAACAAAGTTTGAAGCAATTATTTTAAACGTATTTTCTGCGAAATTTTTGCTTGACCGTTTTGCTTTATAACATTCTTACCATTTTACTTCTCCATTGAATTTCATGCTTAACTGATTGATTTTGCTCTTATTCAGAAATTAACTTTATTGCTGAAACAAATGCTATTGTAAGGTAAGTTTTTACAAGTCCCTGATAGCCAAGTGATGACTGCTTCTGTCTGTTGCGCTTGGACATCCGTGGTTTGAACCCCCCCCCCCCCCCCCCCCTCTTGGAATTTTTTGGGCACAAAAAATTCTCTAGGCTAAAATTCTGAATTAAATTGCGCCGCCTGCCGTTCGAGAGCAATTTGCCCGACGTTGGTCGGTTTATAATTTAAAGATCCAATTAATTTTCGAAGTCAAATTGTGAAAATTGTCAACCAGGAAAAAATACACCAAAAAGGGCGAGTAATTCAATATTTTGTGTGCATTTTTCTTCCTTTTCACCTGTGTTTCATCTGTCCTGCTCTTTTTCCTTTTCTGAGACAACTTTTCCTGCAGCCTTCACATCTGAAAAGCTTGAAGAAACTATTTTGTTCATTGATTTGCAGCGCTCAACATCTGATTTTTTTGCATAATGTTATTTTGTGCTCTCCTTATCATGAGATAAGTTCAATGATGTCATCTGTTTGTTTGTCATGCGTGATTGAACTCACTCAGAAGATCTTTTCTGTTCTGTGGACGACATGATTCTGCAATATCTATGATATAAGGGCAATTGAGTGCGCCTCAATTAAATTAAACGTCTTTTGTGGGGATTCTTTTGTGAGAATTTAGTGGTCACAAAATTTGCGCACCGAATATGAACTTTCAATTTTTGAGATTTGCAATTCGCATCCTTTTCGTTTCCAGCTTCAATCCAATAGATTATCAATAAAGTAAATCCCATTTTATGGGCACCCACGATAGTTGATTGCTGTTTTTATTCGGTTTTAATCTGAAATATTTAAGGTGCTGATGTGACAACTTCTAAAGAATCATGTGGAATCCACCCATTTGTTGCTCTTTGGTATCTCTACCTCCGACAGTTGAAAGCGTTACTCCATAAACGGTTTATCTTTGCCCGACGCAACCCGAAAGCTATTTTCACCCAAATTTTCTTGCCCTCTTTATTCGTAAGCATCGCCATGACAGTAGCGTTTTACAGACCAACTTCAGGAAGTGACCCTCCAGTTGTGATGAGTACCTCAAACTACCACCGATACACTGGCTGGGGTCAAAATATAGTCCCAGTGTTCATTCGAAAGGTTGACGAAAATCACCCGGCTCCAGAGGCCAGAAAAATTCTTGATTCCATAATACAACCATCTGGACTTGGAAGCAATTGCTTAATGACTGATTCCTCAGAGACCGCCTCTTTTGACCAATTCTTGCCGCCGAGATTTCCCCTCAACTCTACGTTTGTTAACTTTATCAAGTCTTGTTGGCGCGTTCGTCGAAATGAATTCAGACTAAACAAAGGATACGTACCGATGAACATTCCTCAGACATTTCAAATATCGTATCCAGGTAATAGAAACAAGTTAGAAGAGTTCATAGAGACAGCACTGCAAGAATTCAAAGATACTTCCGATTACAAGTGCAAATGTTGGTATGAACACACTGGCGTTGAATGTAACAAAGAGGTAATTCAAGGTCAGAAAGAATCCGAAAGCACTGCTGGTTTTGTAAGCATGACGGGCGATGAAATCGTATTTTTGTCCAAAAAAGATGAAAATGATTTTCTGCTGTCAACATATCAAGAATCACAGCTAAACAGATTTGGTGGATACTCTATTGGTGGCACACGTCATGATGTTAATATAGATTTCTCGCTTCGGTCGTCTGAGCGATTGCGAACTCTCGTCAAACGAGAGGAGCTCTACGTTTATTACGATTTAAAACCTCGGCAGACTATACCAACGTACATAAATGCCATTAACAATGCAATACTGCGTGCCAATATTGATCCCGAAATTCAAGGGAACCCTAATACGTTTGGAATTACATTAATAAACCATCCCTTGAACAATACACGTTTGATGTCCTTGGAATACTTTGAAACAGGAACCGATGTTGTGATTGCCTTGTTCATAATAATTGCGATGTCATTTGTGCCTGCTAGTTTCGTGGTGTTCCTAGTTTCAGAACGTTACTCAAATGCTAAACATTTGCAAATGGTGTCGGGAATGTCTCCCCTTATTTTTTGGATCTCGAATTACATATGGGATATGTTGAACTATTTGGTTCCAGCGTCTGCCTGTATTTTGATACTCATTTGGTTTGATCTGGACGCTTACACCTCGAAAGAAAACTTGCCTGTTGTTGTTTTCCTGTTTCTGCTTTTTGGGTGGTCGATCACGCCTATGATGTACCCGCCATCATTTTTATTCAGCGTTCCTAGTACGGCGTATATTGTCCTAATTGTTGGTAATTTATTCTTTGGAGTTACGGCTATTCTATCTGTTTTCTTACTTGATCGTTTTGTACAAGAGGACGAATTATTGCTGAATGTTCGTTATGTATTAGAGTACATTTTCTTACTTTTACCAAATTATAATTTGGGACGCTGTTTAGCAAAACTTGCCATTAACGATGTACAGAACAAATTCAACATCCAAATAGGCCAAAGTCACAGATATATTTCGTCGTTTGATTGGAAAGTAAGTGGTCAGGCTTTGACCGCAATGGCTTTCGAAGGAATGGCGTTTTTCATTTTAACAATTTTGATCCAGTATCGATTCTTTTTGCGTAAAAAGCGGCTACCTGTTACCTCGGATCCGATTGAGAACGAAGATGTTGATGTCGCAGCCGAGAGATCTCGAGTTTTATCTGAAGCGTACAAGTCCAAGAATCGTCAGAATGATGAAATTGTCTTTGAGAATTTATCGAAAGTGTACAAAAAATCGAAGACTAACGTTTTAGCCGTTGATCGGATATGTCTTGGGGTTCCACAAGGTGAATGTTTTGGTCTCCTGGGTGTTAATGGCGCCGGGAAAACGAGTACCTTCAAAATGCTCACTGGCCATGCTTCAATCTCAGCCGGCGATGCGTTGATACACCAACATAGCGTTGTTCACGATTTGAAGAATGTTCATTCGGCCATTGGGTATTGTCCGCAGTTTGACGCGCTATTTGGAGAGCTTACAGTGATTGAACACTTGGAATTGTACGCAGCTATTAGAGGTTTGAGTTCGACCAAAAAATCAGAAGTATTAAATTGGGTTCTAAGCACGTTGAATTTGAGAGATCACATGTCGAAACAGACGAGGACACTATCGGGAGGTAACAAGAGGAAATTGTCAGCTGCGATTGCGTTGTTAGGCAACCCGAAGGTTGTGCTGTTAGATGAGCCCACTTCGGGCATGGATCCGATTGCCAGGAGGTTCTTGTGGGATTTGATCAAAAGCGTCGTGAAAAGTGGGCACAGTGTTATTCTGACATCGCATAGGTTGGTAAATTGGTAATGAATATTTTTTATAGCTGCGAAGCTGTAAGCTGAGCTGAGCTATATTGCGGTGCTCTTGGTTTTTTCCAATTCAAAGAATTTGAATTGTATTGGGGCGTTGTCTTTTTTTTTAAGATCTGTTTACGCATTTTCATGATTTTTGAAATCAAATTGAAGTAGTGATTTTGGTCACGCCGGAACAGGAAGTGGAGCAAAAAAGTGATTGGTTTTGCGGGGTAAAATTTTTTGCTCTAATTTTAAAGTGGAGTACGTCTCTTGAGCAAATGTTTTTTGCGTGTTTAGATTTTGATCACAAGTGACTTACCTCACTCAATAAAATGACTTTTGCACTTTAAAACTTAAGTTTAATTTGAATTTGTTTAAGGTCAAAGGAACTCTATGTGCAGTAAAGGTCCCTAACAAGAGGCTTCTGTGGGATGAATTTTAACAAGCTTTATTAATTTATCACTGAATGTTTTTTACCTAGCTTTTTGAGCCGCGTCGTTTTTTCAATTTAGATCTATCTCTGTTTCTATCTCTATTATACGGCACGCGGGTCTCCACATTCTCCTCGAAAATACTGGAGCATACTAATTTAGGAATTTCTCGCGGAAACTACAGCTGTTTTGGGAAATAATACTGCGTACTTGCAAACGTTCTTTAGAAGCTGTGATTTTTTCATGTGTTGTCTGCTCTCGTTATTTTTTGATTTAGGGGCAATGTTTGAAGATATTACTGCGGTCATTACTGTAAATTGATTTTATTTTTTTTACTGATAACCTGTACTCTCTAAGCATTCCATGATTTTGGTGCATTGCAAATTTGTCCAGAACAAAATCTGGGAAGCATTTCAGCAAAAAATCCTGCGAATAACTTCCATCAAAAATTGTTAGCTCGAACTATAAATTGTGCATTATAGCATGGAGGAATGTGAGGCGCTTTGTACCCGCTTAGCCATAATGGTTAACGGTCACTTCAAGTGTCTGGGGAGTTGTCAGCACCTCGTGAACAGATTCGGGGATGGATACACTGTCAATGTGAAAGTCACTGGGTTCGCAAAACAGCTGAGAAACTTCCTCAGATATTTCTGCAGACAATACCCAACTGCTGTCATAATTGATAGGTGAGTTGGGCATAAGATAAAGAATACCGACTTCTCTTTGGTGATCAATTCTACCGTAATTATAAAGGATCTTACTTGCTTGATTTCCTTTAGTAAGGGGATCTATAAGCGATTAAAAAAGGGGAAAAGAAAGTGGATACGAGTTTTCAATTTTCTTAAAAAAAAAAACATTTTTAGACACCAGAACCAGATCCAGTATCAGGTGGCCTCGGATGGACTGAATCTGTCTAAACTTTTCCACTTTCTGGAGCTGTGTGTGGCCGATGCTAAAGTGGAGGAGTACTCCATTAGCCAGACGACACTGGAGAGAGTTAGTTCATAGTTTCACATAATAAGGAAAAACTGCATTTTCTTGTTCATACTTCCAAATTGATTTAGCGTTACAAACTTTTGGAATATCATTTTGGTCAATTGTCACCGGTTGATATCTTTTTTGGAGATGTTCAGTAACTAGTGGTGTCATTGAAATTTTTTAAAATTTTATCCTGAAGGGCTTTTTTAACATGAGAATTGAAGTTACCAAAATTTCTTTGCGTTTCTGGCCTGTCACGGTTTATGCGCGCTTATTCAGTCGGAAAATAGGCATAAAACTAGAGCATTTCTAAATGATTCTCAAAGTTATCTAGTTTTTCATTAAAACAAAAAAGAGCATTGTTAAGTTCCTCTGATACACATAAGAATAAAATGCAAATGTTAAAAGAGGCAATGTAAAGTTAAGAATATAACATTATGTATAATTCATTAAATTACTCAACTGAAAGTTTGACCGTAAATTAGTAAAAAAAAAAATGGCCTAAAATGCGAGCATAAAATGTTCTAACAATTTTATATGTATATCATGAAGATTAGAAATCAAAATTAAAATCTAAATGCTCTGAATGTCATCTTTCATATCAATTACTTTTCGGTCCTTCAAAAATTTTTTCCAAAAATATTCTTTCAGTTCTTTCTTTAAGGAAGCTTTTGATGCTGTTTTCAGTCTAATATTAGAAAGCAGACTATTATAAATTGGAATGGCTTGTGCAATAAAAGAATCGGTTAAAAACTCATTAATCTTTCTTACGTCGGACGTTATTTTTTTGACCTGTCTTGTTGTTTTTTTTCTCATGGTAGAGAGAGGTTCAATTTTATATGCTGGAAGATCTTTGCTAATTAAGCGAAAAAAAAGGTTTTGAGCAATGATATTTCAAGAGAAAGAGACTGATAATATTTTGTTGCGAAGTTTGAGATCTGTAGACCGATCGTATTTTCTATTAAAAATGGTTTTTGTTCAATTCAATTGTTTTTCTAAAGTTGTGAGTAATGACTTTTGCAACGCTATCAAAATTGAAGCGGAATAATGTAGATGACTTATTTCAATTGCATTAAGTAATAAGATTTTCGTTTTCTCTGGTATACTTTACTAAGTGTATTCTAAACTTTATTCCACAAGAATCTTTTTCCATTCTCCATCAAATTTTAGTTTGCTATCAATAATTACGCCAAGTTACTTCAAATTCTTTGATTCTAAGTTTTCATTATCGACATTCCACAATATATTGTTTTTTGTTTGTTGACCACTAACTGGGACTTTGCAAAAAATCGATAATTTTTGAAATGTTATGTTCAAGTTTTGTTTTTGACGATATTGCATCAGTGTCGGATGTAAAACGAAAAATGTCGTATGCATACTGGATGACCGTGCAATCCTTTTCTACAATCATTGCTAAATTGTTGACGTAAATGTTAGAATGCTAAGATAGTACCTTGTGGAACTCCTGTTCTGATTCAATTCCGTTTAGGACAACTCTTTGCGTTCTTTCACTCAAATAATTCGCTTTTAAATTGGTAGCATATTCGTCAAAACCTATTTTTTCAATTCTCTGTAACAGTCTTTGTTTATAGAATCAATAGCCTTTGAAAGATCTAAAAATGCACCTGTAACATTTTTTTCTTGTTGAGTTCTAATCTTATTTGTTCTGTCGATTTCAGGATAGCATCAGTTAATGACATTTGTTTTCTATAACCAAATTGACTAATAGACAATAATTGCATCCTTTCTAGGAAAATTGTGATTTGTGACTTGAGCGCCTTTTCAAGAAAATTTTGACAAAGCAGAAGTGACAGAAATAAGTCTATAATTGAGTGGGTCTTTGGGATTTCCTTTTTTGAGTTACACAAGCTTTTTAAGATATTCTAGAAATTTTCCTGCCGTAATGAATGGATTAATGAGATAACATTGTTGCTCCGCTAGCGCGGCTTTAGCATCTTTTGTTGCCCAAGCTGGTATTTGAAGGACTGAGTGGTTTACTTGTATGCAATGAATCTATGAGCACATTTGTTTCCTTGATTCTTTGTATCGGAACTTTCTCGGAGCAATTTTAGGAGGAATGTTGTTTGTTTGTTGCAAGCTATTGAACTCTCTTTGAGTAGAAAATCTGCGATTTAGAAGATTTGCAATTTGCATAGGCTCTGTTATCTTTTTACCAAAACTGTTTAATATTCATTGAATTCTTGTTTGAGCCTCTTCTTTATTACAAAGATATTGAATGAAGTTACGTCTGGCTTTTTCACTGTTTAACTCCATAAAACTTGAAAGAAGTTGTTTTTCTTTTTGACGAATTAAATCGTTTTAAGTTTTATCATCGCTAATTCTTGAAAACTGTTTTATTGTTCTCACGTAGCCATTTTTCTTGAAGCAAAAATTTTGGTTTGTGTTTTCTAATATACCAGAATTTAGTTGGAGCATGTAGTGCTAATGCTCTTTCATTAATTGTTTGAATTTCTAATAACATCATATCTCCCGTCACTGCACCGTAAAATTGTCTCCAGTCTGAATTTTCAATAAAATTTGGGAACGCTATGGCTGAATAGTTTTTTGTCAAAAAATTTTTTCTTTGTTGTTTTTGATATTAGCATCACAGATTTAAGAACTCTTATTGTTGCAAAATGATCGGTTTTCAAAATTGTATCCGCTACAGAATGAAAAAATTGTGTTGTGGAAGAACTGAGTGTTGTGAAGGAATTGTATGTTGTGGAAGGAAGTTATTGAAACGACACCTTATAATAGCAAATAGTCATTGAGAAGCAATTGCAACAAGGATGGAAATTATTGAAACGAAACCTTAATAGCAAAATAATTTGTAAGAAGCAATTGCCTTCTACAAGAAAAAAAACTATTCAAGGAAATGCAAAAGTCTTATTAACAGCCGCGCCGCGATAGCTGGGGCTATTATTGGCCATCCCTCGGGTTTTTTTCGTCGTCAAGATTTTTTGTTACGACCATATGACGTCACAATCACTTCTAATCTGCTTTTCATTCATTCGTTCATGCGATTTCAAATGAATTGCGTGCGTGACGTCATGATTCATTCTTAACTGAGGAAGTTTTTTTGTTCACACGCGTGATTAACTTTTCGGTCACACGTAACTCACCTCAATCGCAGAACTGACTTCACTCTGAAATTGACTTTTCAAATCTTTTTGAGACTGCAGGTTCACGAAGCTAACGCGGCCTTTTCCTTCACTGCTAGAAATCTTCAATACTCCAACTCTTCAATACTAGAAATCTTTTCAATACTAGAATTTTGTTACAGATCGAAATGAAGTGTCAACGTGGGTCTAACAAAATTGTCTGTTACTAAATTCTTAGAAAAGCAGGCTATTTAGTTTTATTAAGAAAGGAATTCATGCAAAGGTCAAAAGGAATTGCTTCTTACAAATACATTTTCAAATCTGGAGGAATTTCATATAATTTTAAGATAGCTGCAAAAGATGGTTATAAGTTTAATTTTTTGTCAAAAAACAAGAGCATAAGCGATTTATATACAAAATAGAAAATCGTCTACGAAATGTACGTCTCAGAATTTTTTTAGTTGCATGTTTGAACACCTCTTTGGAAAATTCTATCCCTTTTGTTGATTTGATTCTGTCGGAAATTGGGCATAACACTAGAGCACTTCTAATTGATTGTCATATTTATCTAGTTTTTCATTTAAAACAAGGAAGTAAGGCATTGAAACGACACCTTATAAATAGCGCATAATTTGTAAGAAGCAATTGGCTTCTACAAGAAAAAGAACTATTCAAGGAAATGCAAGTAGTGCTAATGCTCTACATGTAGTGCTAATGCTCTTTCATTAATTTTTTGAATTTTTAATAACATCATATCTCCCGTCACTGCACCGTAAAAGTGTATCCAGTCTGAATTTTCAATAAAATTTGGGAACGCTATGGCTGAATAGTTTTTTGTCAAAAAATTTTTTCTTTGTTGTTTTTGATATTAGCATCACAGATTTAAGAACTCTTAATGTTGCAAAATGATCGGTTTTCAAAATTGTATCCGCTACAGAATGAAAAAATTGTGTTGTGAAAGAACTGAGTGTTGTGAAGGAATTGTATGTTGTGGAAGGAAGTTATTGAAACGACACCTTATAATAGCAAATAGTCATTGAGAAGCAATTGCAACAAGGATGGAAATTATTGAAACGAAACCTTAATTGCAAAATAATTTGTAAGAAGCAATTGCCTTCTACAAGAAAAAGAACTATTCAAGGAAATGCAAAAGTCTTATTAACAGCCGCGCCGCGATAGCTGGGGCTATTATTGGCCTGCCCTTGGTTTTTTTTATTTCGTCCATATTTTTGTTACGACCATATGACGTCACTATCACTTTAAATCTGCTTTTTATTCATTCGTTCTTGCGATTTCAAATGAATTACGTGCGTGACGTCATATTTCACTTGTAGCTGAGCGGTTTTCTTTCATTCGCATGATTAATTTTTCGGTCACACGTAACTTACATCACTCGCAGAAATGACTTCTCTCTGAAATTGACTTTTGTAATCTTTTTGAGACTGCAGGTTCACGAAGCTACCGCGGC
This sequence comes from Convolutriloba macropyga, assembly GCF_964194025.1. Lineage (NCBI taxonomy): Eukaryota > Metazoa > Xenacoelomorpha > Acoela > Convolutidae > Convolutriloba > Convolutriloba macropyga. The sequence goes on from NC_134480.1 coordinate 21,253,191, forward strand.
TTTTTCCTGGCAATCTGCCAACTATGTTCAAGACATTCGGGGACTTCTATTGTATGGTTAATGGCGCGTTATTTGAAAATTTTTCAATAGTGCGCTATTGAATGTTTTCACCCTAAATACTTCTCATTGGCTTCAGAACCTCTGGAAACTCCCAAGTTTAGCTACAATTATTTTTGAGTTTCCGTCCAGACAGTTGAATTTCTTTAATTAGCAGATAACTTTTTAGCTGGTAAATTCAAATTCGTATATACGCAGTATGATAATTTTTTTCAATCATCAGATGTTTGGAACTCAGAATGTTTCGCGAAGAATATTTGGAACTCAGAGTGAATTTTAAAAAAATAGAATGAAAATATCTTACTTTTACTTAAAAATCGGGTGTTCAATTTAATAATTTTTTCTGTGTAGTTGGACACAGAAACTCTGGCTGGCCAGTTCTGTACTACATATCAAGGCGAACTTTTGCGAAGTGTCGATCTCAACATGTAATAACCGGGTAAAGTTGCCGTTGATTAAAAAAGAGTTTCCGGGTTTTTAGGTATTGATGAAACTTATTATAGATCTTATTCTCAAAAATTATAATTTACATATAGGTATCAAGCTGCTCAGAAGCAATGAACTCCATGAAATTTTATTAACGAGTTATGCTTCATGTCGATTATGAAATTTTTCATTGTTCTCGAACGATGTTAGGCAATTATTCTAACCAAGTGTCTTGTTTACGCCGATTTTTTTCTTGAATATTTTTTCGCTTTTGTTCTAGAACAATCTTTGACTTCTCAGGTGACTTTTTTATGCTTGAGTTCTGCATTGTTGAGGGAGCTACCTTGCTCTGATTCTGAAATAAAGTTTGTTGTTGATATAAAATCGATTATGAGCAGAAGATTCAAAGGCCTTGTAGTAGGTGAGATGCCAGACTGTTATTCTGGAGGTTGTGGGTTCGAACCCCTCTAGGGAAAAACTTATAAGCTACTCGTCCTATAAACTAAATTTCCCCGCCTATCGTTCGAGAGGAATTCGTCCAACATTAGTCTGTTTATGTTCATATTTGTAAATGCAAGTTCATTTATCTGCGGATGGATGTTCACTACTATTCGTTTCAGGTTTTCATTAACTTCGCACGTGAGCAAGCAGACGAGGACATCAATATTCTGCGTGAACCATTGTGCCAACATAAGAGAACTCTGTCAGGAATCTCAGACATTGGATCTCTCGCTAGTGAGGCTGATAATGAGCAGGTATGATAAATCCTCCTTGCATGCAATATAGCTGCTTGAGGAATAAGATCCCCTAAAAAGGAAGTCGGACAACTCGCGGCGATAGGTCGTCCGATATACTTGTATATTTCCTGCGTACTTTTCATCTGATGGTTTGACTTTTCGTCTTCAAAAACGGGCGTTTTTGAAGACCCCATCCCACGCGTAACAACACCCCTTACCTCGCCCTTGCCGAACCCCCAATTGCCACTTCATCCCCTCCACATCATTCCACCCGTCACCACGCACGCTCAACACCCCATCCCATTCTCGACGCGCCTCCTCCTATCTGCGCCACCCCCCCCCCCCCCCCACCAACTCCTTCTCACACCCTCAGTAAAACTAAAGCTAGTCTCCTTAAGAAGCATCCAGCTACTGAGGAAGCCAACTGCTCGACAGGCGTTTGCGAACAATTCGCCCGACGATGGTAATGTCAAAATCTTGTTGTTGATCGGACTTAACTAAATTTTTATGATAAGCGTCTTGGTGTATTGTAGGAGTTTGTGTCTTTGTCACCCACTGCTGACTTCATCAACAACCCAAACTCACCCCCACCCACGCAGTCATTTGCACCCAATTCATTCCTGGTTAGTCGATTTCTTATACACTCGAAGCACAAAAGAATATTTTTGTAAAAATGGAAACGGTGCACTACTGAAGCGACAGAAGAGCCTCTGGAAAATAAGCATTTCAATATAAAAGTATGGAGATACCTGTTTGGTTGAGATATCTGAGTAAAGATAGTTTTGGCTTTTTATTTTGTGTTAACGCTACTACGTTTTCTTAAGTTCTAAAAGTTTAGAGGTCGGGAGAACGCCGACGTTAAATCTAAATCGTCAATTCAAATTGTAGTGTCTCAAGCAAACAGCTGGTTTGAAATTTCACCTCAAATTTTGGAGATTTTGTTTTGTTGGCTGAAATAAGGCCATGAATAACAAACGAGAAACTCTTTTCCTTAATCCTCCATTGAAATGAATCAAAGTTATTTTCGAAGAAATGATTGGTATATTTTTTCAGGACGATCTACACCTGGACGAGGTACGTATTGGTAATATCTTCTATGTAGAATTTACTGTATGCTAAACCATTTCCTTGAAAGTAAAATTTGAGAAACGGTTTTGAAGGTCCAGTTTCATAAAAACTTGTTCCTGAATCGTATCTGCCATGGATCACATTAGAGAATCTGCTTTGTTAACTCTAAAGCATAAACCAGATTCTTTTCACAACCCTGCAAACACACTTTAGCTTTGAACATTTTTTTAAACTTTAAATGAAAAGTTTTAAAAACTTGATGTTCAGAAGAGTCATTACAGTCTTCTTTTCCAGGTTCCGATTGGAATGAACTATAACAATTACGGGGGACAACGAAGTTCAACTCCAGTAGGAGCTGCAGAACACTGTGCCGCTTCGTCTAAGTGTTGAACTGGGACTACTCTGGTTATCGGACAAGTTTCATATTAACCCTTGGAAAAATTATCCGTGCTGCAAAAAAAAAAAACGAAAGATAGTTGGCTTGTTGGAGAGGATTTTTGCTTCCTGTTCAAAGGCTGTTGAATTTTGCTCTTGTTGCGGTCTTATTGGTTATTTCTAGTGAATGCCATAATTATTTTGCTGAAAATTTTATGTTAAGTCCCAATTCGGGTGCTTAGTGATTGATGGGTCAATGGTGCAGTTAATTTATTGACCGAAAATGTGATAGGTATTGAGTTTGAGACATGAAAGATGTAGGATCTTCCAAACGTCTCACGAAACTAGTGTTGACTCAACTGATGTGGTTGTTTGGCATTGAATTTTAAATCAATCAAGACAATACCCATAATTTGACCTTATGGTTGAAAATATAAAAGATCATTTAGCATAACTATACTTGTGTACATTGGCTATTTTGGCATTGGGCAGAATGTAATGTAGTCCTAAAGAATATGGAGCGTAGAGAACTTGAACCTTTAATCGCCAGAATCACAGGCTATTTTGGAATCATTACAACAAAGTTCAGTTGAGGAAACAAATTTGTGAGCTTTGTTTCACAAGTTGGGCGATTACACAATTGGTCTATCGTCAGACTTTATACGGTATTCACACTCTGTGTGTGTGTCAGCTATTCAGATGTACCTCTAAGAGATAAATGTGCAGTATTTTGAAAGTGTTTTAATGGTGCTCTTGGAACGTCTCTTTGTACTTTCATATCTTTGTAGAAATATTTCCGAGAAATTTTAAGTTCCATTAAACAACAGTGAATCAAAAGGCTGATTTTTGTTTGCTAACAAAATAGATAACAAATGAAGACTGTGAGAACAAAACAAAAATTGTCAGAATCTAGGTGTGTTTTGGGGGCAATTTTTTTTATTTAGCGTTATAAAACTATAAGTTTGCTGCTGAACTATTTTGAGGGCATATAATTAAAAAATGGCTCGTGCGTATCTACACGTAGAACAGTATGTTCCAACATACATCACAAGGATGCAAAAACAACCATTTATTTCATCAGAGAAATCGTTGGGAGAGTCCTAAAGCAACTTATACGCATTGGAGAAGGTTACTTTCTTTTAACCAAAAAATACGCTGTCTTTTCTCTTTTACATATTGTAGAATGACAAGTGAAATACAATTTGAGAGACAAAGACAACCTTACAAGCACACATACGTCAAACATTACACAATTACACACCCCAACACCATTTTTTTTTTTCAAGTTTTCTTTTGACAACTGATCTTTACTTACTCAAGGTGCGTCACCGTTCGTTTAGGTCTTTTTTGTTTCCTTACTAACTAGGTGTTATATTTTTGAGATAATTTTATCAGTAATTGTATTTTGCACTAGACTTTGAAATGTAATTTTCTGTAGTTTTTAGAAATATTTTGTCAATTTTGATATTACATGAGCGTAATGGCAGAATTATTTTGTACGATTTTGCAGATGTCTTAATAGCTAGATTCGAAAACACAATTTTGGTTTTGGAAATATTAGAAGCGGCTGTTTCTAACAAATAAAAAATAATTTTACTAAGTTTTGTGGCTTCTGACCGTTGTTGCATTCTGCCTTAATTTGTCTAACATTCAAATCACTAACTTTTAGGCTAACTCTGTTTCTCTCTCTCCAACGATGCTCACACCAACACAAGTGCGCACACATGCAAATACACAAATACAAACCCCGACACCAATTCAATTTCTTTTTTAATTGCTCTCGGAGAGAAGCAGTTACTTTAAAGGTGTGTCTTTTTTAATGCGAAATTTTCGCTTGACCGTTTTTGCCTTTTCGAGTGACTTTTGCGCCCTTTGACTTTATGCGTTTTGCGCGATTGAAATTCTCTCATTCACAATTTTAAGCAGCTAAACATAATCGGCGGCAATTTAATACTTTAAGTCAATTGAAAAGTGCGCCAAAACTGGTGCCATTTTTTCAATTTTAATCTTAACAGTGGTATATATTAACCTCTAATGAGGTCCTTTGAACCCCCCTAGTGACTTTCGTAGTTCCATTCAGGCTCCCCACCCCCGAATGAACCAGGCTGCAATTGATGAGCTCCCACTAGTAGTTTGAAAGAACTTCGGTTATGACGGTTAGTCGGTTATGTTTCTTCATGGCAACTGATCTTTAATCATGTTTCGTCGCCTTTTATCTGAAAAAACTATATGGGCTGCTTATGTCAATTGTATCGGTCATTGTAAAATAGACACATAAATTTTTGGTGTTTCATCAGCATGATCGTACAATTCGTTTTTTCGAACTCTCGCAGATTTTTTACCAGCTAAGTACACTATACACTGTTCTGGCCCTGAACAAATATAAAACTGTATTTTTTTTGAGAATTTGTAAGTTGCCATTTTTTTTATAATTTCTGACGGTTCTTGAGTTTTGCCCGTACTCGTGTCTAACATGTAAAGGAACGTTAAAGGTTGTCCTTGAAGGCTCCTATTTAGTACCATGGAAAAACATTGGTTATCAAAAAGTTTAAGTTTTGGCCATATCGCTCTTTGAAGTTTTTTTTTAAAGAAACAGAAAGAAACAAGGCATTTTTCATCTTTGAAAACAGCTCTTTCTTTTTATGAGGAGTTTCAAAATCGATGGTCTATTTAGTCTTTCAAATGACGGAAGTGCCAACAGACGAAGAGATGAGTTCGAAGAGCAATTTAAAAATAACGAGAATTAAAAATAATTTTTTTTCTAAATTTATGAGAAGTAACTGTATTTTGACGAAAGTTCTGTGTTTGAATGGTTATGGTTGTATTTGTTGGGTTCTTGTAGCTTTGTTGTTGTTTGTAGTTTTAACTTTCGTGCCCTCTTCTTTAAAAAATTCTGGCCATCTTCGTGTGTTTCACGAAAGATTTAGATTTTCTGTAACTTATTGCGTATGTGTAGACACATCTGATAAAAGTATGGATATTCTGCGGCGTTTAAATTCCAGACTTCAATAACAAATATATAAGATTTAATGTTTTAAAAAGTTAACCTCTACTGTTTACTCTGGTTTTTTTGTACAGTGTTAGTAAATTGTTGTTTTTATAAAGGGGTTTTACATTGAAGTTGTCTTCTATAATCCTGTGACTCTTGTTTCTCAGCTGTAGTTCAAAGTAAAGAGATAAATGTGCAGTATTTTGAAAGTGTTCTAATGGTGCTCTTGGAACGTCTCTTTGTACTTTCATATCTTTGTAGAAATATTTCCGAGAAATTTTAAGTTCCATTAAACAACAGTGAATCAAAAGGCTGATTTTTGTTTGCTAACAAAATAGATAACAAATGAAGACTGTGAGAACAGAACAAAAATTGTCAGAATCTAGGTGTGTTTTGGGGGCAATTTTTTTTATTTAGCGTTATAAAACTATAAGTTTGCTGCTGAACTATTTTGAGGGCATATAATTAAAAAATGGCTCGTGCGTATCTACACGTAGAACAGTATGTTCCAACATACATCACAAGGATGCAAAAACAACCATTTATTTCATCAGAGAAATCGTTGGGAGAGTCCTAAAGCAACTTATATGCATTGGAGAAGGTTACTTTCTTTTAACCAAAAAATACGCTGTCTTTTCTCTTTTACATATTGTAGAATGACAAGTGAAATACAATTTGAGAGACAAAGACAACCTTACAAGCACACATACGTCAAACATTACACAATTACATACCCCAACACCAATTTTTTTTCAAGTTTTCTTTTAACAACTGATCTTTACTTACTCAAGGTGCGTCACCGTTCGTTTAGGTCTTTTTTGTTTCCTTACTAACTAGGTGTTATATTTTTGAGATAATATTATCAGTAATTGTATTTTACACTAGACTTTTAAATGTAATTTTCTGTAGTTTTTAGAAATTATTTGTCAATTTTGATATTACATGAGCGTAATGGCAGAATTATTTTGTACGATTTCGCAGATGTCTTAATAGCTAGATTCGAAAACACAATTTTGGTTTTGGAAATATTAGAAGCGGCTGTTTCTAACAAATAAAAAATAATTTTACTAAGTTTTGTGGCTTCTGACCGTTGTTGCATTCTGCCTTAATTTGTCTAACATTCAAATCACTAACTTTTAGGCTAACTCTGTTTCTCTCTCTCCAACGATGCTCACACCAACACAAGTGCGCACACATGCAAACACACAAATACAAACCCCGACACCAATTCAATTTCTTTTTTAATTGCTCTCGGAGAGAAGCAGTTACTTTAAAGGTGTGTCTTTTTTAATGCGAAATTTTCGCTTGACCGTTTTTGCCTTTTCGAGTGACTTTTGCGCCCTTTGACTTTATGCGTTTTGCGCGATTGAAATTCTCTCATTCACAATTTTAAGCAGCTAAACTTAATCGGCGGCAATTTAATACTTTAAGTCAATTGATAAGTGAGCCAAAACTGGTGCCATTTTTTCAATTTTAATCTTAATAGTGGTATATATTAACCTCTAATGAGGTCCTTTGAACCCCCCTAGTGACTTTCGTAGTTCCATTCAGGCTCCCCACCCCCGAATGAACCAGGCTGCAATTGATGAGCTCCCACTAGTAGTTTGAAAGAAATTCGGTTATGACGGTTAGTCGGTTATGTTTCTTCATGGCAACTGATCTTTAATCATGTTTCGTCGCCTTTTATCTGAAAAATCTATATGGGCTGCTTATGTCAATTGTATCGGTCATTGTAAAATAGACACATAAATTTTTGGTGTTTCATCAGCATGATAGTACAATTCTTTTTTTCGAACTCTCGCAGATTTTTTACCAGCTAAGTACACTATACACTGTTCTGGCCCTGAACAAATATAAAACTGTATTTTTTTGAAAATTTGTAAGTTGCCATTTTTTTTATAATTTCTGACGGTTCTTGAGTTTTGCCCGTACTTGTGTCTAACATGTAAAGGAACGTTAAAGGCTGTCCTTGAAGGCTCCTATTTAGTACCATGGAAAAACATTGGTTATCAAAAAGTTTAAGTTTTGGCCATATCGCTCTTTGAAGTTTTTTTTTAAAGAAACAGAAAGAAACAAGGCATTTTTCATCTTTGAAAACAGCTCTTTCTTTTTATGAGGAGTTTCAAAATCGATGGTCTATTTAATCTTTCAAATGACGGAAGTGCCAACAGACGAAGAGCAATTTAAAAATAACGAGAATTAAAAATAATTTTTTTTCTAAATTTATGAGAAGTAACTGTATTTTGACGAAAGTTCTGTGTTTGAATGGTTATGGTTGTATTTGTTGGGTTCTTGTAGCTTTGTTGTTGTTTGTAGTTTTAACTTTCGTGCCCTCTTCTTTAAAAAATTCTGGCCATCTTCGTGTGTTTCACGAAAGATTTAGATTTTCTGTAACTTATTGCGTATGTGTAGACACATCTTATAAAAGTATGGATATTCTGCGGCGTTTAAATTCCCGACTTCAATAACAAATATATAAGATTTAATGTTTTAAAAAGTTAACCTCTACTGTTTACTCTGGTTTTTTTGTACAGTGTTAGTAAATTGTTGTTTTTATAAAGGGGTTTTACATTGAAGTTGTTTTCTATAATCCTGTGACTCTTGTTTCTCAGCTGTAGTTCAAAGTAAGCGTTGCTGCAGACATTGAATAGATATTGAATTTTTGTGCACATTTTTGTACAAATTTTCAAAAAAAATTGAAGAATTTCTACATTTGTACATTTTTGTACAAATTTTCAAAAAAAATTGGAGAATTTCTCTATATAAACTGGTTTCCTCTTAACGTTGTTGCCAATCAGCATTCTGTTTCCTTGCTAAGATTCTTTTGTAATTGTTACACAAACGAAGTTTATCTTTTTCTTCGCTTATAAAAGTTTGGCAATGTCTTTTACTGTTTAGACGTAAACTTTGAATGACTATCAACAGGGTTTCTTGAGTAATAGAGGCTACTAGTTATGAGCGTGCGTTCACCTTGTTCTCGTAACCCGAGGAAATTTAAAAATGGGAATGGGGATCGTAACTGAGTTAAAATTACCAAAGCTTTTCGTTCTTCAGAACTCATCTGGGTGTTAAAAATTAAGCCGTTTCAGTGAACAAATCTGTTTATGCCGCTTAAAACAGTTCAATTAACCAAATGAGTTTTATTTCTCGTTGTTACGCTTCCTCTTGTATTCATCTTTTCTGACCTTCTTGAATTTAATTATCTTCGTTTATAAGGATTTTTTGTGAGATATATATTTAGCCAACTGTAGGGCAAATAAACCGTGTCATTCTTTCGCTGACTTCAAAATAAAAGCTGTTCACGACGGCGGTTCAGACAATCAAGGAATGTTTTCGCTGGAACAATTAATTGCTCTAACACACCGGATCCGGTTGAAGGCGAAAAGAGGAGCAAATCTTTTTCTTCCGAACCATATAAATTAAAACAATCAGCTGCCTCGATGGAGTGCCGGCATGCAAAATTAGGACTATCAACGGTTAACAGATGGACTCTAGATAGCTGTTAACCTTCTCGTTCAGCCGGAATCTCGTAATATACAATTTAGGTCGTTCAATCTCTTCCTTTGGAAACACTACATTAGACGTCATCTCCCGAATTTGTTAATCGATTTTCCAGTACTTTGAATCTTTGCCTCCAACTTTTGATCTTCGCTAACTACCCAATGCAGTACTTGAATAAACAGTCAATTTATAAACCTACGATATCCGGTCCTGATTTCCACTTGTATCTGCCGATACGGTGCTTTTCCGCATAATTTCAGGAAAAACCATCGGCCGAATTTTTGAGTACTCCTTGAGTTCTTTTCATGTTTTGTTAATCTTGATAAACTATTTTTTTTATAGTTTGTGTCGACATCTTACTAATTGTTGTTCTATTACAGTGATTGAGCGTCCATCATGACTTCTTAAAAAGAAAGTTAATTAGTTTAAAAGTCAATAATCCTAAACCATTCAAAAGGCAAAACAGAAAAACAAGTCTACAATTATTTCTACGATTTCATATTCTAAGTTCATTTTATGTCAGTAGCCTAGCTCTGTCAGTTTGTAAACAGCATAAGTGAAGCTGAAATGAATCTGCTTACAGAATCGACAAATTTTGAGCATTCGCCCAATTAGGGCAACCCAATTGAAGTCTTCGTAGCTGAAAGTTGACCCACACATGTGGTCGGGCATCCGCCAACACTTTGCTTCCATCGTACTCGGTAGTAAATTCCTTGGGAACAACAGTTTAGCACATGACCGCGCCAAAGTACACTTTTGCAACAACAAGCGGCACCCACAAGAGCGAGAAACAAACAACATTCAGCAATTTGAACTGAAATTGGGTGGCCAAATAACGATAATCACATTTTTGCTCACAGAAAACTATCTGTTTTTAAAGATTTGAATCTGAAACAAAGGCAAGTGCAATCTCCATTTTAAAAACCCAAGACCCCCAATCACTCTAGTTCTTACCCCGACCCCCCCCCCCCCACTCCGTTAAATATAGATGGTATTTGAATCAAACAATCGCAGCAATTTGAGAAATCAACAAAATTTGTCGCTCATGTGAAATGAAACTGCAATATTTTCACACACGGAATCCGATGAACCAACGGATGGGTCAAAAGAATAGCCCATTTAGGAGCTGAGGCAACGGCGGGAATTGGTCTATTTGGAAGCGGAATCGTTATGGGTAGTGCAGGAGGAGCCGAAAACAGGATTTTTCGGAAGTTGTCATGACGAAGCATAGGTCAATGCCCAATACATTGAACAGGTAAATATTTATAGGAAGAGTTGACAGAGTATGTTATGCAAATAAAAGAAGAGACGAACGACAATTTTCTCATGAGAAGCAACGAACTGACAGACATGTGCACTGCACTGGAACAACTGATCGAGAGGCTGAGCAGAAATCTGGGAATCATTGCCCAATCTTTAGACACTTTGAAGACAACATCCATTCCGAAGTAATTGAAGACAACATCCTTTTACTTGAGACTGTAACCAAGTGCTGTTCTCAAATCAGCAGAATAATTTTAATTTTGATACCGTGGCTTCATTGCTTACTATACGCGGATATAAAATGCTACAGATCAGCTCTGTATGGTTACCGATTGAGTTCAATTCCAACTCCCCTTCAAAAACCTCTACCAATGTCTCTAGTTCCACCCGATTCTCTGATGACAATGCTAGAAAGCGCTGGCCAGGAAAGTATAAAACAGCGTATCATTAGCCATTCGGACAAATGACTTCATGTCCTGTTTTCATTCAAAACTGCTCGGAGACGAAATAAGTCAGAACAAGGAGTTTGTGTAAAACATCTATTGACCCGGTTCACCCGAAATGCAGTGAACTAATAGGGGGTGACAGGATCTGAATCTTGACTATAGACTGTGGATAACAGTTATTAGGTCACATGATAAAGATCAGAGCTGATCTTTCGAGTTGTGAGGTATCAGCAACCAAAATTCAGGTCAAATTGCCCGAGCCTCTGCAATTTTTACTTGAAGAACTGCCATCCATAGAAAATTCACATTACATTGAAACAAAATGTCGCAGTTGTGAATCTAATGCGAAGAGTTCTAGAAAAACTTGATTAAACCAGTGGTATTCGATAATTACCAAACCGATATAGACAAACCGATTGCTCCTGAAGTGAGGCTAATCAAACCTATATCTTACGTCTCTATCAAAATATCGTTTACATTGACCGTTGTTTTTTCCTTGAATGTGTTTCTTCGTGTTTTCGTGTCCTTGGCTTTATCGTAGACTTCAATTCTTCCAAAAGTTTGTCCAATTTTTTCTCAAAAATAAAGACCCACAAATGGAATTTAAAACTGTATTACGAATTAAGTGTGATTGTCAATCAGTTATTCAAAATCTTCCCCCAAAATGAAAGGCCGATATGATATCATGGTTCAATCTAACCTGAATGAAATGTCTGTTGTTACCCAGCAATGAGGGACAAGCCAAAAATATAGTCTAGAAGGCGAGAAGAGTATCGTCTTTCGATCTTTGAATAACTTTTGAATAGCTATTGGAATTTACCAAAGTTGTGAAATGGCCTAATATGATTATTAAGTTATAATTGTTTAATAAGCCTCGCCATCAACCAAAACATTTTTAATCTTATAAGACAAATAGATTGTTGCTCAGCTCTGAGATCTGCTCCAAGATCCTGAAACCTTAATAAAATGTTTTCTTAGGATACAAAACACATAACACACATGCAGCAATAATATTAATTTGTTGAGAACGTTAGTGGCAGTAATGCTGTGTGTAATAACGTTTTTTTCTTGATTTGACTCAAGCGTGCACTTTGTTACGTTTTTTTATATATAAGGCGTGTCTTCTTTTAGGTGCTGTTTTCCATTATTATGTTTGGAAGTCTGCAACGGAAAGGTTTAGGAGTTTCATCTAGAATATGAAATATCCATATTCACTTTTGACTTTCACAGTTCTCAATATCCCCACGTTATCAGTTTTTGTTTTAAGAGCAACTAAATTTCGTTATTTCGGAGAAATTTTTATCCCGAGCTCTGATATTCAAAGGGCTCGGCTTTTGAAGTGTACTGGCCGCAACAGGTTTATTATCGTGCTCAGTGTTTTAGAAATGATCTAGCCAATGTATTGGAAAGATTGCTTAATTAATATTGCTATAATTGATACGGTTTTTTTCTACAACTAATTGTTTTAGAGTTTTACATTTACCCTACACTCCCATTGGCTGGCTAATTTTATCTGTCTTTGGAATTCAAGTGTTCGTTTTTATTGCGACCGAATCTTTATGAGCGAAGAGGAAAAATCAAGGATAAATACAAATCGTGTTTTAAAAGAGAAAAATATTCACATTTTACTGAGCAACTGAAATTCCTAGAAAGGTGTTGTGTCCGGTGAACAGATAGATAGATGTGGATGTTATCAAAAAAGTGTTTGAATTTTTTGTTGCCCCGATTTCTTGGTTTTTGAAGGTCAGTTGATTGATAAACTAGGAAATTTACATTATGCGAGGAATAGTGAAACTCGAAGGGTATCTTTTCTATCATCTTCTGGTCAGCCTTTTGAAAATTCTTTTTGAAGGTGCTGGTAATTTCTGCGCGTCAGATTATTTAATTCATATTTATTAGTAAATAGTTATTTTTTATTTTGTAGTTTCCATTTTATGTTGTGTAAATTGATAAATTAAAATTTTGCTTTGCATTAGTTTGTATAGTGGTGTAGTTTTTTAGCATTAGAGCGTTCTTTTAATTCATCAGGTTGAAACTTGGTGTGTCTCATAATAAAAGGGCTAGTTGACCAAATGTATTTTTGTTCTGGGATGCCTCATTTATGACACCTTGTACAATTAAAGTAGCATATTTGAACAAATAATCTAAGTGATGACAGTAGAGAGTAGTTTTTCTTAACTGATCTGATTTTAGCTCTTATGGTAATTTTCAGCAAAAGATTTCATATATTTGTGCTGCAAAATTTGGCTTTATATTGAAAGTCTAAATTATTAAACGCAAAATACCTGTAATCATTTTTTGTCTCATCTTTTCGAAAAAAGTGATTTTACAGATTTGTACATGATTACATTTCACACAACTTGATGCAACAAATGGCATCATTTACACGTGATGGAATTTCTGCAACTTCAACTGAGTCCCTAAAATCAATGGGCAATTCTTCACCAGTTAACGATACACAACAGAAAGTATCAAAACTTGCCGAAATCACAGCCAAGACGTTTTTCGAGTTCATTCTTCAATCTCGATCTGGAACCAACCAGGATGCAAATAACCAACAGCAACTGAATTTCTCAGAGATTCTTGAATTTGCAGATAAATTTAACAAAGTTTTTGTCGATACTTTGACTATAAAATGGAACGACAACCAGGTTGGAAAGAGCCCGGATTACTCGCAACATTGTGACAGTGCCGAGGAAGATGAAGTGTTCGAGAACTCACTCTACCAACCCTGTCCGGACGGTCCAACGAATCAATACGAGCCAGTGTATGAGAACTCGATGGATTCCGCAGGTGTTGACTACCGTGATTCTGACGACGTCTCGGAATCGAGTCACAACTTGGGCGATGTTACTCCCACGCCTCCTACAGAGTCGCATTACAGTGCTATGGGTGATTGTGACAGTGGGGTGACTAGGTCAAATTCGGGTGGAAACAGGGTTTACGATACACCATCTGGTGCTGCCTCTTTGGAGGAGAAATTGGTCTCCCATCTGCAGGCTCAAGGGTTCAAAGTTCCGCAAGGTAGGCTCTAGAACACGTAATTTCTCAACAACAGTAAGCTTGGCATAAATTCTAAGGCAAACTGTGGTGTATATACTCTTATAAGCATAAACTTCACTGGCTTTTATAAGCACAAGCGAATCGAAGGTGCTTGTAGTTAGGGGCGCTTTTCACGCCATCAACTCAAAGTATCACAGTAAAATGATGATTTCGTTTTGGCTCATTTTGGTTTCTCCTCAGCTGTCTTCCAGAGGTTTATGGTTTATAGGTACTGTTCTAAATTGGAACAGCTGAATGGTTCAAAAATTTTTTTAATTTTATTTTTGTTTTTATTTTTTAGTTTTGTTCTATCACTTGTATTGCCTAAGAGCCAAAACAATAATGTTTGGTGATGATACAGCGCTACTGTTTGAGGGTAACGATCTCTCATTCAGCACTATTGATCATCACGTATACAATTAGAAAGTTGGCTGTCGCGTCACAAGCTTTTATTAAACATTGGCAAAAGCCATTTCGTAGAGTTTCACTCGAAATTTCTTGATAATACTTTAAACAAAATTGGTGGTTTTTGAGGGAACCAAGCTAAACGTATGTAGGCATAATTTTAGATAGGAATTTGAACCTTAAAGACCATGTAATTAATATAATTGTTAGGATTAGATCTTTTGCTGGAATTACAGCCAGATTGCGTCTACTGTCCAAAGAAAGTTCTTTCTATCAAAGTCATGTTCGGTTAGTTATTGAATACGGCATATATGTTTATGGTTGCACCAGCTATAGTATCCTGAATCCTATACTAGTTTTACAGAAGAAAATAATTAAGTTAATGTTTTTCGAGAATGTTGGCAATGAAACAAAAGAACTATTTTATAATAACAAGATTTTAACTGTACATGAACTATATATTAGAAATCTTCTTTCTCTTGCTATGAAAGCATGCAATAATCTCAATAAAAACGAAACTTTGAACATGATTGACAATAAAAAATTAACTGGGTACTCGACGAGGAGGATAAGGAATAGTCACTAGTCTCCGATTAAGCGATTCACAGAAACTGTTTTGGAGACTTGTACTTATGGCGTGAAAGGTGGTTCTTTGAGGCCGACCCCCGCCCCAGACACACAATCCCCCATCACCCCCCTCCCACCCCATTTCACCCCCTAAATCCCCACCCCTGTACATCGTTCAGGCCGTAAGGGCCCCGTGCAGCCAAAGACCCCCTCCCACCGTTGCCACACTTCTCACCCCACTGTTGCCACCCCCTGCTACGCTCAGCTCACGCTCCTTCAATTAAGGTAAAGCTAGCCTCAATAAACTGGCTAACTAATGACAAAGCCAATCGCGCGCCGGTCTTTTGACAGCAATTCCCCCCGACGTTAGTCGGCTATGTTTATTATCTTCAACGATGATTTTTGTTTCTCCGTTGAGCTAGACTTCAAGTTATGTATAATACGCAAAATTGTTTTTCGCGCAATGTTAGAGTGTAAACAATTCGTTTCTGTGTTGCAGTTTGACAAAAAATTTTTTAGAACGTTTTTATGAAGTGTGTGACTTGTATAATATTAATTTGTCAATTTTCTGCTTCACTGTTTTATTAGTCATTTTTTTGCGTCTAATGGGCATTTTTTTTCTGTAAAGTTTAGATGTTTTTAGTTCCCAATTTTATAGAGTCGGTTTCTCTGATTGTTTGCTTGATTCTCCAGACTTTTTTCATCTAAGAATAAAATTTAAACTCACTAACTGGAACAATTTAATTTTTGGATATATTTATGCTGCTCCATTTTCTACTTCTGGTTTTTGGAATTTTTGCGGCTGGTTTTCTATAATTGAACATGCCTCTTTGTGGTCAATTTGGTGCCAGGGAATCACTAATCATTTGCCCTCTTGTGACAATATGACTTCGTTGACTATGCTCAAATAACGTTTTAACTTCAATTTCTGAGCTTGGCAGTCTAGTTTTCAAGTAATTGCGATCAAGAGCGAAATTGAAGACGGGATAAACCAAAGCGTCATGGTCACTAATTGCCATTACATAACTTTGTTTAGCTGGTAGCATCAATTCATAATTTGACTTTGTTTTTGTTTTTATTTTTTAGTTTTGTTCTATCACTTGTATTGCCTAAGAGCCAAAACAATAATGTTTGGTGATGATACAGCGCTACTGTTTGAGGGTAACGATCTCTCAGTCAGCACTATTGATCATCACGTATACAATTAGAAAGTTGGCTGTCGCGTCACAAGCTTTTATTAAACATTGGCAAAAGCCATTTCGTAGAGTTTCACTCGAAATTTCTTGATAATACTTTAAACAAAATTGGTGGTTTTTGAGGGAACCAAGCTAAAAGTATGTAGGCATAATTTTAGATAGGAATTTGAACCTTAAAGACCATGTAATTAATATAATTGTTAGGATTAGACCTTTTGCTGGAATTACAGCCAGATTGCGTCTACTGTCCAAAGAAAGTTCTTTCTATCAAAGTCATGTTCGGTTAGTTATTGAATACGGCATATATGTTTATGGTTGCACCAGCTATAGTATCCCGAATCCTATACTAGTTTTACAGAAGAAAATAATTAAGTTAATGTTTTTCGAGAATGTTGGCAATGAAACAAAAGAACTATTTTATAATAACAAGATTTTAACTGTACATGAACTATATATTAGAAATCTTCTTTCTCTTGCTATGAAAGCATGCAATAATCTCAATAAAAACGAAACTTTGAACATGATTGACAATAAAAAATTAACTGGGTACTCGACGAGGAGGATAAGGAATAGTCACTAGTCTCCGATTAAGCGATTCACAGAAACTGTTTTGGAGACTTGTACTTATGGCGTGAAGGGTGGTTCTTTGAGGCCGACCCCCGCCCCAGACACACAATCCCCCATCACCCCCCCCCCCCACCCCATTTCACCCCCTAAATCCCCACCCCTGTACATCGTTCAGGCCGTAAGGGCCCCGTGCAGCCAAAGACCCCCTCCCACCGTTGCCACACTTCTCACCCCACTGTTGCCACCCCCTGCTACGCTCAGCTCACGCTCCTTCAATTAAGGTAAAGCTAGCCTCAATAAACTGGCTAACTAATGACAAAGCCAATCGCGCGCCGGTCTTTTGACAGCAATTCCCCCCGACGTTAGTCGGCTATGTTTATTATCTTCAACGATGATTTTTGTTTCTCCGTTGAGCTAGACTTCAAGTTATGTATAATACGCAAAATTGTTTTTCGCGCAATGTTAGAGTGTAAACAATTAGTTTCTGCGTTGCAGTTTGACAAAAAATTTTTTAGAACGTTTTTATGAAGTGTGTGACTTGTATAATATTAATTTGTCAATTTTCTGCTTCACTGTTTTATTAGTCATTTTTTTGCGTCTAATGGGCATTTTTTTCTGTAAAGTTTAGATGTTTTTAGTTCCCAATTTTATAGAGTCGGTTTCTCTGATTGTTTGCTTGATTCTCCAGACTTTTTTCATCTAAGAATAAAATTTAAACTCACTAACTGGAACAATTTAATTTTTGGATATATTTACGCTGCTCCATTTTCTACTTCTGGTTTTTGGAATTTTTGCGGCTGGTTTTCTATAATTGAACATGCCTCTTTGTGGTCAATTTGGTGCCAGGGAATCACTAATCATTTGCCCTCTTGTGACAATATGACTTCGTTGACTATGCTCAAATAACGTTTTAACTTCAATTTCTGAGCTTGGCAGTCTAGTTTCCAAGTAATTGCGATCAAGAGCGAAATTGAAGACGGGATAAACCAAAGCGTCATGGTCACTAATTGCCATTACATAACTTTGCTTAGCTGGTAGCATCAATTCATAATTTGACTTGGAAAGCAAAAATCAGAGCCTGCAGAAATGAAGAATCAAATCGAAGTGTCTTCTTTGAGGAGAACTTAGGCCTATTACTAATCGATATTGTTTGAAACCATAATTTATTATTTCCTCTCAAACGAAAATTTGTAGTTATATTAGTCCTGTGATTCTTTTTATCACCTTGATGATAGCAGAATGAAGCCTGACTGCAGAAGCCAAATAACATCGCGCATAATTTTTGAAGTTCTGTCTCAGTTGCATCTTTGTTCTCTTCTATCCTTGTTGTTAGCCGCCGTCAGCCTCTCGGCGGCTAAGAAGGCGCTCTCCCCTTATTTAATTCGCTTTACCTTTTGATGACGTTTTTTGTTTACATAAGTCACGTTTGACTGGTGGCTTACCTCACTCAGTGTTTCAACTGAATGGATTTTAAAATCTCTCACGCATTAGATTACGCAATGTAGTTAATACGGTCAGTGTCAAAAGAGCAAAACCAAAAGTAACGGTACAAGCCAATAAAGACCCATCATTACGTCGTAGTGCATTAGGTTATCAAAGTTCATTAGAGTGATTGCTAGCTGTCATTAGTATTATGCTTAATTGCGTTCAGTTTAGAAGCTGAATTAAGTACAGTTTTAGAATCGTAGAAAATACTGTCAATTTAATCGCTTCTTTTTTATTGTTTCAATCCCGATGTGCGTCAACTGTGGCTATTTTCCGGCAATTTCGGGTATGTTTTTACTCACAATTGAGGTGATGGAGATCAGTCGTGACGAATTTCCGGCAAAATTTCTGGCGTGCTTTGGTATTTAATAGCCGAGATTTTAGGCAATGATTATCGGTTTTTGTGTTAGGTGTTGTGAATGAATCTACGGCAGCTTCCAAACAGATTGTGGACTCGAAGGAACACGACAGCTCAACAACAGCAGCAAATGAGGATACAGTGCAATTTTCAGATATCGAGAAACGAATGAAGACTTCAATGCAGCTGAGTTTGACTCAAACTCAATCGAACGACAACTTGAAAGCTGCGGCACAAACAAATCCAGAATCACAAAATGCGTTGTCCAAAAATAAACCCAAATTGAAGACTGCGATTATGGACTTGGGTTCAGAAGCTACAGAGTTTTTGAGGTCGAAGAAAAGTACAGAAAGTCCGAAACCGGCGCTTAAGACAAGCACTGATCCGAATCAACCGAAAAGCGCACCGGTCGTGATTAAGAAGGAAAGTGTCTTGGAAGTCCGAATTCACAAAACCGATTCCTCCCCGTCGTCATGGAAACCTTGTCGACTGGTTTTGCTAAAAACACACGGTGGGTTAATGTTGAATGTGTACACACCTCCAGAAAGCGACAAAATTTATTCAAGCATATTCTGTCCTTTGATTTACGAAATTGGCGAAGCTACTGAAGCACAATTTGGCAAAACTGCTGATCGAGTTTTGGTTATCAAAGCTCAAGAAAACGTTGGCGTAACTTTGCGGGCGAGAAATTATGAAGACAAACATGATTGGATTTGCGTTTTGAGGGAAAACACGGATGCTAAGTCAACTAAAAGGGTCATTTACACAGACGCGGAATCACTATCGCCAATGACTCCAACACAAGAAATTTTTGAGGAGCAGCAGCAACGCAAGCCAAGAGTTAATACTGGAGGGGCCGTATATTCATACGAAAGTGGTTCGCCAAATCATAGTCGTCGGGCTTCGAATAGTTCTATCAGTTCCAGTTACAGTCGAGATAGTCTGGATCGCAGCAACCCGTACGTGTCGACCGGATTTGATAGCTATGACAGGCAAAAATCCTGCCCAAACCCTTCGAATTATATTTATCAAGATGGCGCTGTATATGTGCGACAAAGCAGTCATCCTGGAAAAGCAGTTAGTCAAATGAATGTGAGCGACAAGGAATTGAGTGTGGCCCCAGGAAATGGATCCGGTGGTCATGTTCCAAGGATTCAAAGCGTCGGAGATTTCATGAATGGACCCCCGGTTGCTGGAGCTGTCAATCGTGGACAGTCGGTGTATGGATCTCGGGTCCCTCCGCTGGAGCAACTTAAAACTTATCCTTGGTTCCATGGAAAACTTCCGCGTGAAACGGCGTCCAAAATGGTTCTGGCACAATCCAATCCAGCCGCTGGTCATGGTATCTACTTGGTGCGACAAAGCGAAACAAATGAAAATGAGTTTACGCTTACTTTCAACTACGAGGGCAAAGCGAAGCATTTGAGGATAAACGTGGATGCACAAACAGGAGTCTGTCAGCTGCAGAATTTGCAGTTCAAATCTTTGAGACACTTAATTGAAACTTACACCAAAGAGAAACTACCAATTGATGTAAAAGGAACATCAGACATTACACTGAAGTCATACATTGCCAATTTTGGAGGTGCGTCCAACGCGGGGGGTGTTGCGATGAACCCACAATTGCAACCTCACAAGAGGAACAAATCGGTCGATTTCAACATTGAACGCAATATGGAAATGGGTCCGGGTCCAACCGGGGGTGGTTTGATCAGAGGTCAAAGTCACTACGGGTATAACCAAAGACCCACACCGGTTGGAGGCCCTAGCAAAGTGAGCAATTCGCAAGGCGTTTATTACGCGTCCCACAACTAATGCAATAAACACACACTGAGGAAAAATGACGACTGATAATTTACGCAATCAAGATGGCAAATATTTACGATGAAAAATTGGAATGGAATCTTGCATGAAGACGGAATCGTGATCGCTTGACGATGTTCTATTGAATGTAACGGGTTACTTTCAGAGCGTTTGCAGTTGCCACTAAACGGTCCATAAGCATGTTTGATTAATTGCTCTAAAACGAAATCCGTTTACTTTTATTTTTAGATAAATTTTGTGGGAGCGTTTTTAAGGGTAAAAAAAACTCATATTGTCTAGCTGTAATTTTTCCTGGTCAAAATAAAATTTTGGGTTTCGGCAATTGTTTTAAAGCAATTTTCTAAAAACGGCGATTGTTTGTGATTCTCGAATCCGATTTAATAACTCGTGGCTATGGATTCTGTGTGGATAGGCGCTGCATGAAACTCGAATGAAAGATGGTTCTTGTTGACTTGTTTACCTTTTTCCTCATATGTTGTTTCTTTTGTAGTGATTTTTGGAAACAATCAACTTCAGAAATACACATTTTGGTGCTTCGTTCTCGTTATGTTATACTATTTATAGCAACCCTAACTGATAGTAATAAAAGAGTGGTATTAATTTATTATTTAGCTGGCTTAAATACTCTCAAAATTGATTTTTTAAATGTTGTTTGATGCAGTTTGATTGAGTATAACCAAAATTTCTGTCCCTTTATTTCTATCTTTGGTCAAATTTGTATTTTCACCGCAATCTTTAACACCTTCAAGTTTTATTCAACATCTTCAACACCTTTAAGTTTTATTTCGTATTATAAACAGCTTGAGTTTCTTTTTAAAGTTAAGCATAAAAAGAGCGAAATAAGTGCCCAAATTTTTAAGTGCAATTCAAAAAAAAACAAGACATTGAGAAACTCAAGTTTACTTAAAAGTGGAAAGGAATATTTTTGCATGTTTTTAAAAGATTTCGCGAAATATAAGATAGCTGTATATGTTTGAGAGATGCCAATACGATGTTGCTCGATTTATAAATGCAGTTGTTCTATTTTTGTCGGAGGCGGGTGCATAATTGTAGACGTCTCTAATCCACTTGAAAAGGTTAGAGATATGTATGCCTTACCGCGTGTTAACAATAATGCCGTAACGGTTAAAAGTCAATATTTTGTTGTGTACGAAACTGCTCTTGTACAAGGGGAATGGGGTCTGTGTGTCATCCAGGTGTTTCCATAGTCCTTTGTGGTTCAACAATTGATTTCGAACTATAACCAGAGTTTGCTATAATTGGCGTTACGGAATGTAAAGTTTCAGTTGTCTTATTTTAATATGAAAATTTCTGCGGCTATTAGGAAAGTATGATTTATAAATTGATATCATTTCGGAGCAAGCAGGCTCTTGACGATGTTTTTTGTCTGAACTTAATGTTATCCATTTTTCATTTTTTAAAATCATATGTTATTTTGCTGTCTTAGAGAGACTCAATTCAATATGGCTGCTTGTTTCGGTCTCTTATCAGCGCGCAAGCATAGATAATGTTGTACCTGAGGACAATTGTGCGAAACTAAAATTGTTTTAAGATTTTAGCTTGTATTTTATCGTCGACTTTTCCTAATTCATTGTTTTCAATGTATGATAAACAATTTGCTCCATTGTTCTCTAAATTATAACACTCTGCAAAATTTTCACGAATTTTACTTGAATGTGCCATGTCTTTAAGTGATATTTCTTTAATTGTTTCGTCAAAACCAATTACTTTCTACGGTAGCTTTTGATTATTAGCCTTGGAATTGCCCCCTTCATAGATTGTCGCTAGTTAATGTAAACCCCCAGCTCATCGCTTTGGCGAAAATGAGAGACCATGGAAACATGTAGTGAAATCCTTTAAAATTTCAACCTCTGAATCCAGCTAGACCAAAACCAAAATATGAAAAACTATGGTTTCCGACTCTGAAACATGCGACAATCACAATATTTTGGTGATACTTACGAACAAATTTTGCATTTTCAAAATCTTGAATAAGTTGCCCCGAAGAATAACACAAGATCGTGAGCTTTTTCTCGGAACGTTTGACTGCCAAAAATCTGCTTTAACATTGGCGCAAAAATGTCGACTAGAAGAGGTATGGGATTTTCTGATATTTTGCTAAGCATCGTTTCACTATAGGTTACAACAGTCAAAGATCAAATTAACACCTAAGCATAAACTTCCTGCTTATGTTTAAATCCAGAATTTTCGAATACACCTGCGAGATGAGCTCACAGTGGAACTTTCATTGATGCGCTATTGTAATTTGATAACAACCTTATCACATTCCAAGTACAGTAGTTCAATGTTAGTGCAGCGCCAAGAATCTGGTAACTAATAATTTTTATTAACGTAAGGCGTAGCAATCATTTGTTAAGAAATGACTACATCCTTACTAATCTTACAATCTCAGATATGAGCAATGCTTCAAACCACTTCTTTGCAGGAAAAGCTCTTTACAAAACTTGATTGTTCACCGGCATACCACTCTGATGAAATGGCGGATGATCTTTCAATCCAACTATAAGCTTTCAACTTTTCCTCTGGCACCTATGCATACAAGTGTTTAGCACAAGGTCTAAGCAAGTCGTAACAGTATATAGTGGCACTCTTTAGATTCTAGCTTTGCAGTGAATATCTGAAGGCAAAGAATGGATGACAAAGGGAGCTCAGTGCACAATTTTCACGATTTGATTTCTAGTCTTAGAGAAATCTTGACTGCATAAAGACGTCAGTTATCAAGATTTTACCAAGTAAATGTACATCTGCCGCACAAAAAGTAGATTCTTGGAAATTTATAACCCCAGAAGGTATACAACCAGAATTGAAACGAATTGAAAAGTTTCTGAGAACAAATAAATTACCCAGAGCACCAAAACAAGTAAATCGTTAATTTGGTTTTGTCCAGTTTTGTCTTGATTTTATACCCGATGTGGGTGAGAAGCTTATACATTTCTATAAGCTACTGAGAAAAGATACCCTATGCTACCAGGAGAACATGTGAAACATTTTAAAAAAACCTGAAAAAGTATTCCACCATCAAGATGGAATTTTCTTGACCGTGTCTTTTCATGCTACCCTGTTATTGCTCTCTGCTTAGCTTCCTAGCAGAGCAAAATATGCGGCCGATTTCCACTCGATGTCAGAAACTGACCCGTCTGAAACAATGAATCTAAAGTTGACAGATAGAATACTGTTAGAGATTGAGTTATAGTCAACTTCAAAAGCACCTGATGTATTGCTGAACTCATTGGCAAACATTGAGGGTTTACTTAAAGAACAACCAAACGTCTGCATGAAAACGCTTTAAGCATTGAAACAATCTGGATTATCAGTTGAAGTTTTCAAATAATTTGAAGATCAAAGTTCGAAAAGCAACGAAGAAACAATACGAAAAAACAATACAAACAATTATTCTTTTGAAACCAGAAGTTCTAGAATTCAGTGTAGTATTGATGCATGATCCTGCAATTTTTTCCAGGGCAATTGATTGCTTAAATACTATCAACCTTAGACATGAATAGTCTTTAGACTTAAGATTGCAGGTATTCTTGCAATTAATTTGTTAGAAAAACAACGCTGTGGAGGATTTCAACTGCGCATCTTTCGCACTCAAGAGTACGCTAAGCAATTCAAGACTAAAAATTGAAAATAATGTTGTGTATCGACAATTTTTTTATGATACTGGCAAAATTCTAACCAGTAATGTCTACCTAAGAACCTTTGAAAAGAAGTGATCTATAGATTGCATAATCCAAGAATTGATGGACACATCGGAAAAGATTCAACCCGTGCTTCGGTTTTGAGTGCAACATCTGTTTAACCTCGGAATAGTGCAAGTAATACCTAAAGTGCGGCGAGACAACATTCTGACGCAGTCAGATCTGAAACTTTAAATATTGGCACGTAACTGACTTAAATAAAATCGGTATCACCAACTAAGTTTCTTAATTCTAAATCAGCTGAAACTTAATAAAAATTTTGAACAAAAAAGATTTGTTCACAGGCGGACTAAGAAACAGCTGCCTGACTTCTTTAAGCTCAAGTACACTCTTAGATTTAAACTGGCAATAAGTGTATCATTTCAAATTTTAACTACTGTTCAAAGCTTTCTTGATATTACCTAAAAATCTAATTTTAAAGGGGATATAGATCAATGTGGAAAACTACTGTTATTTATGGCTAGTTACTTCCATTTCGAGTGAATTTCAACGTTTTATGATTTTTATCCACTACGCCCTTTATTGCGCAATTGACTAAATTTGCTTACCATTCTCTCGTGCTTTTAGTGCATTCTTTCGTACTCGAGTAAAAAGAACCCAACTATCTCATTAAAAAACCCTCTCCTGATTTTCTTAAAAATAACCCGCCCGCTTTTGTGCAATAGTCTTCTTTGTACTACATCCTTCAAATTTTTGATATTCTTTGCAACCAATGTCATTTTGCAAGTCTTATTCACTCGTAATTTCTTAAATTGGGCTTCAACTATTTAAATTTTCAACTTGGAAATGAACTAATTAAAATTGTTATTGAGATCAATGAACTGAATGGTTTGGAGACTATTCCGAAAAAAATAGCTTAAATGCCCCAGTCAATTATTTGCCTTTTTGTAATAAAATCATTGTCGATAAGAAAATATAAATTGGTATACAAAGTTATCAATGTTAACCGATACAAATTTCATCAGAAAGTTGGAGTCTAAGTGAACAATACCAAATTAATCTCATCATATTTGCAATTTGTTTTTATGACGTGTCTACTGACTATTTTTCTGCAGTCTGTGTAATAAATGAGCTGAGCTAGTTTTACTACTGGACAAATTTTCCATTATCATTCAGAGATGCCTGCTTAAAGCGTGTAGTGCTAGAATTGCATACCTATTTACAAAATAGCTGAATGATTTCGATACATAGAACAAGTTTGCAACTGTCGAAATTTTACTAATCAATTTGATCAATAGTAGAAATCCATGTTGAAATTTCAAGGTATTTTATTGTATTGAGTGAACGAAGATCGGCCTCGGGTGGGGGGGGGGGGGGGGGTTGATAATAAGGGAGAATATGGGCTTTGTAGACGTTGCAAACTTTACTTATTTGTAGCAAATACACGATGATTAAAACATAGTTTTTAATATCTGAGTTAAGTTCTGTAAAAGCATCGCAGTAAACATCAACTTTACTTTGATCATTGGTGTGCAAAGGAATTACTGAAATTTATTGAGTTGATGTGCTGTGATGTGATCACTGAATGATTTTTGAAGTATCAAAAATTAATAATGAGTTTTGTTAATTAATTAGTTGAATCATTTTAAATTGTATGTATTATTACACAACCACTGCTGTTAATTTAAGATGACAATTTGTTTCCACATATAATGTCATTTTTAACAAATTATTTAGAGAAAACTAGTTTTTTTAAATCTTTCAGGAAGTTTCTAGATTACTGCTAAATTGTCATTGGATTATTGATCAAAGGGAATAAATTGGGTATTATGATATGGAGTATTTTGGGTAAATTGCCGTGTAACCTATAAAAGCAGTCTCTATTTTCAGATAATAGTGAATAGTTGGTTCGAAGAGCTGGAATTAATTAGAGAAAATGAAAAGGTCACCGCCTTTAAACAACAAATGAAGCTAACTCCTTCATAAGTAAGCAAGGGGTACTTTCGAGGTTGTTTTCAACAATTAACTGAAAATTAGCAACTGGTCCATGGATTAAAATGAAAATGAATACTTGAAAAATTAGTCGAGAATACTGAGCAAGTGCGAAATCACTCAAATTGGTTTTTAGGGTCTTGAAAGCATTTAGGAAAGCGATTTTTTTCCAAATTAAAACGCCACAATATTTTTGAACCTTTAGTACGTTTTTTCGGCTTTGATGAAATCGCTTCCTAACATTTTGTTCAAAGTAGCAGTACAAGTTTGGTATTGATAAGAATTTCTGTTATTTTTCTGTTAATAATCATTAAAGTGGCTGATTTTTTTCGGACAAAAGATTTTGTCACAAATATTACACTGGTTCGATTTGTAAATGGTAAATTTTCTTAAAAATGTGAATGTTTTGTTTTTGTCGCTTAAAGTTTTTATGAATGATGAATCTTTTGTCAAAATCAAATGAGGCTGTTTTTGCAGTAGCTGTAATGACAACAGCTGAACCGATCGATGATTGACCATTTTTTGTGTCATCTCTTTGTCATAATTCATCTTATCTGTGAATTGGGAAAAGTTGGATCAGAAAATATAAACAATCATATTAGGGAAGTGCAAAGTAAACTATTTAACATTGTAATGATCGCGATATCTCTTATACCCAAAGAAAAACCAAATTTTCGGGTTTCCAACCATATATACCGCTGAAACTACAAGGCGACTGTTGTTCTTATTGACAGCATGCTCAACTTTCGAAGACACATCGAACACCTAAAGCAAAACGCATGAGCTCAACATTGGAGTGCACACTATGGTACCAAAGAGCTCCGCACGCCGGAAGAATTTTTAAAAGGCCCTATAACAAATAGTAGATTTTCATTTCAAATCATTTTTCTAGCAACAAATCATTGCGCCTTTAGCTTTTTTTAGCATATAATAGACGGGTTTTAAAAAATTTTTGTTCAGTCAAGTTTCTATTGACGTCTGAGTCGAAATTCAAAAACTTTGTCCAAAATTTGTTTGTTTTCGTAGTTTTGATTTCGCATATTAGAAATTTCCCATAAATTTTCGACTGGATTCTAATCATGATCAGTTACTAAGTACTTCAGTATATCCCACTTCTTTTCGTTGAAGAAATTTTTGACAATCTTTGATTTGTGCACAGAGCATTTTTTGTTGAAAAATAAATTCTTTAAAATGCTATTTCTCGTATTTTTTCAAAATTTTCTTTTTAACTTGGAAGATTTGCTTGTTTGGGAATATAACAAACATTTTGAGTCAATCTGATTGTATTGGATCCGCAATGAGCGATAGTTCAATTGAAGTTTTGCCCCTTAGCTTTGAAGTTCTGCGATGTGTTGCAGGAATGCTCCAAATGACACGTTCAGATTCCAGGCTTGAATTGCCCGCTTCAATATCTCAACTGCTCTTTCAGCTATTCCACTAAATCGTGGATGATAGACAGTTGATTCCATTTTCTCAATTCCCACCACTGTATAAAATCACCATACAAATTCGGGACCATCACCAGATACTAAAGTCTTAGGTATACCGTGTCTTGCAAAGATTTGACTAAGATGAACTTCGGCTGTTTCTGATGTTCTATTTCCCGTACTGACAGCTTCTATCCAGCCTGAACCCGCGTCAAGAATTAAGATATTACTGTGGTCCTTAACATAACCCCAGCCTTGTTGAACCGTTCCCAAACGTCGGCTTTTGGCCTCGGAGACGGTTTTTCCCCGGCTAGGTGTGACCATTTAAAATTTACATTTACTAACAAAATTTTGAACGTCTTGGGTTAAGCCAGGCCACCAGCCAATAATTCTGGCTGATGCTTCAGTTGCTTTCTCAACATGATGTGGATCGTGTGCTTCCTGCAAAAGAAAATATTCCACCAAGATTGGGTGGAATAAAGGAAACAACGCCTGAAGACGATTCCATTGTGTGGTCAACGCATTCTTTTGTTCGAATCTTTTTTTTCTGTTTTCGATCTTTTTCCAGTTGCTAGTTTTGTTTCCTTTCATTATTTATTGGAGCAGTCTGTTTTCCAACTAACGTCCTAATTTCTGCTTGGGTCACCAGTGCTTTGAACGATATAGATGTTGTTTATCGCGAAGGCAGGAGATCGCTGTCAGATTTGTCTCCGACAGACTCGCTATGACTCGCTGAGTACCTGCGTAAGGTATCTGCTCTCCTGATGTGTTTCTCAAAGTCTATGCCCATCAGCTATTGCCCATCTTCTAGCTGATGCTGTCATTGGAATCTCCATCTGGTGTTTATGGTCTGTCTGTAAAGGAAACCTTTCGCCGAGAAATTACTTGAATCTTGTGAGCACGGAGACAATTGCAGAGCTTCCCGCTCTATGTTTGAGTATTTTTGCTCCTTTGGGGCCAATTTTGGCCCGGATACATGTTACTGGAGATTTTTCCTGCGAAAGAACACCGACTATTGCTCTTCAAGAGGCGTCAGTAGTAACTGTGGCTTCCTTTTGCAAACCCCAAGGCTGTACAAGTAGATTAGAACATAATTCGTTTCTGTCTTGAAAAGCTTATTGGTTGCATCTTATCCCATGATGACTCGCTATTTCTCATGTCATTCAGAGGTAGCGTTTTTGTGGGAAAATTGGGAATCATTCTCCCATAGAAATTTGCTGGCCCATCATGCAATTCAAATTGTTTGGTTTTAGTTGATGGTTTTGCGCTCCATTGTTTTTTATTGTTGTTTTGGATCTGGTGCTATTCCGGCCTTAGAAATTGAGTATCCCAAAAAACTAACACTATTGACTGGTTTTGAGTTCGATTTTTTCTCATTAATAGTAAACTATTTTTGAAGTAGTCGACTCTTGACTGTAAGCATTCTATCGTCGAACAGCTCTGTGTTCTTTCCATAGACCAAAACATCGTCCTGAAAGATTAGAACACCCCTTGATTCCTTTGACCGTAGATTAGATGCACTTCTGGAAGATTACAGAAGTTATTCAATCTTTAAGGTAGTCGGCACATTTTGAAAAGTCACTGAGCTGTGTTGATCGTGCATTTCTTTTGCCTATTCGCCAAGTTCCATTTCTTGATAGGCCTCTGAGAATTCAGTTTTGACAATTTGTGAGGCCCATAGATTTTATCGTCTTCATGTCAGGTATTGGGTATCCTCGTCCATGACCTTGGCAGTGATATGCACTTTCAAGTCCACGCAAAGTCTCAGCTCTCCACTCTCCTCTTTGCCACGCAACTGGTGATGCATTAGTGACTCCTGGCTGCTGAGGGTGACTCCTGGTTGCCCCGTTGGCCATCTGTGCCAGCTTCTGTGACCTTTTCTCGAAGCGTTAGGGGTATTTTCCTGGTTTTAATGAACATTGACTGTGATCCCGGTATTAAACTTCACGTGAGCTTTGCTTTGTAACCCTTCGCAGTTCGGTTTTGATGTTCACACCTTGCTGGGAAAAGTTCCCTTCAAAATTTCAAATTAGTCATATGTCACTTTCAGACTGCACAACTGCTAGTTGCTTTTGTATGTGCCTGCTTCCGTTCCAGTCAGCACCAAATGTAAGTGATCACAGAAGCGGGATTGGTAACTGTTTTGAGTGTTTGTAAGTTTCGATAGCGTGCTACTTCTCTGAGACGTGTTAGGAAATCGTAATCTGATTCCCCTACACCTCGATTTACGGACAGAAATGAAGTCCCTTCTGACGTTAATACTTTCTCCTTTGGAGAAATATAATTTTGAAGCGCTAATCTGACCTCTTTAAACGGAGTGTCTAATAGCTTCTTTAAGACTCATTAGGGTCCTAATTTTGAGAAATGCGTCTTGCCCGCACTTGCTAAGATGGATATTCGTTACCTGTAGGTATGGGATGGTACCGTCAGTGTCGATTTTGTCCTTTTTTCTCTGTGCGACTTCTTGCCACAGAATTGATAATCTTCCCAGTATAGGATTCAGCATTCTGCAGATCCAAGTTTTGCCGATCACGCGGTTGTCTGGCTACAATTGTCGTGGTCGGTAAGATGGGTCGAAGATTTCAATAGGTCGAATTTTGCGTTAAATTATGAACTGAAAATATACAAAATTTTGCTTATTTTTATAGTGCTTCTCCATGCAGAGGAAGTTTAGATTAGCTAAAAAAAAGTTTACTTGACTGACATGTGAATAGATGTTGGATCCGAATCCCTGAATATTTTTGGTACGTTCATGGGGGTGGATGTTAGAATCAGATTTCTATGGGTGAGAGGGTTTAACTTCTGAAATCTGATTGATAGGTCAAGTAAGTTAATGAAAGTGCCAAGACAATACTAGAATTAGAATCGAGTTCATTTTAGGCCATTATTTATCGACATAGCAATAGTTCTTCAGGTTAATTCTTCTGCTTTCTGAAACTTAAATAGTATTTTCTAAGTTTTTTTTATGTTCTTCCAAAGCCATCAAAAAATGTAGATGTTTTTTGTTGATCTTTTTTGAAATAAATTTCTTGTTCTTATCTGAAAATGATTGATTTGAGTGATTCCAGTTGTTGTAATCTTCTTTTTTTATTGATTGATTTCTTAAACCATTCATCAAGTTAGTGGTTCTCTGATAAAAAACGGAAGCGTATAGTCAAGTGTCTTTTTAAGGCTCGTACGCAGTTTTTGTTATGTTTGACAGCTGATGATTTACGTGAATTACTTAATTACATTTTATATTTACGATATGGTAATTTCAATTTCGCTCATAAGATATCCGCAAAACTCGTAAACCACTTATTCTCAATTTGAAAGGATTATATGTTTGAATTTTATTTGATACCTTTTAGTGTTTCATGTATTTGAGAGCCTATTACTGGCTTTGTTAACAATGTTAACTGACAATCTATTAATAAAATACTGTCAATACCGATAATTACATTGTTTGGACTTTTGTTAACCGTTTATGCTTCTGATCAGGCCTATTGTCTAAAACCTCTCGACCATGAATTCATCAGCACAATCAAATACACTGTTTATTTTGTCATTTTTTTCAGATAACGCTTGCTGGCTGGAGCTGCAAATACTGTATAGTGCTGTGATTTTACAATCTGTGTGTAGCCGAACTAAACTGTGTGGTGTTGGTTGAGATTTTATCTGGTTTTCTTGTTATATATTACTTACACGCGTAGATTCGTGTTTATCTTTTTGTATGTATTTGAGCGCACACCGGTCTTGCGCGGGACATAGTTATTAACTTGCCTTTTATTTTGATGCCAGTGTTTGTGTTATTGGTATTGACTATTTGAACCAAAACGTCAAGTATTTTGACGCAGTGTGATCGAAATCAAAGCTTAATCTGGACTATAACTTGATTACAACAAAGACCCGATAGTGAGATATTAAAACTTTGAGGGTGCTGTTAGTGTACCTATCTCATTTGTTACGGTCACGAGATCTGAGAACGTACAGTCTGAAAGGTTACAATCAAAACATCATTCGGAACTTTTGTGCTATTATTGGTACTAAACGATCGGCGACTTTCACTGTTGAAGTCTGTATTATTTAACCTGCATTTTCAATAACTCGTACCAACGATTATTGAACTAAAAATACCTTTGGCAGTTTTTGATCTGTTAACCTAAGAGTTGATTACTATTTGATAGTTAATAGCTTACACTCGTTATAAAATGACCGCAAATATTGAAAAGATCAAGAAGAAGATCCGAACTCTGACAGACGAAGTAGACGAATGGCATGACAAGGCTGACCACTTTGAGAAACTAGCAGCCGAGAATAAGGTTGGTGAACGAATGATAGTCCCGCACATTTTATTTTTAAAATGAAGATGTCCCCTTATTCTGTAAAAACAATTTAAAACTACTCGAGAAGTTTCAGTTTTTTAACGATACGATCCGTTTTTAATAGTGATCAATAGTGAATTCAAAATGAGGGAAGGACCTGTAATTTATGGTTTTATAACGATGATTTATAATCAAAGAGTGATTAATATTTTCCGTAGATGAACAATAGTGCTACAATGTGATAACCCTTACCGAAGAATTATTAATCAATTTATTTTATTGAGGATTTGTGGCTATGATGTTCTGTTTCTCCAAATTATTTTGCGAGTGTTTGCAGAGAAATCAAAGTTTGCTCATATATCTTAGAAAATTTTTTCTCACTAAAGCAAGTAACGATAAAATTTTCCCATGATCTGGCAACTGTGCTCCTAGTCTGAGAGAAAATTATCCATAGCTAAGTGGTAGGTTATTTCAGAAATGAGAAATTAGAAAAATGGATGGCTAGAAACCCATTCATGACATATTTTGCGGGTATTCCGCAATTTTACTACATGTGAATAGTCGTGCTGCAAATAGAAATTAGAGAACCAAGCTAATCAGCTGGCTTGACTGACGACAGTGTTAGTGGTGCTTACAAAAACCTGGATTAATATTTCCTTTTTGGATGATCTACTTGGGCTTCTCTTTGGGCACTGATGTTCTTCGGTAAATTTTTGTGAGGTTTTTGTCACAATTCTTTTTTGCTACCCTAAAAACGTTTTGAAAGAGCTTGATTTGATTTGTGTCCTCAGTTGTACATTTAGGGCACTGAATCTATAGGCTCATCTATGTCTCTGCGAATGAGTTGATTATCCGATGATCGCTACATGACTACTTTAAGTTGTAAGTGTTGCTGGTGATTGTTGAATAATTGTCTGTCCAAATTGTTGCTGCTCTGACTGATAAGTCTTGACTGAAGTAATTGATTGCTACATGGGTACTAGCTGTAGGTTGCTCAAGATTGACACGGCTTCTGATGAAACCTGCAGCTGAAGTGTATTGTTGCTGGTGTTAAATACTCATGAGGACGTTTTTCTGGTCATTTCGAGGAACTGCTGAAGATCAATGTTGGAGGATTTTCAGTTCGATGGCCATTGCTGTCGTTTTGTTGTTTTGCGTTCTGCTGTATTTTGATGTCAATGATATAGCAAGTCTGATTGAGTGGGTTGGGAAGTTGTCTGAAGGTGCGAAATTGCGATGTACTGATTGCATGCTTCTGATTCCTGTTGTACACGTTTGCAATCGCCTTTTCTGTCAATTGATTACATGCAGCCCTAAAGTTTACTTTTGGAAAAACGATTGATTTTGTTGCTTCCTCTGATGAAGCCACAATGAAATTGCTAGTTGGGGTTGTAACTGAAAATTAAAAATTTTTAATGAAACTGATGCCTCGCAACTGAATTGTTTTCTCAATATCAACTTAATTCGTA
The DNA here is from genome assembly GCF_964194025.1 of Convolutriloba macropyga. Classification (NCBI taxonomy): domain Eukaryota; kingdom Metazoa; phylum Xenacoelomorpha; order Acoela; family Convolutidae; genus Convolutriloba; species Convolutriloba macropyga. The sequence goes on from NC_134480.1 coordinate 21,286,351, forward strand.
TCTGCTATTTATTTGTTTACTTGCATCGTGTTTGCATCTGGTTTGCTTGAGATTCCTTTTTTGTACAAGTGAATCCGAACACTATCTTGTACTTGCGTTTTTACTTGTTACCTAATTGTTCTCTCATTGACTGTTTATTGAAAAATTGTTGAATAGATTTCTGAAAATGTTTTGAGAAACTGACTAGCTAGCTACCTAATAGTGTAACTTCTGCAATAGCTCTCTTAAGAAAGCAAATATTTTGCTGTCTTTCGTTACCTTGAATGCTAACGTAGCCAAATTATAAGTTTGGATGCACCAACGTTTTCTCAGATACTTGTTGAGGCTTGAACACTAAACTATGATATCGATTTATCTGGCTCAGTTATGTCGCTGGCCTCTTCAAATACTTTTGAGGTTCTTACTAAACAAGATCTTACCACCTTCTCTCCACCTTTTTAAACCGTAAGAACCGTTCTAATGAGCTAAACACGCCTCAGCTTACTAATTTCCGGTTACTACACCTTGTTCCCTCTCCAGTTTTTTCAATGTCGCATAATATTTTCGTCGAAGTCAGCCTCATTCCAAAGTTTTCTAGCTCGGCCACGCTGACTGTAGTGACTGCTTGTCATACCTGTTAAGAATTGTCTACGTTTTTGTTTTATTTAGCGCGTACGTCGCTGCTTACTGCTTTAAGAGGTCTGGTATTGAGACGTTCTTTTAAAAGATTATAGTTGGGAAGCTGTGATTCTGTAGTTTTCGGGGTTGGAATACACTTCTAAGTGATCAATTTCCATTCGGCGTATTTTGAATCTGTTATTGAGAACAAGCAGGCTTTCCTCTAATTTTATGGAAGTGCTGATTAATTATAGGGAGCTGACGAACCGTTGAAAAGCTTTTATGCTTGTTTGCTTTGAGGTTATTAACTCTATATGAACTGGTTCTGGTGTTTAGAAGTTGATCTGGGTGTAACAGTTAGGTTGTTTACATTCGGCCTGGAGAAATCCACGCAGCTATCTTTGAAAGCCAAAAGTTTGACTGAAAATCGGTTACTAGAGATTTTATTGACAATGAGAATTGAATTTTTTGCTGTTGAATCTGGTGCACTGGTTATTCTACTGTTTAATCGGATGGTTTTTTCTTGATCCAGTGATGGTGTCAATTGAGTCATTCTTCTTCTTTTACGTACTAGCTGATTTTGTGATAATTGTCCAAAATCTTAACAACAATTTTTGCTGTAGCAATTTGATAAAGTCTCGGCTTCCTTGATTTGCTTATCTCTTTGTTTGGTCTTATTTGGTATTATATCTCCACTGTTCCTAGTTGTTCACCTATGTTCTTCATTCCGATTTCAAGAACTGGCTGAATCCAGAAGTGTTGATAAAGTTTGTCAATCTGTTGATGCTTTGTGACCTGAACTTTTGCATTTGAGTAGATGAAGAAAACTTTTAACTGCTCCTCGCCTATCATCCTGTGGATGTCCTTGCATACATCCATACTTGCAACTTTTTCCCCAGTTAGAAATTTTACTCATTTTTGCTGCTTGGAGTCCCCTCGTTGTTTTCCCCCCTGTTTTGCCTTTTCCCCCTGTTTTCATGACTCCACTGGTTAGTGCTTGTCAGATCTCTTATCTCGGCGATTCGGTTTCCTCTGTAGGTTTTGTGGTTCGTTTTGCCATTTTTGATCCGGCTCAAAAGATATGAAGCTCCATGGTAGTCCCCATCACTTTGCCGCCTCCACAACCTCTGTACCTATGACTTCACTGCGTGATCCGTCTCCGAACCCAATCCTTAATCGCCTTTGTTTTCCATTGTGATAACTTTGTCACATTTTTGTCCATGTGTCAGCAACGGCTGCTGTAGAATATTTTTCCCTATCAAAAATAGTGACATTATCCCCGATGGGCCACAGAAACTTTAGACGAATCGGCGAAACTCTCTTGGTCGAGGTTTTCCTGCCTAGTTTTATTTTTGTCCATTAACGACGATAATGAGTATTTATCGTTGGCTAAATTCCAATGAACGACAAGAAGACGCTGTAGGGTTTGTTTGCTGAAGAGGTGTTGGTGAGCTCTGCAGTATCGTTTTGAGTTTGTCTTTGCTGCTCCCACTTTTTTGTCACGTTGAATTGTCTTCCTTTATTGTCTTCTTGGGCTGTAGCAATTGCTGTCGAGTCCTCCTCTGAAGAGTCAATGTCATGCATGTAGGATGTCCTTTGGATGGTCTCCAGTTCATGTTGATGGTGCCCCACGTCGTCTCTGGTTGTCTGTTGCATAACAAATTTGAGACATGTTGGTGAATCCCTGGCTGCAAAAATTATAGATGTTTTGCAAGCAACTCCGCAAATCTTTGCCTCTAAAAATTCTTGCTTTCGCAAAAAAATTGGTTTGATCTAACTTTTGCTATCTTTGAAAATAACTTTGGAGCTCGTCTTGTCCGCAGCGATAAATAAGTGTCAATTTTGTACTGCATAGTACTTATTACTATTGGATAAGCCAACTTCACAAGACATCACAAGATTTTGGAGGAAAATAAAACCTTGCTCTTTCAATTTTCAGCTCTGCTTTATATTTTTGGTTCTTCAGCTTTCATAGCGATCTCAGCTATTTTTGCCGATCTTTCGGCAATGTTTTTTTGCTGAGGCTTTGTAGCTCTTGAAAATACCCCTAAGATCAAATTGCAGGTTGTGAATGAGCAACCACTCCAGATGAAAAATGGCCAATTTTATCCAAAAAACATAGGCGAGACAATTGTATGCAAAAAAAACTACTACGTATTTTTAATAGCCGCACAGCGATAGCTGGGGCTATTATTGGCCTTCTCTTGGTTTTTTTACGACTCGAAGAGGAGTATTGGTTTTCTCTCGGTTTTTTTTTTTTTTTACAGGAAGTAGATTTGTTCACGCGGCATTTTGACCTAAAAGCGAAAGTGAGAAAAGCTGTCTTGGTGAACAAATTTTCGCTAAGCGAGAGAAGTTTTTTGATCATGCGCTGCGTTTAGTGAATGACTTTTTGACTTTGAAAAGTAGTTTTTGACTGAATTGCACATATAGATGACCGTTTTTAGCCGTTTTTTCGTCTAAGTGGCCCAATTTTTTTGCTTTTAATTTGGTTTCTTGTGGAAATAAATTTTATTCGATACTATATTGAAATGTCAACCTCGAAAATGGATACCACTGTGTTTTGCAGAGCCTGAAAATGCGATTCATGTTGAAAATTGGCACATAATTCTTGATTTTTTAGTTAATTTTTGGCTTTTTTATATTAATTTATTCATTCTTAGATCTTTTAACCGTCTTTTTGTCAAAAATCAGTAAATATGGCAACTTCTCTTTGATAATCCTATACTCAACGCCTCTTTCTACCTCGATATAATTTTGTTTCATAAAATTGTACATATGCTAATCCGATTTTGGTATTTTTTTTTTCCGATTTTCGTCAGTTTTTCGTTTGTCTTTTAGTTGTAATTGCTAGAAATAGTTTTTGTGTGCAACGCGAGGGACTTTAATTTCGTTTCAATAAAAAATCAATCCTTTTTCGGCGTTAAGTTTTGAAAAAACAGTTAAAACTTTTTCATAAATGCAGTCTTAACTTAAAAGTTCTTTGACCATTTTTTTGCAAAATGTTTCAATGTGTCGTGTTTATGAATTCTGCTTTTTCCTATTTTTGTTCTCTTCAGGAGGATAGATCTTTGTATCGGATGACTAGTTATCTTTTCTATGTCTCGAATGCTGAACAATGAAATGTATTCGTTTTTCTTGAATTTTTTAAATTGATTTTTAACTTTCAAAAATCAAGAATGTCTTTATGTTACGGTGTTCCTTACATTGTTCCCATATTTACATTCTAGTTAGTATCATTCTAGTTGTGTACTGGCACCTGCATTTATTTTCGGTATATTGATTTTTTGAGTTGTAAGAAATGAATGATTTCAGCTTTTTTTAATTGCTCTTGAACGCAGTTCATAGCACTTATTGTAAACGTGTGTGTCTTTTTTATGCAAATTTTTCGCTTGACAGTTTTGCGCTTTTCTTCTAGAACATTCTTTGACTTCTCAAGTGACTTTTTCACGCTTTCGTTCTTCATTTTTGAGTGATTTCTATTGCTCTGAAGTAAAGCTAATAAAAAATCGGTTGCAGAATAAGTGAGGTATGTGATCTGTAGCGCAGTGGTTAGTAGTTGTGGCTGTGGATCGGGAGGGCAGTGGTTCGAATCCCGGCGGGGGAAAAATTTTTTGCACCCATAATTTGATCTAGGCTACAGCCCCTGAATTAAATTGCCTCGCCTGTCGTTCAAGAGCAATTCTTCCGACATTTGTCGGTTTATGTTTTAGATTTTCGTCATTTCTTTGGTTTGCAATTAGTTTCATTCAACATAAGGCAGTACTGAAAGTTTGATAGCAAGCTTTTTCCAAAACTTCCACTTATGACTAAGTACTTTAGTTTTCTTCCGGCCTCGGTAATAATGAAAACGATTTTTTGCCTTAGAATATTCTGCTGCTTATGTCTTTTCTAAGATCATTTTTATTTTTGATTTAGTATGAAATCATGTTGTCTGGCTTATGTACAAGAAAACAGGTTTGTGTTGTTTTTTTGTCTTAATCGCGATGATTAGAAGTGTAATTATAGGTGTTTTCTGATTCTTAAATTTGAGCTTTCCGTTTTCTAAAGAATCTACTTAGTTTCTAAGATTATTATCTGCCATTTGCTTTCGCGATTTTTTTCAGGTTAGAATCATGAATTATTTGAGGACTATTGATAACCTTGTCAGCCTTTTCAGACAATCAGGTTTTTGACCACCTTAATTATCTTTGATTTTTTAACGTTACCAAACGTTTTCAATAATATAAAATTTTGCTGAATTTTGTTTCTCTTGTTGACAGTCGTTTAAGTTTCACCAATTTTTAGAGCAGACCTGGAGTGGTAGTGAGTTAACGGTTTAATACAAAAGGTAGTGGCTTCCGTTGCAATTACGGTTTTGTTTGTGAAGTTCTGACGCTTCGAGTCGATTCCGGAATTCTTCCGGCTATGTTTTTTTATTTCGTCGTCATGATTTTTGTTACGACCATATGACGTCACAGCCACTTTTTGTTCATTCGTTCATGCAATTTCAACTGAATTGCATGTGTGACGTCATTTTTCGCTCTTAGTGGAGCGAGTTTTTTTGTTCATGCGCGTGGTTAAATTTTTGGTCACACTTGACTTACCTCACTCTCAAAAATGACTTCCTCACTTTGAAATTGACTTTAATTTACTTTAATTCAAAGAGATAAGGTCAAATGGGTGTGTGTCAGTCTAAATGAAGGTTATTTGAGATCAGCTAATAGAGGCAGCAGTAACTTATACAGATTTTTAATCAAAATATAACAGATCAGCCCTGAATGAAAAGACGATTTTTTTTGGTCTGTCTTTTTTACTGTTCTTTACTGCCGATCTACGAATCTATTGCGGCTATTTTCTGGCAATCTGCCAGCTATGTTTATCGATTGTAATTTATTCGTAACATGTGTGCTTAGGAGAGAGCAGAAGCCTCTGAAGCTGATGCATCGGCTGTACAGAACAAACTCATTCTGGCAGAGACAGCTCTGGACAAGGCGGAGGCTAGGAACGAGGAACTTAATGCCAAAGTGCAAGAGTTCGAGAAACAAACAGACGAACAGGAACAGTTAGTAGCCAGTTTATTCTCCAGCTGAACCATCTCCCTGTAGAGTATGATGTGTCTTTATAATTGATATATTCTTTACATCCCAAATTGCTATTTCCTTTACGGCTTCATAGATTTGCAAAAACTTTAAAATGAAAAATGCTGACTTTTGTGTTAGATTTCAAATTCAAATCGTAGTTGATTTAACTATATCTGATGTCATAAGGGGTGAAAAAGCAAGAACCCAAATGAATGAATCGAGATATTTTAAATCATAATTATTTATTGTGAATTTCAGGGAATTGAAGAAACTGCGAGTGAGAATATCAGAAGCAGACAATAATGTAAGTGACGTCATTTCAAACAATTCATTCAACAGATTGTGTGAATAAATGTCTAGATGTGTGAAGGGGTATTTTAGGAGGAGATAGCTCAGTTCAGAATGAAAGAGGCCACTATGCTGCTAAAACAGACAGACATGAAATACGAACAGGTTTGTCAGTTCTCACACGTCTTGATCTGTATCCTGAAAAAAAGTTCTATGCTCTTCTCGGACAAATAGTTGATATTTTATGCGATGAGCCCAAAATGAAGAAATACTAGCCGCTACAATGGATTAATACACGCAGAATTTTGTTCTAGGAATGTTTTTACAAAAAAATGTTCATGAAAGCTGTTAATTGAAGTGGAGTGAAACTACCCGGAAAACAGCCGGTAAATAGCCGCAATGTCCGTTATAGGGTCTTTTTTGGTGCGTTAGTTTGGCTGACAAGGTTATGCTAGCAATTGTTTGGATGGGGTGGCTACCGGAAAGGATTCGAGATTGTAGCGCGTGGTGTTGTTTTAGGCTGTGCGGAAGACAGTAGCCTTGGAGTCAGACTTAGAAAAAGCAGAAGAGAGGGCTGACTTCTTCGAAAAGTAAGTTAATTTAATTGGACTCAGACCTTGATGGGTTCAATGACTCTAATAACCGAGTCGGCACATCAAATTAACAAGTTACTGCCCATTGAATACAATATAAGTCTGGACTAAGCACTAACGGAAGCTAAAAAAAGTGCCAAAATTAGCGGTTGAGCTCTGCGCAAATAATCCGAACTGAGAGGAACCATCCAACTTCTAAGCGATATTGAGCACTGACATTAAGGAAACGCTCAATTTATTTTTTGTAGCAGTTAGGAACCATTGGTAATATTTGTTCGCGACCCCCAGTTTAGTGGGGAGGGAGGAACTATATACTCAAATGGGTTTTTTTGTTCAGTCAATTTTGGCCGATCGATAAATTCATCGTAGAGAATTGAGACTGGTATCATTAGAAAGACCGTCCTGCGTAGAATATGAGACTAAAAAGATTTTTCTGATTTTCGTTTTTTGCAGGGAGTTATCGAGGTTTAAACTTACGTCGATTTTGCTTAAAAATGTGTTAAAATTCTTAACAACAATATTATTGATTATTAATAGCCGCCCTCATCTTCTCAGCCGGCTATTATAGCGTTCCTATTTTTTTTTAACTTCGTCGAATAAAAAAATGTTTCGCTTTACCTCATTTTGCCGCCTTTTCAACATTTTGCGTGAAATCTTTTTGACTTCTCTAGGCTAGTTTCTCTCTTCTCTCATTCTGCTAAAAGTGATTTTGAACATCAGTTGCTCAGCAAAGCAATTCAAACTGAACAGAGTTAGTACAAAAATGGATGTCAGAAATAGAAACGGGATAAACCCATAAAGCCCAATTTTAGATGCCCGCTATTTGAACGTCGTTCCTATAAGTTTTATTTACCATCTCTAATGCTTATTGTAATTGATAGTAGCCCCTGTAGCCTCTCTCTAAGAAACAGAAGTATGTTCAACTACGAAATGCCATCAAAATAAATCGGACTTAAAAACATGTTTTTGTACAAAAATCTTTTTTCAATATCTTCTGTTATTTCAATCCCAATCATGCTTATTGGAATCAACGGCGGCTATTTTCCCGCAATCTGCCGGGTATGTTTTTGTTAGGGATAGAGGAGGCTTGAAGATTGGTTTTATCCTAGTCTTTTATTTGAAATGTGCTAATTTTTTCGAGTTTCCGTCTTTTTAATCAAAATGGCACCAAATAAGCTTTTTTTATCCCATTTTGTTTAATTATGCCCGAAGTATAGACCAAACATCTGCTGTCACAATCTTTGAAAACTCCTCAAAAAAGCTAGTTGCACCTTGACTTCCTATAGGAGTCTTCTGGAATTAAAATTTTGCAGCCTTTTTGAAAAAAAATTAACTTAATAATTATACAAATTGCATCAGTTATTTTTGGTTAATTGAAATATTTCATTTGCTATTTGATCTATTATGCAAATATATTGATTAATGATTTGTTTTTTTGGACGCGCAGCAAATGAGGGCTTTGTTTGAAGTCATCTGCGATTCTTACAATCAATAATTATTCGGCTTTTATTTGATCGGTCTTTCACAAAATATTTCTCTTTTTTTGTATTTTACCATTTTTATTACTGACAAGAATGTTTTCAAGTCAAAACCCAATTAATGACAGATCCATTTTGCAACAAAATGAGAACAAAAAACAAATATTATGTTTTCAGAGATAAGCTTGTAGTTTTTGTGGCTTTAACTATGTTTTCGAAAACTTTTATTGCATTCTTTTGTTTTGCCTTCAATTGTCATTCTGTTTGCTGCCTCATGACTTAGTGCTTTTCACCAAAGGTCCATTTGCAAAAGAACATTTTTAATGATTTTAGTGAATAGCTTATAGTTTTAACCGTTCTGGCAAAATTTAGATTTTTTTCCCTCTAATTGTCGGTCTTTTGTTGTCATACGGCATATTCTTGACAATCCAGGGCCTCAATCGCTTAAGTGAATGTTTAATTAAATCTATTTAGTGATATCAGTCTATAGCTAACGGTTTGAGTCACTTTAATTTAATTACTTTTTTGAGAAAGTATATGTGAACATCCCATTTTTTGTTCTGATTGTTAACAGCAAGTATCTTTGCCTAATTTTTTACAGGGCTGATTAACTTTCTGTTAGTCTGACAGTAATTCTGGAGTTATGGCTGGTGTTTTGTGTTATGGCTGGTGTCTCGAGAGCTAAAAATGTGTTATCATAGAAATTTCGTGAGTTTTCGATTCTGTTCAAAATTTCTAGTTCTTTTTGTTGCCTTTTTCACAAAGACCCTCTACAATGAAAGGCCATTTAAAATCAAAGGAGAGCAAAAATTCACACTTTTTTAATTTAAGTTTTTACGGTTTTCTGTTATTTGTAGTTTTAATGGCTTCAACACTGTGGCTTCGGGAAATTTAAAAATTTGCAGATCTGTCCTTTGTTGTTTTTTTTGTCTTATGGTTCAGTCACATTAATAACAACCACAACGGGCTTCCTGAGTGGCTGCAAGTTAATCTGTTTCTGTTTTAAGTTGAAAGGTTACGAATTGTTCAAATTTTTCGAATTTTTTAAAATTTGTTTTAAAAAAACAGTGGTTTTTTCAGATTTATCTTTTATTTTTTGTCATTTTTGTAGTTTGGTCTTTGTTTTGACAGGTCGCATCTTCTTTCTTATGAAGATCGCATCCTCTTTCTCGTCAACTTAATGATTTTATTTTCAGCTAATGGTTTCTTGGCTTTGGTTTCGTGGTACTGCGCATTTTCATGAGATAAGCGTGATTTTTGTTTATTTGCATTTCTGAGTTTTTTTCTCCTTGTCGCATTATTAACTTTTGTAGCGGCCCAATTTGCGTTGAAGAAACGCGCAATTAAGATATTTAATGTTCTTGATGAATAACCTTTGGTTTTAGCGGTTGCGACAACGACTTCTTGTTAATTTTTTTCGAGTTTCTTTTCGTTTTTGCAGTCCTCGACATATTATGGATAATGCCAGGTCTAAATTGCTTCCTATGAAGTTTAGATTAACCTTTTTAATGAGTCCCGTTGATAAGTATTGGTTTTAATCAATTTGAAGTTGGTTGTTTTCAATATTCAGGTTTTATCTTATTCTATATTCTCTTTGTTTTTGAGTGTTTTTTTTTAAATTATAGACATCATGTTTTGATCGTGATTAATGTACGCTATTATTTGAACCTTTGTATGTCTTGTCTGTTACTCTTACTAGTGGCTAATCTCCTCGACCCTCTAATCCAGCATTTTTTTCCACTTAGTTTTTTGTTGAAAGATGTGAATTTTTGGAAGTTTTCTATCTGTTCCTCATTTGGTAGACAATTAAGTAAAAACGTGGATGAGCGTTGTCGGAACATTATGTGCAAACGCACATTAACGAGCCTCCTTGTCAAGTTTAAAAGATTATTTTTCGAAGTTTGCACCCTTACCCCCATATACTTCTACCTTCTCTTACCCCCACCAAATCCGCCTCTCCCCATTTTCGCATGACCAGTTTTTTGTCTGACAAATTCCACTTTAGTCGAAAGGAATGGTTTTAACTGCTAATTAAGTCTCGGTGCAGTTCGATCAGAGATCTAGCTGTACACTTCACCGAGACTGCTGGGAAATCAGAACTTCATGATTTAACGGATAATTTTAGTAATTTATTCCACCCCCCTCCGGTCTTACCCCATTCCCAAGCGAGGCTAATCTCCCTAAGCATACAACCAAAGCCAGTTTTTTTAGAGCTGAATGAAGTCAAGAATGGCTCCCGATAACCCCGTATTTTTGATTTGAGAAAGTTCGAGTTTGATGTCACAAGCTTTAAGCTATGTTTGCGGGAACATAATGCTATACAAACCGACTAATCAGTGACAAATCTTGCCGCCTAACGTTGATTAATGTCTCCCTCATACCAAGAAACAGCCTGTTAGAAGCAATTCGTTTGTCGTTAGTCGGTTTTGTTCATTTAATATTAGGTAATATTAATCAAGTGGTGGTGTTTAATAGGAAGGCAAGCAAGCTGGAGCAGGAGATCAACAGTCTGGGCAACAATGTGAAGAGTCTTCGTCAGATGGTTGAGAAACATGAGGTGGAGTTGGAAGGAAAGGAGAAATTGATTGCGAGACTGGAGGAGGAGTTGAAAGAGGAGACCACCAGGGCAGACGAGGCATCCCTCGAGGTGTCCAAACTGGAAAAGGATGTTAGTAACTTCTCTTGTCCGAAGTATGTAACATTCTGATAATTTAGCGTCCTCTCCATAAAACCGCATCCTTTAAAACCTTTGATGGCGTGTGATTTTTGACCAGCAAAAGATAACTGACAGATGAGACAATGCTCGAGGTATCTAAATTTAAAGTCAGGGGAACTGGAAAATATTATAAAGGAATTGAGGAATGTTCCAGCCCTCCAAATTTAGGGGTTTGGTACTTGGTAATTTAATCCTCAGATTGTCGATCCTGTTTTTATATTTTTATATTCGGATTTTATTTTTATAATCGGACAAAATTTTTATATTCATACGCACTCTGGTAGCCAGTGCTATTTGGGAGGCCCATAAATGTAGTTTGATTTTGCAAATCTTATTCCTGGGTAACAAAAACAGTGAAATGTGAGACTCAGAAGAACGAGATTATTCTGATTAGAACAATTCTTGGTTGGCATATAAAAAAAAGGACTTAAAACACTCACGTGTACATTTTAAAATGCGGTAGGTCTGCAGTGCCAGAAATTAAAATGCCAAAAGTTGTCTTTCGTCATTTAAAATGTGCGGTTCGTGTTTTAAGCATGGTTACGTGACTCTGCAGAAGTCACTTCGAAATTCTGACTTAATATCTCAAACCGCTTCGATTTTTAATTGCTCTTGAACGAAGTTCATAGCAATTATTGTAAACGTGATGGTCTCTTTTATGCAAATTTTTCGCTTTATTATTTGCGCTTTTCTTCTAGAACATTCTTTGACTTCTCAAATGACTTTTTCACGCTTTCGTTCTTCATTTTTGAGTGATCTCTATTGCTCTCACTCCGAAGTAAAGATTGTTGCTAATATAAAGTCGGTTACAGCATTCCAAAAATAAGGGCCAATTAGCACAGTCGGCGGTGCATATAAAGTAGGAGGTCAATGGTTCGAATCCCAGTGGGGTCAAATGTTTTTCCACCCGCCTGTTGTTCGAGAGTAATTCTACCGACATTAGTCGGTTTATTGCTCTTGAACGAAGTTCATAGCAATTATTGTAATTGTGTGTGTCTTTTTATGCAAAGTTTTCGCTTGACAATTTTGACTTTTCGAGTGACGTTTACGCCCTTGACTTTTTGCGTTTCGCGTAATCTAAAATTCTCTCTCCACAATTTCAAGCAGCTGAATTCAATTGGCGGCAATTTAATACTAGAAGTCAAATGAAAAGTGCGCCGAAACTGGTGCTATTTTTTTAACTTTAAATCTTAATAGTGGTTTATGTCAACCTCTAATATGGTTATTTGAAGCCCACTATTGAACTTCTTAATCCCATTTAGGCTCCCCTACTACCCCCCCCCGGCTAAAGCAGGCTGAATTGATTAGAGCTCCCACTAGTTCGAGAGCAATTCTTCCGACGCCGGTCGGTTATGTTTTATGTTCTATAAAAGCCAGAAGCTCTATGACTTCAAGCAGAGTCACGTAACCTATATTTAGCTTATTATTTAATTGATCTCAAACAAATTTTGTAGCAATTATAAGTGCTCTTAGAGTGGGCAATAAGTGCTCTTAGAGCCTTTCAGCTCTGTTTCAGCTGAAACTGCTTTGGAGACTTATACTTATGGTGTGAAGGACGGTTTTTAGAGGTTGACGACACCCGCTCTGTTGATTTTCACAATTTTTTCAATCATTTGGAAATTTTGACATTTTGAGATTTATCAGACCTAGGGGCCAAGGAACCTCCACTAGGTTTTGATAGTATATTACTGCATAGTTTCTAGTGGTAGTGGAATAATTTCAACTTTTAAACATCACGGATTTTAGCTTTTTTTTTGAACAAACGTGCATTTTTTTTTGAATATTTTGACATTTATTTTTCATTATTCACGTCTTTCCAGACGCAGGGGCCAGAAACTCTCCTTGGGGGTTTGATAATAGCATACTGAAATTTTTTTTATTTTTAATATTACCAATTTTAGCAATTTTTTGATAAATCTTGCATTTTTTCCGATTTTTTGGAAGTTTTCGGCGTTTTTTAGGTTTTTCCAGCCTGAAGAGCCAAGAAACCCACTCTAGGTTTTGACGATGGGTTACTGCTTTTTTTCTAGATGTAATTATTTGTTTTTCAAGATATTAACATCACAAGTTTTTCGACAAAATTTGCAGTTTTTTGACATTTGTCATTATTCAGTTTTTTTCAGCCTCAGGGGTCAGAAAACCTCCTTTAAGGTTTGATAATAAGTTACTGAAATTTTCTTAAAATTTTGTAATTTTTTTTTGGTTTCTCTAGCCTCAAGAGCCACACAACCTCCTCTAGGGTTTGATAATATGTTATTGCATAGTTTCTAGATGTAATGGAATGTTTTTCAAGATTTTAGTATCACGAATTTAAGCAGTTTTTAAAATATTTTTCAGTTTTAAGTTTTTTGAATCTTTTTGAATTTTTTTCCAGTACCAGGGTCCTAGAGACCTCCTCCAGGGTTTGATAATAAGCTGTTGCATTGCATACTTTCTATAGTTAATGGAATGATTATCAATATTTTAAGGACTCCAGCTTTAACAATTTTGATAAAATTTAAATGTTCAAGTTATGTTTAAAGTTTATGGATCTTTGAGCCAGTGAAACTATTTAAAGCTTCAAATAGGGATACTGGGTAGCCTCTTGAGACAATGAAATGGTTTTGAACTTTTTTACTGCGAAATCTGGAAACTTTCTTTTTAATTTTTGCAAATTTTTAAATATCAGTTTTTTATTTACTAACAAGGCTAGAAAACTAAAGTTTGCAGAGTCGAATCAAGCTAAAGCTAACCTCACTAAACCGTGACTAGCTACTGACAAAGCCAACCGCTCGCCGGTCGTTTGAGAGCAATTCGCCCGACGTTAATCGGTTATGTTTGATGTTTTCACTGATTCTTCACGTGTTTCAGATTGACGAGCTGGAGACTAACTTCATAACAGAGAGGGAATCATTTGCAAAGGCTCAGCTAGAGTTAAGGGAGATGATGCGAGAGCTGACAGATGACTAAAACTCAAAACACCCCCACCACTACCAACCACAAGCGAAATGCAGCACCACCACACTAAGGATACTCATGACCCACCCGGCCTTAGACTCATTAATCAACTCTGAATTCTTTGGGTATATACTTTTGATGGAGTATGTTGGACTTAAGGGATGACCTTTTTGTTCTCGAAAAGTTTTGGGACCTCTTCTGCTTGCCCGCCGCCTTGTTTCATGTGATGGCACGTGAGCATGGGAACGTATAAGATAAGGAAGCCTTATGTGGCGGGTGATGGAGACAGTGTATGCGAACTTAAAATTCAATTTGATATGTCAATTGCATTTGGTGTCATATGGAATTAAAGCAAATCGTTTGAATTTAAAAGATGATAAGATTTGGATAAGTGGGATAAAGGTCATCTCTAGTCGAATATGGGGCAGAAAACCAATTGATAGTTAGTCAAAAATGCAAACTGGAAGGCAGATAAACAGTAACATGACCAATCAGTTTCAACGAGAGAGCTCGAAATTGAGCATAGCTATTTTGTCAAATTCGGTCTACTGACTAACTAGATACGTTTTGGATTAATTCGAGGCCCGAGAAATTGTTGTGAAAAATTTGGGTAAACTCGCAAACATTCCTTGACTAAAGGGTGCGTTTGAAACGTTTTACACTTGCTGTTAACTTTGTAAAGCTTTTCGAATTTATACTTAATTTAAATAGAGCTATTTGGTTTATGAACTAATAATTCATTCATTTCTCAAAATCTGGGCTCAATTGCAATCAAATATTCATTACTTAAAATGCTGTCGAATGTTATGAAGTATCAAAACTTTCAGGATGTTTATATCATTCCAAATCTGATGTGATCCATTTTGAATCTATCTTGGCTGAGCTTCGTTTCAATTTGATTTGACTAAATAATAACTTACTTCTTTTCTTTCTCGGGCTAATGTTCATGTGCAAGATATTTGTAAAGATTTATTGCAAATTCAGTATGTAATACATTCCAATTAGTACAAAAATTTTTTCTAGCTCCTTGTTTTCTTTTCAGCCATATACTGTGGGAAGATAAGAAAACTTGAGACGCTTTCAGGAAATCAGTAAAAATTGTTGACATCGATTAATGGCGGATGGTACCAGTAAACTACCTCGATCTGCAACTTGTAATTTTATAATGGAACACCTGAAGTTAAAAAACCTTATCATTCAAATTACCCGCGCAACATTCACGAATAACTTAAGCGTTGTCATCACTTGACTATTGGGCATCACATCTGCTACTGGTCATCACTTAACTAGGTACAGTGATACCTATTGATGACCTGTCAAGTGGGTGCTTCTGAATGTCAGATATTTTCGAATATCATCATTTTTAACTTATTGTTCCGACCCCTCTTGAGGGAGGAGGAACTATATACTCAAATGGGTTTTTTTTGTTCAGTCAATTTTGGCCGATCGATATATTCATCGTAGAGAGTTGAGACTGGTATCATTAGAAAACTGGTCCACCGTAGAATATGGAATTAAAAATATTTTTGGATTTTCGTTTTTTACAGGGAGATACATAGAGTGAATTCCGTTGATTTTATTCACCTTTTTTCGGAATTTTTGACTAAAATTTCGTCAATTTTGCTAAAATTTAAATTTTTCTTGAAAATGTTGATTTTATTTTTAAATACAAAATATATTGTCGGCTATTTTTATTGAATTTTTTGTCAAAATCCGGCTAAATATTTCTCAACATTCACACTTTTTCATCGAAAACAGCACGAAATAAGTTTTTTAGTCCACTCTGATTAAATTTGCAGGAAGTGCACACCCAAACACCACTATACAATCTTTGTAGATTGGAGAGGGGGCGAATTTGACTTCAAATTCCGTTGAGAGTGCTCTGTAATTAAAACTTCGCCGTTTTTTGCTAACTTTATTCGTTGATTCTCAAAAACGAGGCATTTATTTTTGATTTTCTAACTACCAAAATATCTATATCTATGACATTCGAAAAATTAAATATTACTAATGGACAATCGGCATTGGCAGGACTAGTTCTGTATCTCTCTTGGACCATTACAATCCAAAAATAATTCGGATTGTCATCAGTCGGTTTTTTTATATAAAAAATGCAATCATTTTTTTAATTAATTAAACAACAGAACATTTCAAATCAAAGCTCATTAGTGATAGGTCCTATTGGCTTCCTAATTAGCATTAAATTAATTTATCTAGTTGATTGCTTGAAAGCTTATGGTAGTTTTGACTTTTAAAATACTTGATTTTTAAATAAGAATTGGCTTATTGAACTTTGCCTCCATTTTTCTCTTAATTTGGTAGCTTGTAGCCTTCTTTCTAATGAACTCATAATCAGTCTTTAATGAGGTTTTAAGTTATGGTCTTCTGGCTTTGATACTACTAGATTTCATTTTTTTAAATTTTTAGTTATTTGCCCATTTTTCATGTTTTCTAGTTTTGTCAAATCATCACGTTATTGGCAGCTCATATATCACATTACTTGCGTTCAAAATAAAACACAATTGACCCACAATATTTATATTCTTGAAGATATAGATTGTGGTTCTTATCCGCTTCTACAATACTTTCTCGAAGAATTGAATTGAATTTTTTTCTCTTGAACTGTCCTTTTTAGTCGTATTTAATTTTCTGTTTAATTAACTGGTTTGATTGGCTTTTCATGGAAGAGTAAAAGAACCTGTTTTCTGATAATAGTAGATAGCTGATGGCTTTCAAGACTTTGAAAGCAATTATTTTCCAAAATGAAAAAAAAAACACTTTAATTCGCATTTTTGTTCATTTTATTGTCTGTTTGTTACCTGGTCTCGTTAATTAAAGGTTAAAAATGACATTATTGTTGTCAAGGGAAGGTGTCAAAAAGGATTGATGTCTCAAATTCTAATTTTTTTAATAAGAATTCGTTATGACTTTACTGGCTTCGTCACTGGTTTTTACAAAAAAAAACTAAATTAGTTTTTGATCTTTATCATCTTTGGCGTTTTTTTGTAGACATAAGACAAGTTCTGGATAATTACAGGACTCAAAAACTTGCTTTGGAAGAATAAACGAACCTGTTCATTTTTTCATTTTGTAATTAATGGCTATCATGTCTTTGGAAATAAATTTTTTTTCGAAAAAAAAACAAGTATTAAATAATCTTACCTTTTTTTTATTTTTTGGTCTAATTGTTACCTAGTTCCATTACGGAGAGTTCACATAATACATTTTCAGGTAAGGTGTCAAAAGAGACTGGTGTCACAAAAGCTAATGTTTTCAAAGATTTCGTTATGACTTTACTGGCTTCCAAACGGGTGGTTCACAAAAAAAAGTAAATTATATTTTGGTTTTTGTCATATTTGACGTTCTTATTGTAGACGTAAGACATTTTCTGGATAATTGCAGGTCTCAATGGTTTCTTTTGGAAAAATGCACGAACCTATTCAAATTTTTCATTTTGCAATTAATGGCTTTCATGTCTTTGGAAATAAATTTTTTTTCGAAAAAAAAGAATTACATAATTTTGCATTTTTTCTTTTTTGTGTAGTTGTTACCTAGTTCCAATAATGAACGGTCTTATAATACATTATCGGTGTTCGACGAAGGTGCAATTGAACATATTTTGAGGGCCACAGTATGGCTTTACGGCTTCGAAAACATTTTTGGCAAGTTCTTATTGATTTTTTGTTTATTGTCTATTTTTTGTTCTTTTTTTAACCGAACAAAAAATTTAATACCGACAATTCTTAAATCCCTTTTATAGAAGCATTGGTAATTGTAAACCTCTGGGATATTTTACTTGATTCCTAACGGTTTTCATTACTTTGAAATTAGTTATTTTTTTTTAAATTCAGCAACTTTAAAAATTCTGTTCTTTTTGTCTAAATGTTACCCAGCCTTATTATGAACTGGTGAATAACCATTTTTTTCTGGTGAATTACACTTTATTTTGTTTAGTTTCAGTTTTATCTGACACTGTTTTGACATTTTGATATCAAGTTTTGTTTTTTAAAACGGACATAAATTTTTTGATGTAATTAATGTTTGTTGTTGTTGTTTTTGTTTGATTTTGCCGTTCGTCTTCGCTCGCTTTCTTAATACCGGCAAATATCATCAAAGGAAAGCATCTTTTTTGTACTCCACTAAGTTATTTGCTTTGGAGGCTACCTTTTCGTTCATACACCAGTTTTTTTGAAAAATACTTGAATTTTTGTGTTTTTCTATCTGTTTCTCATTTGGTAGACAATTATGCCAAAATTGTGGATGAGCGGGGTCGGAACCTTATGTTCAATCGCACATTACCGAGTCTCCTTGTTTTGTTTGAAATTATTGGTGTATCCATTTAAAACAACTCTCAAATCACTAAAGAAATAAAATAATGCCGTATTAGAGGCAAGACAAACATCAAATTCACAGACAACAAACATTAATTACGAACAAAACTTCGTGTCTATCTCTTAGTTTAAAATACCTAACAACCAAATTAAAATAGCTTCAGATAAAGATTACACTAAAAATGTGACTTGAAATTCACCATAAAGATATGGGACCTGTCTTTGTTGAGAAAAATTAACTGAAAGGTCAAATTATAAGAAACCGCTTATATTTTTTGAAAACAATTAATTTCAAAGTAATGAAAATCATTAAACATTAACTGAAATCATTAAATGTCTGCATGTTTACTTCCATGGGAAGTACCTAAGACCTGCCATTATGCGGAATTTCATGCGACTTCAAAAAAAAACAACCAAAAATCTATAACAGTTTGCCAGAAAAAGTAGTTAAGACAAACTATTTACAATCATAAGTGAAAACAACCATAACCCTTTATTAAAAATAGTGAATAATTTGATTTGTTATTGCTCAATTTGACTTGTTTTGAATGTCATTAGTTAGACTAAGTTTGAAAACTACAATATGGCAGCAAAAACAAGCAGAAACAAAATTTCTACTCAAACGTGGTGTTTAAGCCAAAAGAATCATAAGCTTTTCTTAGAAATAATAAGGTATGTTTTTGGCCTCAATTTGTCAACCAAGTTCTTTTTCAGTAAGTGCGCAGTGGTTTGAAACCATTCTGGTCTGTAATTAGCGTAAAAAATGCAACACTTTTTTAAAGAGCACAGCGTCGCATCACGATCTGAATAATCTTTTTTTTGTAATGCTCCACAATTATACCAAGCTAGTTTTGCAATTGTAATCCATCCCCTAAAACAAATGAAAGCTTAAAAATTTACCAAAATTCCTAATTTGGTAAGAAATTCTATATAAAATATTTTAAATTTTTTTTGAAATCTATCGCTACTTCGCTAACATATTTTTCTGACATCTATCAGTACTTTAATACTTTTTGTGGATAATTATTGAGTTAGTTGGCGAAATACCGATAGATGTCAACAGAAATCATTAGACAGTCTGTTTGAAAGCGCGCTAGAAACTAAAAAAAGAGAGCAAAAAGGACTGTAAAAAGCGCAAAAAAGTTGATAGCAAAACTCCATGAGCTTTGCTCAGAAAATGAATTAATTGTTCGCTGGACCTTATACGAACACAAAGGAAACTTCTCATTAATTGAAACTTTATATAGACACAGACTTGGCTGTCATTGGGATAAAAATATCATAACAGTATTTTAAAAAAGACGGAGCCAAAAATTCTTTTTAAAACATTTTTATTGCAAAAATATTCGATTAAAACAAAAATGGTGTTGCTTTTGCTACGCGGTTGTTAAAAAGTTATTACCCAACAAAAAATACGGAACATATCTTTGGAAACTGACAATGTTAATATATTAAAAACAAACGACGCAACTATTGTAAATATTAATTTAATTAGCGAAAGGCTGCAAATTTGTTAGCTCCAGAACACTTTTTTATTAACCGGAGGAAAAAATAGGCCTCACTTGAATAAACAGAGGTTAAGTCAGCAGTTTCTATTTCTGCACTGCAATTCAATTTGTATAGAGTGGGCTAAAGAAGCATACCTTGGGTCATTTTTAATGAAAGATGAAAATACGTTAAATTTTTAAAATTTTAGCCAAAAGAGTCTGTTCAAGCAAACCAGCAATTGTCTATTATCTTTAAAAGTAAAATCGATGAGGCTATCGCTGACAATTTTTATCATATTTCTAGCAAACTTAATCGAAAGCTCAGAAAAAATGAGGAAAATGTACAAGGCAACGGAAGTTAGCCTAATGTTCACAGAAGTTTCAACCTCCGTAACACTTCGTAATAAATGAAATTCAAAAAATATGTTTGTTTTGATATTGTACGCTTGACAAGCTTTCAACTCTGTGCAATGATTACATCGATCGGCAAAAATTGGCTGAACAAAAAATACATTTGAGTATATCGTTCCTCACGCCTCTAAAGTGGTTTGGAACAATGGTTGCTGTCTAACTTTGAAATACATTACGGTTTCTGGTGACAACTGGGTTAGTTATTTTAGCTGTTAACGTGTAAGTCGACCGCGGGTATTATGCTGTACTCGTAGTTTTTTCTAACTGATTGATTTTGTTTTGTATTGATTTGCTTTTTCATGACTTCAAGATTTTTGGAGATTTTTTATCAATAATTTTGGATAGTAGCCCTTTTATAGCTGAAAACGTTCTCTTCTTTAAAAAATTCTCTTCTTTAAAAACTAAAGCATTGGTAAAACACAATATTATAGACCGAGTTTACATCATCTTGGCATTTGATATTTTAAGGCAGGTTTATTCAACTTTTAGCATTTTGAACTCGACAAATATCCAATAAGATTCTTAGATGCAGTCATTTGATGACCTTTGTAAGTTCTGATCACAGCATCGGCAATAAATTGTAATTGCAACTCAACAGCATATGTTAAATACGATTCCATTTCGGTGAACAAATTCAATCCAAAATATTTCACGTCTTTTGATTGAAATAAATAAAACGAATCAAATTCTTTCTCTAATTGCTTCGTGAAATTATTTTGTCTCATATTGGTCATAACGTAAATAACGTCATTGTGTTTTTGAATCCCCATGTGAAATAATTGTTCGAGAATCTCCGAAGGTTTGAATTTTTCTGCTAAACATTTTTTATCATTGCCTCTCAAATGGACAACAATAAATCTCGAAGGCGATTTTTTTCGGTTGTACTTGTCGGCAATTTTTGATGATAGTTTCATAAAATTCTGCTTAATTTTCATAGCAACAACTTTGATAAACTTTGAAAATGCAAGCTCCTTGGCAAGTGGTTGAAAGCTTCGTGCATTTCTAGTTCGCAAAATTTGGGTAGATTCAAGTTTATCTGGTTGAAAACTGTGTAATCGGTAATAGTTTTTTCTGCCATAGCTAATTCGACCATATTCTACAGTCACAATATCTTCTAATGGTTGTTGTTGATAACTGTACACTCGAAGTTGACAAGTTTGGAAACCCTGAAACATGTGGCTGAATTGGATTTTTGTATTAGAATTTCTCACCCACACTAAAAACCTGATTGGAGGTGGTAGAATTATGATTAGATAAATTATTGTCTGTGGTGAGGAACTCCTAAACTTCTAATACACGGGCTGGAACATACTATAAGATCCTTAAGACCTTTATTTCAAATCAGGAGCCCAACATTTTGAATCATAAGTCCGCTATATCCGAACGAAAGTCCACAAAAACGCGTTCATGATCAAGCGATTCATAGTGTGACTAATTCTGCAGCGTAGTCCCGCTGCATCGAATCATATAGAATCATATAGAATCCTAATAAGAATCAAGAGGGGACTTTTCTGGGCCGACTTTTTTTACAGCTTTAAATTCAAAACTATATGCTACTGCAAAAGTTAGCCCAGTAAGTCCTAAGCATACGCTGAACTCAAAAATCAAACTTAAAAAATCATCATTACAAAAAGTCAAAATTGTGGCAAGACAAACTATACCTTTTAAGATCAGTGGTGCTGCTTTGCTTATCTTTCCATAGACGTTTTGACAGATTTTTCCACAGTTTCTCCAATTACAATTACAGTAGTTGTTGCGGTATGAAAAGTCGACACCAAAAAATTAATTCTGATTGGAAAATTTTAACGTGTAATACACTCTTGTGTGAGCATGGTCGCGCAATTGTCCACTTTCCTTATTCTAAAATAATAGTTGCGTGTTTTGTCATCCGCTGGCCCGCCGAATCCTGCATATAGAACTGTACAATTTTGTACCATTTTTCACTATTTCTCACGTAAGTGAGCCATTAAAAAACTTGTCAACATTCTATCTGAGCATCATATGGCCATTTTTGTCTGCATAGAACCTACCATCTCAGCTGTTTTTTGCCTGATCGTACACAAACAGGGTCTGACTAATGCGATTTTTGATTTTCATATTTCATATACTTGTGATTTTCATTTTCGCGAGCGTTCGCAGAGTCCAACAATACCAAAACATGAATGCACTTTACTAAGTTTTTTCTCAATAGTTTGTCTTGGTTCATACAAAATTCGAGACATTGCAAAGTGAAACTGCAACCTGGATTGCCTGATTTTGTCCAACTTTGTCTGAATCGCATGGTATAAATTCTGACTACCTCAACCCGAAGTAGTAGTAGCTAAGCAGAGCTGGGGGGGGGGGGGGTAAAAGGACGTATCTATGTATAAAGATTACGTATAGCCTATTTTCATCAATTTTCCAGAGAAGTACCTAAAAAAGAGAGTGAGAACAATAGAACTGTCATCTTATCGTAATTACCCAGGGTTAATTATCGTAATTACCCCCGGGGAAATGCATCCAGTTTTCCGCTCCAATGCACTTCAGCTAATCTTATCTACCTAATCTTTTTTTTCCAAAGATTAAGTCTTTTACAATTTTTTGCCAGTTTCTTTTGGTAGTGTCTGTTTTTTTTCTCGGTAGTTTCAGTTTCAAAAAAACCCAAAACCGTAAACAAATTTTTTCAGATAATTTTGTTCTAGTAATCGATTAAAGTTTTTTTAAACACAGATTTCAATGAAAAAACTAAAACATTGAAAACAATCACTGAAAAATTTTTGTTTTTTTCGTAGTTTCAGATTCTGAAACCTCAAACTAAAAAAATCTTTGTTTGAAAGTGTACGTGACAGTACATTTTTATAGGGTATTTTTCGAAATGGAAATCAATGATGGTAATTTTAAGGTCAATGATTGAGTTTATCTTTGGGTATTTTTCAGTTTTTGAAGATTTGAAGTCCATTTTACAGTTTTTGAAATTTTTTACGTAAAATTTTTAATTTTTTTCTGAAAAAATATTGTTATACTAAAATAAATTTCTTTCAAAAATGTCATTTTTTACATAAGGTGTATAACAAGAAAATTCAGATTTTGATGTCTTTTTGCTTTGCTATTTTCCATTTTTCACTTTTTGATTTTTTTTATGTAAAATTTTTAATTTTTTTTTGAAAAAAATTTTGTTTTTCTAAAATAAATTTCTTACAAAAATGTCGTTTTTACATAAGGTGTATAACAAGAAAATTCAGATTTTGATGTCTTTTTGCTTTTCTATTTTCCATTTTTCACTTTTTGATTTTTTTATGTAAAGTTTTTAATTTTTTTTTGAAAAAAATTTTGTTTTTCTAAAATAAATTTCTTACAAAAATGTCGTTTTTTACATAAGGTTTTTAACAAAAAAGGCAGATTTTTAAGTTTTTTTTGTTTTTTTTATTTTTCGATTTTCTCAGTTTTTGAAGTTTTCTTTATGCGAAATTTTTAACTAAACTTATTTTGAAAAAAAAATTGTTTTACTAAAAGAAATTTCTTTCAAAAATGTCGTTCTTTACATAAAATTTTTAACAAAAAAGCAAAGTTTGATGTTTTTTTGTTTTTCTATATTTCCATTTTTCACTTCAAAATGATTTTTTGATTTTTTTATGTAAAATTTTTAATTTTCTTTTTCGAAAAAATTTTTGTTTTTCTAAAATAAATTTCTTTCAAAAATGTCGTTTTTTACATAAGGTTTTTAACAAAAAATGCAGATTTTGATGTTTTTTTATTTTTTCCACTTTTCAGTTTTTGAAGTTTTCTTTATGTGAAATTTCTTTATGAGAAAAAACGTTTTACTAATATAGAAGTCTTTCAAAAATGCCGTTTTTTACATAGTATATCTAACAAAAATTCAAATTTTGATGTTTTTTTTATTTGTTTCTTTTTTCAGTTTTCGAAGTTTTATGTAAAATTTTCAATTTAATTTCTTTTTTTGAAAAAAATTTTTTACTTTAATGAATTTTTTCAATAGTTTTTTACTATTTCAAAACAAAAAGATAAATTTTCAATTTTTTTACCCAATTATGTCATTTGTATAATTTATTTTGAAACGAGTTATGATCGAGAAACTCTGTTCATTTTGTGTTTTGTCCTAGTTGAACATAAATTGTCTGAAAAACGCAAAATACTCCTATTCTTCCTTTACTTCCTTCAACATCTTTTCTTTCAACACTTTATTCGGATTTAGATTTTGTTCCCAACAAAGAAGAATCGAAATTCAAAACAACAGTAACCGATAGCAACATCGAATTATCCTTTGCGGTGGATTGCACAAGAGTAACAATAAAAACACAGACTACTAGCTCAAAACTTTCGAAAGATTTGTGCAGAACTTTAGATGCTGCTAGACATCATAACCTACACTTAGCAGAAGAAAAAGTCAACAATTCAGTACTTTCTCTGACCACTTATTTTCAAGCCATTAAGAGAATTCAAAACAAACAAGGATTTCATCCTCTGAAAGACTGCAAAGTTATTTTGTTCCCGTACTCTCGTGACATAAATCACTACGGTGTATGGTGGGTAGAAGACATGTTCTCCAAGCACGCTGATACATTTTCGACAAAATCAGAAATCTTCGATCTACCCATTTTCCAAGACCTCATTCTTCCTCCTATCCAAGAAACTGACAATGATGAGAACCAATCACTTCGTCAAAATGTTCCCTTCTCGAACTACAGGTGCTCTCCAATATCAGTCTTAACAGTTGCTTGTGTTCACTGCTAAATTCTATCTCACGTGATATCAATTGTCACGTCACGTGATGTTACTAAAAATAGAAAAAAACATAACTATTACGTCATGATGCACACTCAATTCTCATTGGTTACGACTTCTTTTACATGATCTCATTGGTTACAAAGTTTAATTTTCGCAATTTATCTCGTTTTTAATCAAATTTTAGTGGTTCTATTTATCAAGTTCTTTCTTGAAGATAAGTCTTTCGTTTGTTGTTTTTCGTTTTTAATATTCAGTTACCCTTATTTACACAATTTTTCCTATTTTCGCTTAAAAAACTCGTATTTTACTTCATTCACACGCCACAGATGGATCAAAGTTCAGTCTCAGCTGACAGCAAAAAACCCTACGCCTTCCCCTTCCGCAACCGAAACCATAAGCAAAACCAGTTATTCCTTCTTCCCAGTTCGATTACCATAATGACAGCGTATATTCGTTGTTTACCGATACCAACGTGAAAGTTGAGGACACTGAATCCAAACCAAATGATGATCGCCAAGGAAACAGCAACTGTCGGAAATTCCAAGAATACAGTAACCGGAAATTTCGAATCAGCATCCAAGAGGAAACTATCAACAGAAGCTCGAATTGGACCCATTTGAAAGTCTTTCGCGAAAATGTCGAAGGTGAATTTGTTCTGCATCAATTTCTCATGTTTTCGGTCTGGGAATGTAACATTTTTATTCAAAAATTACCCGAGATGATAAAGAAAGCACTACAATTTGAACCCAAAGAAGTTACTGCAAAGTTGGTGATTGATGAAACTTTGTTCCAACCAACTGATGTGGAGGAAAAAGCAAAATTCGATGTGTTCCGGGAATTGAGTGAGACTGCAAGACGAAAAGTATGTGTGACCAGAACATTTTACCAAGATAATCCCAACTGGTGTTATTTCACCATCAAGCTCTTTCAAAAATGTCGTTCTTTACATAAGATTTTTAACAAAAAAGCAAAGTTTGATGTTTTTTGTTTTTCTATTTTTCCATTTTTCACTTTTTGATTTTTTTTATGTAAAATTTTTAATTTTTTTTTTCGAAAAAATTTTTGTTTTTCTAAAATAAATTTCTTTCAAAAATGTCGTTTTTTACATAAGGTTTTTAACAAAATATGCAGATTTTGATGTTTTTTTGTTTTTTCCACTTTTCAGTTTTTGAAGTTTTCTTTATGCGAAATTTTTAACTAAACTTATTTTGAAAAAAAAATTGTTTTACTAAAAGAAATTTCTTTCAAAAATGTCGTTCTTTACATAAAATTTTTAACAAAAAAGCAAAGTTTGATGTTTTTTTGTTTTTCTATATTTCCATTTTTCACTTCAAAATGATTTTTTGATTTTTTTATGTAAAATTTTTAATTTTCTTTTTCGAAAAAATTTTTGTTTTTCTAAAATAAATTTCTTTCAAAAATGTCGTTTTTTACATAAGGTTTTTAACAAAAAATGCAGATTTTGATGTTTTTTTATTTTTTCCACTTTTCAGTTTTTGAAGTTTTCTTTATGTGAAATTTCTTTATGAGAAAAAACGTTTTACTAATATAGAAGTCTTTCAAAAATGCCGTTTTTTACATAGTATATCTAACAAAAATTCAAATTTTGATGTTTTTTTTATTTGTTTCTTTTTTCAGTTTTCGAAGTTTTATGTAAAATTTTCAATTTAATTTCTTTTTTTGAAAAAAATTTTTTACTTTAATGAATTTTTTCAATAGTTTTTTACTATTTCAAAACAAAAAGATAAATTTTCAATTTTTTTACCCAATTATGTCATTTGTATAATTTATTTTGAAACGAGTTATGATCGAGAAACTCTGTTCATTTTGTGTTTTGTCTCAGTTGAACATAATTTACCTGAAAAACGCAAAATACTCCTATTCTTCCTTTACTTCCTTCAACATCTTTTCTTTCAACACTTCATTCGGATTTAGATTTTGTTCCCAACAAAGAAAGATCGAAATTTAAAACAACAGTAACCGATAGCAACATCGAATTATCCTTTGCGGTGGATTGCACAAGAGTAACAATAAAAACACAGACTACTAGCTCAAAACTTTCGAAAGGTTTTGCAGAACTTTAGATGCTGCTAGACATCATAACCTACACTTACCAGAAGAAAAATTTAACAATTCAGTACTTTCTCTGACCACTTATTTTCAAGCCATTAAGAGAATTCAAAACAAACAAGGATTTCATCCTCTGAAAGACTGCAAAGTTATTTTGTTCCCGTACTCTCGTGACATAAATCACTACGGTGTATGGTGGGTAGAAGACATGTTCTCCAAGCACGCTGATACATTTTCGACAAAATCAGAAATCTTCGATCTAATCATTTTCCAAGACCTCATTCTTCCTCCTATCCAAGAAACTGACAATGATGAGAACCAATCACTTCGTCAAAATGTTCCCTTCTCGAACTACAGGTGCTCTCCAATATAAGTCTTAACAGTTGCTTGTGTTCACTGCTAAATTCTATCTCACGTGATATCAATTGTCACGTCACGTGATGTTACTAAAAATAGAAAAAACATAACTATTACGTCATGATGCACACTCAATTCTCATTGGTTACGACTTCTTTTACATGATCTCATTGGTTACAAAGTTTAATTTTCGCAATTTATCTCGTTTTTAATCAAATTTTAGTGGTTCAATTTATCAAGTTCTTTCTTGAAAATAAGTCTTTCGTTTGTTGTTTTTCGTTTTTAATATTCAGTTACCCTTATTTACACAATTTTTCCTATTTTCGCTTAAAAAACTCGTATTTTACTTCATTCACACGCCACAGATGGATCAAAGTTCAGTCTCAGCTGACAGCAAAAAACCCTACGCCTTCCCCTTCCGCAACCGAAACCATAAGCAAAACCAGTTATTCCTTCTTCCCAGTTCGATTGCCATAATGACAGCGTATATTCGTTGTTTACCGATACCAACGTGAAAGTTGAGGACACTGAATCCAAACCAAATGAGGATCGCCAAGGAAACAGCAACTGTCGGAAATTCCAAGAATACAGTAACCGGAAATTTCGAATCAGCATCCAAGAGGAAACTATCAACACAAGCTCGAATTGGACCCATTTGAAAGTCTTTCGCGAAAATGTCGAAAGTGAATTTGTTCTGCATCAATTTCTCAAGTTGTCGGTCTGGGAATATAAGATTTTCATTCAAAAATTACCCGAGATGATAAAAGAAGCACTACAATTTGAACCCACAGAAGTTACTGCAAAGTTGGTGATTGATGAAAGTTTTTTCCAACCAACTGATGTGGAGGAAAATACAAAATTCGATGTGTTCTGGGAATTGAGTGAGACTGCAAGACGAAAAGTATGTGTGACCAGAACATTTTACCAAGAAAATCCCAACCGGTGTTATTTCACCATGAAGCTCTCCACTCAAGGGACAGAAAAGGACAGTTTTAGAATGAAATGCTTCCTTCCTGTCAGAATTGGGGAGTTGCAGAAACTACATCGAATGAGCAATGAAATTATTTCAGTGCTGAACAAAGTCAAAAACCAGACAAAATCGCAAAGCGCATAAAAGTTATTGTATTTTTTTATATTGTATGTGATGTTTGTGTTTATTCAACTTTGGAAAAAAATTCTCTCAGAACAGTTGCTTGATATGAATATTGAGAAAATTGTAGAGTTCCAAAAAGAAATCAGTCAATTTTTTGTTGGAAATACAAAAAGGAAAAATTATTTTTTGGCTGTCTGTCAAAGTTTTGACAAAATGTAGATCTAGATAAAATCAACAGATAGGTTCCCTTTGGAGGACTAATAGGAATTGGCAATTCAAAGTTAGAGAAACGGTTTAATAGGTCAAAAGTTTTTCGTATACATGCCACATTTCATGATGCAACGGGATACCTGAAAACAAATATTAATATTGGTCCCGGGTACTGTTACATGGTTCCATTCCTTAATTCAAACAAAATTAAATTTTTGTTTCTTGGGACATATAACAGGTATAGCATATTGTTGTTTTCTGAAATTGTCACCATGATTCCATTTATTCAAAGTGTAAATCATTATTTCCTAAACACGACAGATCATAATGATCACGCAGCTGACTTTATTTTCGATAATAACAATCAGGAACGACCTCCTTGGAAAATTTGTGGACGCACTTGCTCTCGAACAACTTTTCTGTCAAAATTCCAGTGCATAGTTGTATTAACACTTCTTCTTTCTTCAATTATCAACCATATTTTCGCCAGAACTTGTGACGAACGAACAGTTTGGGTTGCTATTCTTTCAAGTGCCGTAAGTTATATACTTCCTAATCCCAGAGCATAAAATGAATAAGATCATATCAACAAAGGAACGCATTCTGACGTATCTTGTTGGTCCTTCCGGATCTGGGAAAACTGTTTTCATTAATGATAGGCTGCAAATAAAAACTTTTCAACCCTCGTTTGATCAAATTTTATACTTTTATCAGCACTTTCAGACTTTTTACGATACAATGATGCAATCAATTGCAGACAGAGAATTCATTCAGGGTGTTGACTTTGAATTAATTGAAAACTTACCCGCTGACGGCACAAAAAATTTACTTATATTCGATGACTCATTAGACATTCTATCAAAGTCGGAAAAATTCAACGCAATTGCGACAGCCGGTAGGCATCGAAATTTAAATTGTGTATATATTAAACAAAATAACCTCTTCCACAAAAACAAAACTGGACGTGATGCCGAGCTTCAGACAAATCACATTGTTTTCTTCAAATCACCCAGAGATGTGCAGCAAATTGATATATTGGGCAGACAGCTGGGTCTGGGAAAACAATGGTATGATGACGCTACACAAGAACCATATGGTCATCTTATGATAGATTTGAGATCATCTACACCTGATTTGTTGAGATATTATTCAAATGTAACCTCATTTCCTTCAGAATTCTTCGTACCGAACAATCGTGCTCGTTTTAGTGATATTAAAGATAAACGCACAGAATTATTATACTCTGAAGCTCTTTCAGAATCTCAGCAAGAAATTTCAATCAGCTTTCCTTCTACATTGTCCTAAAGAGTTCATCAGATTTCTTTGTGAGTGTATTGTAAACTTTATTGAAGGAAACCTCAGAGGAGTAAAAAGAAATCAGTTATCTCGCTTCCAAAAACAACATAGAACGCTCACATCAAAATCAACAACCCTTAGTTCCAGAAGACTTATATTGGGTTCAAAAGCTGGAATAACAATATAAGTTACATATATCAACCTTGTATGAACAAATTTTCAACTGTCTTCGATGAGTGAAGTCAAAAAGTTTGTTCTTGTTCCAAAAGAACTGTGGGAGACCAGAAAAAAGAAACTACCGGAACCCTACAGCGAGATCTAAAAAAGCAGTTATCAAAAAAGCGAAAGAAGATGTTGGTTCCGAGAAAACCGATTGTCCGCCTAAAGAACTTAACACAGACCTGGAATTCCACTATATGAACAGTCCTGAGCCATTGAAAACTTTGAAAGAGATATACGAAAACAAATGTTTGAAAATTTCACTTTCCAATACAATTATTGTCGACAACGTTGACAGAGGAGTTGACATAAAAACAGTCCTTCATTCAATTAAATTGAAGAACGCTTCAGTTGATCCAAACTAACTCCTAAGTTTTAAAGTTCTAAATTTGAGATCTGAGACCACATCTGGTTAAAAACAACATTTTGAGGACACAGTACGGCTCAGACTGGTTCAATTACAGTTTCAGATAGAATCAAATTGCAGAAATTGTACGAAGGGAAGGGACCAACAGCTTTCGGTTCTATCAACAACCTAACATAAGCAAGTGGAATCAATCGCGAGAAAGTTACAGAATTTTTACAGTCAAAAGACTCTTGTACGAAGTACAAAGGTATCAGACAAAAAGTTCCGCAACTAAATGCGCATGCTCGCTATATTGATGAGATTTGGTGCTTGGACCTTGCACAAATGAATAAACTATCACTATGGAACCGTGGTGTCAACTTTTTACTCGTTACTGTACATGTATTTCTCGATACCTGCGGGTAGAACCCTTACGAAACAAAGGAGCAGAGGCTGTGAAGGCAGCTTTTATCAAAATGTGTTCGAAAAAGAACGAGCTCAATTTTCCAAAGAAAATTATGGCTGGACCAATGAAAAGAGTTTTT
Source organism: Convolutriloba macropyga (assembly GCF_964194025.1). Lineage (NCBI taxonomy): Eukaryota > Metazoa > Xenacoelomorpha > Acoela > Convolutidae > Convolutriloba > Convolutriloba macropyga. Next base: position 21,317,113 of record NC_134480.1, read on the forward strand.
TGGAGATATGGCCAATTTCTGCGAGGATGTGGGAGTCAAATATTATCACACTTATAGTGAAACTAACGTACCTGTTGGCAAGAGAGCTATACGGACCCTGAAAAACTTAATTTACCGCTACATGGAAGAAAACGACACATTAGCTTACATCAAAGAACTCTAAATGTTTGTAGACATTATTAACTCAAGAATCAATCGGAATATTGGGTTGGCGCCCAAAGATGTAGTGAATGCTGACTTTTTGACTGTCATGTACAAGCGAATGAAGCTAAGAAAAAATACAAAGCCCAAGTTTCAAGTAGGAGATAAAGTTAGGTTGGCATTAGCAGAGAGCAAATTTCAAAAAAAAATATAAGCCTCACTATAAACATGAATTTTCCTAGTTCGAAAAATAAACACTTCAGCGCCCTTCGCGACATATTTTGTTGTTGATCAGAAAGGAGAAAACATTGATGGAGTCTTTTACGAACAAGAATTGTCAAAAGTCGCATAATCATTTTTCAATTAGTCGCGCCAGGAAATGGACGGTTACAATCTACCTTATTTTAATGGAGTTCCTCGTCAAAGGGGGCGTCGTTTTTGAGCCTTGGCTAGAACAGTCGCTAGAACAACTGTTCCCATTCTCAAGAAATACGTTTTACCTGCAGCAAAAAAATGGACGAGTTGTAATCGAATCAGCCATTCCCGAAATTGGAGGTGTTTTATCAGGACCGACTTCGAATAAAAAAATAGTAAAGAAGACTGCAAAATCAACAATACAAAAACAAGTTGGTGGTGATATAAAAAAGAGAAGAACATTAGACAAAATATTAATCGACCAAAAATTCGCAAAGACTTTTTGAAGAACATTGACTAATCGTTTTTCCAAACAAACGTCACACAGAACAGTCAAACCTCATGAATTTGTTTTTATCTAGAATTGGTATCCAACGCTTCCTCTCAAGTTTACCCTCAAAATACAATGGCTTCGTTTACCAATTTTCTTCCCGACAAAATTGAACTAGATGGATCATGGGAAGTAGCTTTAGTCGAAGTATCATATCCAGGTATATGTTATAACATTGAAAGAGGATTGACGACGTCCCACTATGATGAGAAATTGAAGAACGTTTTCGCCATTCCACCAGCAGTTTTTAACTCAATGGACGAATTTGCGAATCGTCTTACAGATACACTCAAAAAAGCACGACATCCCAAAAACTTAGATCTTCAATTTTCTATCAACATTGACAAAAAAGTCAAAATTTAGCTTTCTGCAACAGAGAATCTCAAAATGTATCATTCAGCAAAAATTTGGCTGCTAACTTGGGCGTTGAAGTTGACAAACCTGTTATGCCTTATTCGAAAGGATCATACAAAGCTAAGTCCAGGGCAACGGCAGATCTCCCTTTTGATATTACTGGAACACATACAGTTTTTCTCTACTTGGATATAGTAGAACCAATGCAGTCGGTTATGTGAAATGTCCTCTTCTACGCTCGTTCCCATTCAAACACCGAGAGTTCCAAAATGATGAGATTTTTAAGAGATGTCAGGTTCTGAGTTATCGCAGTTTCGAACACTTGAGATTCCATAAAGTAATCAAATCGAGCTTCAACAGTATCCATGTAGAATTAAGAAATGCTGCTGGACACCTAGTTCCCTTCTTCCCTATTGGACAAGTTCAACTTACTTTATTGTTTCAGAAAAAATCTTGATCATTTCCTCAATTATCATTATAAAAAACAGTCGGCTAGAATGCAAATGAACTCCTTGTCTCACTCTATGCTCGACTTTTTTGGGAAACTTTCTTTTTTAGACCCCATGGGGTCTAATGAACAACAATATTCTCTGGTCCAATGAACAACAAATATTTCCAACAAATTCTTTAAACGAGTCAACGATCGAATTTCAATTGGAGACTGATCGTAATATTTTCACTGACTTGCGATCAACTCGATTATTCATCAGACGAATAATTATTAAAGGAGATCGAACAAGTTTGGATAATGCCGAAGTGACAATATTGGTAAACAATGCTCTTCATTCTCTCTTCTCTAATTGCGAAGTCTATCCAAACAATGAACAAGTTCACAGTGCCAATTCTCTTCATGCTCATCAAGCTTTTGTCTCTACTAAATTTTCAGGGACAAACGGAATCAAGGAAAGCCTATCTCAATGCCAAGGATATCGTTGCGTGATTGAGCCAAACTACTTTACAAAAAGACCATTTACAGATGTGGTTTTTCAAAAGGACAAAGATGAATTTATTTTTTATGGTCCGTTGGCAATAGGTCTATTTGCTTGTGAAACTTTTCTTCTCCCGAATGTCACCGTCAGACTGAAATTGATCCGATCATCTCCAGCGTTCTATATGATCGATACTGGTGGGTTGAACTCTGAGGCTATAGTTTTGGAAGCTTGCCTTTTTACTAGACATGTAGCAATCTCAGATAACTGGATGAGAAGTTTCAAAAGCAGACTGCTGCGAGAACCTGCCATATTTTACTATAATGAAGAACTTCCAAAAACGTTCATCATTCCCGCGGGACAGAATCAGTTTATACAAGAAAATATATTTTCAAACAAGCCAACTCGAATGAGTGATATTGCTATGAATCTGAACAATGATTTCAGTGGAACATACAACACAAATCCATTCCATTTTCGTAAATTTGGTCTTCGACAAGTTAAAACTGTGCTTGGGAATCAAACTATAGTAAACTTGAAAACAGAGAATCAGGTGAGAGCTTATGCTGAAACGATGAAAGCACTCAAGTTTGATGATGACGGCCCTAACATTCAATACAAGGATATTGAAAATCCTTTTCATTTGTTTTTCGGTCTTACTTCAACAAAGGAGGGCAAATGCATTTTGTCGAAATGCATTTTCCTGATGTGGTTGGAGCAGGAATTCGTTTGGAGCTTTACTTTGCTAAAAACTTGACCAATACTGTAGAATTATTTGTTAGTGGTGAACGTATAAGTTCAATTGCAATTGATAAGGAGGGATCAGTTACTAAAAATGGATAATCAACAACTCTTACATGTTGTCAACAGGTTCCCTCACCTAAAGTTCAAATATCTCGGTTCCTTCCCTGCAGATCTTTGACCAGAAAATTTACCTACAAACACGTTTTGTAGAATCAACACAGATCCATCTACTCAACCGGGCTCCCACTGGATTTTGCTAGCCAATAAAAATGGAAAGTTGTTCTACGGTGATTCGATGGGAGAAGTTTTGGAAAAATATGGCATCAGGACAAAATCAAACTTTGGTTCATTAGTACAGGAGAAACTCCAAGATTCAAAATTGTGTGGTTTATATGCTATTTATTTTGCACGTGTGTTATTTTCTAAAGTCTCGTGTAAATAATTAAATGATTTTCATGTACTAAAATTTTTTGCTGATGTTTTTGTAAGCTTTGACAACCAAAATTTTTAAATGTTTAAACATTAAACCGTGAAATGATGCAAATGGTTTTCAAAACTTTGTATTAAGATATTGTAAATTTGTACTGAATTATTTGTATGTTTATCTGTATCTAATTCAGTTATTTCATTCAATGTTTTTTTTTCAAAAGACATTTTGTCAGGTAAACAGTGAATTAAAAAAGATATAAAACGAAAGAAGGCTTAAAATTTACAAAATCTAAAGAAATTGATTTATATATCCAAAGGAGTAGTGTGAATTCCGTCTTCACAGACTTTACCCTTGGGATAAAAATATGACAGTCCTTCTTTTTTGTGTTCATATGTGCATATTTTCTTATTGTCGACTACGCGAAATCCCCAGTTCGTTGAATATACTCGCTCCTCCCTCATCAAACATTACTTTTCTGTATTTGGCTAGGGGTTCCTCGATGCTGTTTTCGTTGAGCCCCTTTCTGGATAATTTCACTGTATCTGATTGCTCATCGTAGCAGCAATAAGCACAAATCAATCATTTCTGAGCATCTAAATTCTTCTCTGAACAAGCCTGGGGTTTTTTATCAAAATTCGCACGCTTGTTGCAACATTCGCGTGGGAAAAAGTTGCTGCATGAGTTTGCTGCAAAAATATCACTGAAGTCGCTCTGTCTCATGCAGTACCACAATGATTCCATTTCTGGTCTCATGATTTTGTCAAGTTTTTCCTCACTAAGTGCCATGTATAGACTATCAGTATCCTTTTCAATGAGTTCGTACTTATTTTTGTCGCAGATAGTGGAGAAAAAATTGTACTTGAGTTGCAACATTGTAAGTTTAGCGTACTACAGTATAAAAAAAAACAACTATCAAATGTTCTTTCTGAATGATACGTGTCTTGTTTGACTCCACCTCATAAATCTTATCTGGCAGCTCATTTAGGGTCTTGAAATATCTGTTGTTGAGAAACTTATCAACTTGTGGTCCCTTGACATATTTTGTGTTTATGTGCCGACTACGGTCCATTATTTGATATCCGTATGAGCTGTTACCTATCAATTTCATGGTCTCAGCAACAACTGTTGACTCTTTGTTTTGGTCTCCTTTTCGGCGAGCATCAACAACGTTTTGCACAAAGGTCTGGAAGCAGCGACAGGGAGTGTATTGTAGGAACCAAAAAACGTCTCTTAGAATCACTCGTTTTTCCAGATAAAATAACAAAAGGGGAGTAACAATTGGTCCTCTGTCAAGCTTGAAACTAGAGACGAGCATTTTTCGTGGTTTTGATAATAACTTGTGTCGCTCAGCAAATTCCTTCAAATGGTCCCCAATGTCGTCTCGTCCAATTTCACAATTCATGAAAAAGAGGAAAGTCTTCAAAATAAGGGTGCGAGTGCTCGAGGAATTCGAGGCTGCAATCAACCACTCCTAACAAATCTCCTCGTTTTATTTTTTTAATAAGAACATTTTTGGAAAGGGGTTGCTGAAATGGATATTTTTTGTCGACGAACTCTTTTACACCATTTATGTCTTCCCTCCTCCACGTTTTCCACTGACACTCCCAAATTTCAACAACCGTGTATCCTAATCCCTGCAGACACACACTTCGACCACTATCTTGTTCCCGTGTCTTTAATCCGTTCTCTATATCTTCAAATAACAATCGTTTTTCTTCCTGGAAGGGACAAAAGTGAAAGTAGCATCCCATTGCCTCAAACACTGTGTTGCAATGAGATCAGAAGCCATCGACGAGATAAGTTTCAATTTTTTTCTGTTTTTTGTGACTGAACTGTAACTGTATTAAACAATCTGGATGAGTGCTCTGCAAGTTTTCGATGACCTGCTGCTCAAACAGACTCCTCCAACTCCTTTTTGAGTGAAACTTTGCATTGTCGTCATTGAAATCCCATTTTGCGTAGAGACCCGTTGACATTTCCTTGGTCATTGAGAATGGAGAGAGTTGACTCGCATCAATGCCCACAACAGACTTGCACACATTTTCGGAATCTCTAATCTTTGTTTCGCCGACTTTTGCATATCGGGTGAAGATAATCGAGGGTCCTCCCTTCAGCCAATTTCTGATATAGTTATCATATTCCTCGTCTTCTTTCTCGCAGAATTGAAAAAATGCAGCAAGTGTTGATGAATGGAGAATTCTGTTTGCCAAGTTGGGAAGCGTATAGCCCAGTTTCAACATATCAATTTGTTTCGAGTAGTAGAATTGAATCATCTTTTTCATTGCATCAAGATTGGGCACGACGTCTTTGTTGTTATACCACTTGAGAAAATCATGAAATGTGTTCATGTTCTCCTTTTCTCAAATGTTTTGAAGTTCCCGATAGTTTTCCTCTGCATTTTTGGGGACTGTTTTTAATTTCAGCTTCTTTAAAGATTCCGTTTCTTCAATTCCCTTTCTTTGCAATCCATGAACTTATCATAATCGACTGACAAGACGTTATGGTTTTTCAACTTACTCCAGAAACTTTCAATTGGTAGCAGTTGGGTCTCATTCAACTTTTCAGCACTGTCAAACCGCTCATAAGGGAGAAAACCCTTCTCCTCACTGGCTCCATACGCTTTCAGAAAATTAATCAGAGTTGTAGCTCCTCTCAGGAAGTTCAAAATGTCGAGAAATGGCAAGCCAAGAAATTTCATTCCAATATATTTGTTCCCCGTACGAATCACCTTGGGAACAACATTTCTCTCTGTGAGTAAATGTAGCAAAAGATATTCTTTAATCAACTTTAAATTGTATCGCGAAATGTTGAAACCAAACACGGGGATTGTACTGTAGTAATTCTTCAAATCTTGTCTCAAACTCGATAGAATTTTGAGATCTCTTCGGTCTTTGGTAGAACTGGAATCTTCTTCATCCTCAACGCCAGTTTCTGCCTCATCATCGACGAGTCCTTCATTCTCTCGCATGGGAACTTTATCTCGAGGGAGCCTATATTTTTCTTCAAGTCGAGAAATGAAGTGTTGCAATTTTTCCTTAATAAGGATTGCACTTTTCTGCGATATCAGCTCAAGGTTGGACACACAATTTCGAATTAACTGGTTCGGATCTGAGTTGCAAAGGAAAATGATCTCTTCAAGTTGGTTAGAAGATATCGACACGCTAATGGGAACAAGTTTCCCAATCCAAGAAGTCAATTCAGTGTTGTTGAGAGTCATGTCAGGAACTGTTAGTGACTCAAAATCGAAAACAATTAAGTGTGAAAATATTCTCAGCTCTGCTGGAAACATAATAATAACGTCTTCCAGTCGATCGAAAACAGTCTCTGACAGCTGTTAAGCTCCTGAGGGAATACTATGTTGTGTGTTTTTGGAACAATTCCTCAGATGGACCAGCAAATTGTTGGATCTATCGAAAAAGTGATCACATATGTAGCAGCGGAATTTTTTGAGGAACTTGTTGATTTCCACTGTCCAACAGATATGATTTTCATATCACAGCAACGAAGTTGTCTGTGCTCGCTTTAAGCAGGATCGACGAGTAAGTTCAGCAATCATTTCAGATCGTTCGTCAAAAAATTTTGTATAAACTTGAATGTTTCTGTCAACTAGAGCTTCAAGAACCGGAATATCGTCTTCATGTATTCCGGAAAAGGTTTCGTCATCTCTCCTTGTTGCTGAGAGAATCATTTGCATCAACTCCATTCTTTTATGTTGTAACTCATCACTAACGTACAAATCGTAAGCCAAAGCACGGGACATACACAGGTTGTCTTGATAGGGCTTTTTTTCCTAATCCAAAACAAAACACTTAACGTAACCGTTCCTGAGCAAAATAGATGGAATGTTTTAAGTCATATAGTCTAGAGGAACACCACTGAGGAGAAATACTAAAAAATGACATTTGTAACACAATAAAACTTCCATTTCGTGTCTGAACGTTGATTAATTAGATTGGGTAGAAAATCTTCACTTCTCAATTTCGATTTGATAAAATTGAGATCTGAGTCATCGGAGAGAACCATAGGATTTTAAAAAATGGGGTGTTGTCTGCTGCGTAAAAGTATCGAAATTTAACCGAGCTTTGCACACTTTGAAGTACAAAACCAAAAGAAATGTTAATTTTCCCTGAATTGGGTAATTCGTCGTAAATGAAACCTAATTTGTTGATCACTGTTTCGTGGCTGAGTTCGACTAACTTAAAGTTATGCACTTTCTTTCTAGACAATTCAAGCACTGAGACTTGTAAAAAGTGTTGAACCGTTTGAAGTTCACTATGAAGAGTGGTAGAGCCTCCACAGAAAGTTAAGTCAACGTTCTCGTAGGTGCTAGGAATTGAACGTTGGTGACTGTTTCGTTTGTGAGGGAGAAGTTGATAATATGCGGAGAAGGATAAGGGACAGCTGCTACAAGAAAACTTTTTTCTTGATAACCAGAGACGGTGCATGTACAGAAGCAATGTGTTTCTGCAGTTTCTCGTCGTCTGACTGGCGGCAATTGACTGGGGACAATTGGAGCAAACTTTTGCGTGACGCTTCTGATGTCTACTCATATTGGATTTCAAACTAAACTTATCGCAAGACTTGCAAAGTTCTTTTCGGCCCGACTTTCGAGGCATCTCTGAAAATAAAATAAATTGTAAGAGTAGAAGTGAGAAAAGGAGGAGTAAAAAATTGTTAAAATGGAAGTTGCGATGTAATAAAGTTTTTTTCACAAGTAATAAAGATTAGTGTACTCAACAGCACTCAATTCTGTAAAACAGAAAAACGAAAATAAACGGAAATGAAAAGTTCTTTGTTGAATATGTCGTAATTATGACCACATAATGACGTAATTGTGACGACAGAATGACGTAACTGTGACGTTATTATGACATAATTATGACGACACTATGACTTAATTGTGAATTACAACGATGTAATTGTAATGTTATGAGTAATTGTGACAATAATATAGTGACTAATTGTCTAATCAAGTGAGATTTTAGGCACATTAATAGATGACACAGTAAATTTATTATTAGGCTACTTCACAAAGCAGAGGTCATTTACCTCCAAGCAAAATTAATGGGATCACCTGAGAGATTTCTTTGCAAAATTTTTGAATCTTCAAAGTTTCTAAAACTACAAAATTGTGGGAATAATGGGAGTAAATTAGACAAATTTGGGTAAATTTCTTTGAATTTTGGATAATTTTTTGAAATATGCTGATAAAACTGGGAATTTTAAGCTCAAACTTGTTATTTTTTGGCAAGAATTTGGTGTATTTTGGCCAGAATTGGATATTTTTTGATAAAAATTGGGAATTATTTACCACGAATTGGGTATTTTTTGGGAAGTATTGAGTATTTTTGGCAGGAATTTGGTATTTTTTGGCAAAATATGGATAATTTCTGGTAGGAATTGGGTATTTTTTGCCAAGAAATGGTTTTTTTTGGTAAGAATTGGGTAATTTTCGGTAGGAATTGGGTAATTTTCGGTAGGAATTGGGTTTTTTTTTGTGTCAAGAATTGGGTATTTTTTGGTAAGAATTGCGTAATTTTTGGTAAGAATTGGGTATTTTTGCCGAGAATTGGGTACTTTTTGGCCAGAAATGGGTATTTTTTGGGAAGAATTGGGTATTTTTTGTCAGGAATTGCGTATTTTTGGCAATATTTGGGTGATTTTTGGTAAGAATTTTGTATTATTTTACAAGAATTGGGAATTTTTGGCAAAGAATGGTAAAATTTACCTGTATCAGCGCAAAATCGGCTAAATTCTTGTGAATTGCAATGAAAAATGATAAAACAGTATTCTGAAAAACGATTAAAAAGTTGTAATTGTGATAACTATGCGCAAATGAATAACATGAGAAAATGCATAAAAGTAAAATTTCCGCAGATATATTTTATTAAGTAGATAAGATTAGCTGAAGTGCATTAGAGCGGAAAACTGGATGCATTTCCCTGGGGGTAATTAAGATAATTACCCCTGGGTAATTACGATAAGATGACAGGTCTATTGTTCTCACTCTCTTTTTTAGGTACGGCTTTGGAAAATTGATGAAAATAGGCTATACGTAATCTTTATACATAGGTACGTCCTTTTACCCCCCCCCCCCCCCAGCTCTGCTACTACCCGGGTATAGACGAAACGGCATTTTTTTGAAAACTTAAATAACCAGTCTCTCTCTGTCCGCCAATTATGAATGATTGACGTCCAAAATGGAAAAAATATCTCTATTGAAACTGATTTTGTTTAAAAGACGCTAAGAACAAGTTGAAATAATGACAAATGGTATCCTAGATAAAGCTGGCTCTCTTAATGCGGGGTTCATGAGCTCTACGTATTAATTTCAAATTCTGGTGGCATGTAGCAGTAAATAGCGCATTGTGAAAACCTGGTTTCCACTTCCTTGTTCTACATGAATTGCTGACATCAAATGTAGAGAATGAAGAAAAATGAAAAAAAAACTGATATTAATTCACATTGGAATTAGCCGAATTACTGCCAGAAGTTCTCAATATCACGTTCTCAAGAGAGTGACGTAAATTCTAAATGCAGAAACAGTGTCAAGTTACCATGGAAAAGATTGAAAACAATTATTTATCATCGCTGGTGAGTTATTCGTCATCTTAGCATGGATAATCAAAACTTTAAGCGTTACGTGAACAACTCTTGATCATACTTGACCAGATTTGATCGTGAATAGCAGCCGGTTGATATCCAGAAAGTCTCCCCATCGCCAACCGTGAACAAATGCCCCGTTGGCCACCCGCTCGTTGTCATATCCCCCCTTGACATGTGTGGGACTGAGTCCAGGAACAAAGTCTGCCAGTGTTCTATTCATGAGAATTGCAATCTTGCAGGCCTGGAGGAAATCGTCATGTTTGTGCAACAGACCACCAGTTCCAATATCTAGAGCAGAAATAAAACATAATGATAGAAACAGTGCTTGATTTCAGTCACAGCTAAGCCGTGACTTTAAAATCTATTATCTTCTGTTATACCCGAGTTTGCAATCGGGATCGGACTGTTTGATGGATACGAGATTCTCCACTGGAGTAGCGGATAATTCAAGTCCAATCAGTCAATAATGTCGGGAATATAATGGACTATGGTCTGGTAATACCTACTCCAAACGGAGGGTGTGGTATCCACTCTTTTCCAGATCCGTATGGACTGGCTATCTGCGTTTCCAGTAAGTAGGTAATATGTAGTGCGGTGAGAGGCTGATCGAAATCAATACGATGTGTAACAACAAGACATAATTAAGACTTGAATTAAACTCTTTTCTTTAATGGCCATAAGCAACTATCTGATAGGCCTCATTCCCAGCGTCTGCTTAGCAGACGCGCGTTTTCCAGATTTGAGAAGGTATAGAAGACCCTGAACGCGAATTAGTGTCAGCAGTGCAAATGTGACTGTTTACCATCTATTTACAACACTGTATACATAAATAACATATAGTTTAGGAGTGTTCGTAAGTACTACCTCTAAGTGCCTGATTACAGGGAGTGGTCGTCTGTGGAGAATGTCTCTATCACACTCCCCCTCTTATATTACATTCCATGGAATTGAGTTGAGCTCTCTAAATTTCTCGTCAGTTGCGGTTCGAGACTGATTCCGCTGGAGGTGAGTTTGGAGGCGTTGCATAGAGTGTTACCACTGACGATTCGGTGGTATGATGTGCTGTTGATTGGTTGCTTTGTGGTTCGTGTATGGTTTCGACTTCAGCTTGTATCGGCTCGGCCATTTGTTGTTTCTTATGAGTTTCAGTTTGATGTGTGGTATTAGCGTCCCGTGTCAGCTCCTCAGAGGGCCCTGAAATGTCTGTTGGCTCTCGGTTACCTCTTGTATTTGCTGTCGTTCAGTCGTCGGTTGTGTCCATTGATTGGACCTCACTTGTGGGAGTCCAAAAACACCAACTATGGTGTGGGGGTTGTAGCTTTTTAACCGTGCAACTGGATTGGGTTCTTGAATGCTCTAATTTTTTCAACGGTTTTGTCCATCCTTGATTTTTTTCTTTGTTACGATTTTATTCTCCAACAGTTTTACTTGCGACCCTGTGGGTTAGTTGTGGTGTTTTTTCTAAGTTAGCTTCTGAGGTGAATGGTGATAGTTTTCGTTTTTCGCTTACTACTGCTCAGTTTTTTTTCCAAGAACTGTGTTTTTTCTTTATTGTGTATCAGTTGTTGTTTTGCGTTGAATGTAATCAGTAATTGTACCGTCTTCTATTATGTTCTATAACGGAGTTATAGTGGGGTGTGGCTCTTTTACTTTTCTTGCGATAGAATTTCTGGCAACATTCTTTTTAATACAAATAACTTTGATAGTATAGTCTCCAATGGAGTTCAGATAGTTTTTTCTTAATTGTTCTGGTAACAAGGGTTTGTTAATCTAATTAGTCACTCAGGTGGGTGTCGGCTGATGCTACTCGTCTTGGAGGGTTGTCCTGGAGGGTTGTCGACATATGATGTCTAGTTCTTCTTTACTCGATCCATGTAACCACTAGATTTCTTCTGGAGTAAGTTCAATTTTCTTCAGGATTCTCTTTTCTAAATTGTTTTTTTAAGTAATGGTAATTTGAATCATCTAAGTTTGGTTTTGGTAAAAATTTGGAAAGCTCCGTTTTCGGCTTTCTCCCGAAGTTGACTTCAAATGGGGTTAACTTGACAGTTTTATTTGGTAATAATCCAAAGTTCTGAAACATTTCCGTTATTTTTGACGAGATTGAGTCATTTGTCTATTTTGGATCTGCTTCCAGTACGCGAAGTCTGGGTTTAATGTTCTAGATGAGTCTTTCTACCATTCCTTTACCTCTATGGTCTCCTGCTGGAGCTAACACTAGTTTAATGTTTTTGTTCTTGCAGAAAACTTGAAACTCTCTTGACTTAAATGCTTGTGCTTTGGCGCATCTTGTTAACATAGGTATACAGTGAGTTTTGCAGTATAGCTCTAAATAGTCTATTGCTGATTTTTTGTGGCAATGGTTGGAACATTCAGCCAATGGGTACTTTGATAATCGGTCTACGGTGATTAGTAGGTAATTATTGGTGGTATTGTTATTCGTTATTGATCCGTCAGAGTCCATTTGGTCTTCCTCGTTTGGTTCGTTTAGTTCAGGTAGTGTTCCTAAGTTTTCTTTTGGAATCATAGATTTAACTTTGTCATTGCAGTGTATACAATATCGTGCTTCTGCTACTAGTTTCAATAGAATGTTCAAGAACCAGATCAATTGCGCGAACGCGAGTATTCCTGCCTGTCCTGGGTATTTGTGATGGTCGGTGTTGATGACGAAATGCTCTAGCAACCTTGCGATGACCATTTTGTTGTCATAAAAAATGCAGTCTGTCGGTATTACACTCAAAACACGTCGGATTTTTTAAAAGGTGACATTTATTAGTTTCAGAGTGTTCCAATCCTTTTCGCTTTTTCACTAATGGTTTTTAGTAATGGAAACAGGCCTTTGCGTGTGGCTGTGCCAATTAAATCTACATTCAAAACCTGCTTCATGCGGTCCATGTGCCGTGGTGGGAATGGCTCAGTCCACCGGATTTTTTGTAGTTGATTTATTGTGGGTTCTTGGTCTTTTTGTACTGGGGATATCGTATGTTTCTTTTTGAAAGTTATTTCTTGTGGTAATTGCAATTAATTGCGGTGTATGGTTTCGTTGTTTATGAAAAGAACTATGTTTGAATTAGTTAAGTTTAAGTGAATTGAAATTTTGAATTGTTATAAAAGAATGTGAATTGGAATAAAGCGAGTGAATTTCAGTGTGGCTATGGCAAAAAAACAATTGATTTCTGTGTTTTTTTTCGTGCGTTCTGTAACGTCATATTGTTGTTCTTTTGTTGGTTCTTTTCTTTGATTGAAAGGGTTGCTGCGCTTTAACTCATTCGTTGGTAAGTTTAGATGAATTTGTTCGAAGGTCTTAATGACGAATTTGTTTTCATCCGACTAGTTTTGCCTGTTGAATGCCTGCTGAGACAACCAGCATAACCCATGATTTTTTCCGAGTAAATGTGTCACGTCGAAATGGAATGTAAAAGTCTATAAACCCACCGTATTAGACGGCTTTGATGTGTTTTGTTTCCTCTGTTGTTTTTCGGGGCTGAGGGTAGTGCTTAGTGATCCGCTTGGAGTTGAAATTTTGTTCCGTTAAAGTGTTATTTAAAGTGTTTGAGAGACCAGACTACTGCCGGTAATTCAAGTTCGTTGGTGCTGTATTGTTGATCCAGTTTGTTCAATTTTTGGCTAGCGTAAGCTACTGGTTTACAATTGGAGTTCTATTTCTGTTCTAAAATTGCGCCTAGACCTGTTTTGCTAGCGTCACATTGTACTCGTTTCTCTTGACATATCAAAATGTTTGTTTTCCGTTACTTTAAATAATTTTGAATGCTCTGTTGTTTATTTGTTAAAATGCTGTGTTGTGTTCTGGTTTCCAACTCATTTTATTTTGTGCGTTTACGTTGAACTTTGATAGTAAACGTCTAAGTGGTTCTGATAAGGAGGCTAAGTTTGGTATAAACATTTTTAGGTGATGAATACAAGCCATAAATGATCCTAGTTGTATTAATGCTTTCGGTGGCTCCAACTGGATGGTAATTTTCCATTTCTTTGTTGTTGTTCTTATCCAATCCGGTGTTATTTTGTTCCCTCTCCATGTTTTTGTGTATTTTACGATTTCACGTTTTTGTAGTTTTATAGCTAGATTTGCTCCATTTAGTAAAGTTAAGATTTTGTCTAAATCTTTTTCGTGGTCTGTCAATGAACCGTTTGTTCACATTTTTATGTCGTTTAAAAATGTAACTTTTGACTTTATTTGAAACAACGTTCTATCCCTTGTTTTTCGGAACATTGCGGGCATATCTGTAGTGCATAGAATCCGTTGAGGAATCTATATGTTCCGGATACTGCTCCGCCGACTATGTTGCAGTTATAGTGTTAGTGGATTTCTTCGTCCCGTGGAATTTGACTATAGGCGTAAATGAAATCGAGTTTTGAAAATTTGAAATTGCCTGGCTTTGTTTTTCTTTTGATGGGGTGGTCAATGCTTTGCATTTGGTATTTGTTTTTGTGTACTGCGTTATTAATTTTTTTCGAGTCCAAAGAGGTTTTTACGCTTTTGTCTCTTCTGACTGAATTGCCACTGGGCTTATGAAGTGTTTGTCTGAGTATTTGTCCAAATTTATTATTTGTTTCATCAATTTTTTCAGTTCCGATTCTACTTTGTCCAGTAGATGAAAGAGTTGCTCTTCTATATTGGTGTTGGTATGGTATAAAATTTTCTTTTATTATTGTTCTGGCAACGTGATTTTTAAACTTCCCAATCGTGTACAGAGGTGTGGGTATTTACAAAAGGCCATTTGATGATGTTGATTCCTGTGTCTGTGTTGGGCTTGTTGTTTATTTTCTGCGTTTTATTTTGTTTGTGTGCCGCTAGGTGTTTTGTTGGATTTTGGAGTATGTCTCGTCGCATTATTATGTTAGTGTTTGAAGGAAAGATGAGTACTCTACGATCGTGAGCTATCCATGAGCCTAATTTTAACTCCAGTTGAAGAACTCCTTTGGTTTTGATGTCATTGTTATTGAAGAGTCTGTATTTGTTTGGTTCATTCTATTCCTAAAAATTTGTATTTGTTAATTGGTTGCAAAAATTTCATTTCTTGCTGCAATGATGTTCACTAAGAATCTCGGTGACCCAGTGTCTGCTAACCAGTGAAGGTCTTTATTTTGTGTATGAGCTTTTGTCCAGAATTCACGTCCCACTCTTGATTAATGGTTGAATATTTTCTGTTTTCGAATGATTTTGATGTTAAAAAAATTTTGCTGCTCCACTCTCTTGTCAATATTCTTATAATGCTTGAGCGCAATTGATTCTTCTTCTGGTATTTGGTTTTGAGTTTCCGGTTCTGTGTCGTTTCTGACTTTCCTTTGTTGTGTATTTCGATGGTACCCAGTTGGTTGTTGGATTGTACTTTTTTGATTACTGTTATATTTCTGTTTTCTTGCTGTTCTAAACACTAATGCAAAGTGACCTGTCTTTTTACAATGGTCGCACGTTGCGCTTATTGTCGGGCATTTGCTCAAATTGTTTGAATTAAGTTTGCTTCCGCATCTCCGGCACTGCGTGTTACTTTGAAAAACTGTAAAGTCTTTGGTTAAAATGAACCTGAGGAGTTTGGGTTTCTTTGTTCTTTATGTAGGATACCAGTGACCAGTTGGTTCTGTTATCAGCTTCCTATATTTCCTGTTGGTTGGCTTGACCCCGTTCTCTGGTTATTGCGTAGTTTAATACTTGCAATGGGTTTCTTACCTCTGAAAGGAGCTCCATTTGGATATTTGGATTTCTCATGCTTGCTATGAATAGATCTTTGACGATATCATCCTCTATATCCCTAAAGCCACAATGGAAGCCTAGTTCAGTTAGACGACTGTAAAATGTTTCATGTGATTCGTTTGATAGTTGTGTTGTATTGAAAATTGAAAGCAAACGAAAGTTATGTTTCTGGGCCTTGGAAATGTGCTATTCGCTTTATGTACTAGTTCATTCTTTGTGCATCTATCGATTTTTTTGAATGAGTTTCTTGGTAAAACATTTTGGTGGCTTCTGCCCCTAGAGATAAGTAGAATAGGCTCTTAACTCTGACGTCTGCCTCATCTCATGCTATTCTCTCAATCTTAGATCCCTTTCTTTCAATTGCTAGACAGCTCTTCTTTTTTTGTTTCTCTGTGCTCTGTCTCTGTGTTGATTTTCCGTTTCACCATCCATTGGATCTTCGTATGTTGGCAGTGCTGGGTAAAATAAATCTGTTTTTCCGGGTTTCATTTTGAGAAGTTTATCGACATGTCGGCTTTCTCGAGCCATATTTGCCAGTTTCAGTCTCTCCAGCCATTTTGTTTTTTCTGTATGTGCGTTGGCGCAGTTTTCTCAGATTGGGGTTTCGCCTAGGTGTGTTTTTCAAACTGACTGCGCCATGTTATACCTGAGTTTGCAATCGGGTTTGGAATGACTAATGAATACGAGATTCTCCAGTGGAGTGGCGGATAATTTGAGTCCAATTGGACTGATAGCCTTCCGTTGTTGTTGTCGGGAATAAAATGGACTATGGTCTGTTGATACCGGCTCCCTCTATTCTCTTCCAAATCCGTATGGACATGTTATCGGCGTTTTGAGTAATTAGGTAATAAGTAATACGGTGAGAGGCTGGTCGAACTCAATACATTGTGTAACAACAAGGCAAGCTTTAAGACTTGATTTAAACTATTTTCTTTAATGGCCATAAGCAACCATCCGATAGGCTTCAATCTCACCGTCTTTTTATCAAATGCCCGTTTTTTAGATTAGAGAAGGTCTAGATGACCTTGAACACAAAGCAAAGTCAGCAGTGCAACTGTGACTGTTTATTATCTCTTTACCAGACTGTATTTATAAATAACATATAGTTTAAGAGTTTTCATAAGTACTACGTGTAAATTCTTTGTTACAGGGTGTGGTCTATTTTGGAGAATGCTGTATAATATCTTCATTAAAGTACTCAATTAAAAAAACAGGTATAAAATTGAGGAAAACCTCATAAGATTTTTATGAATTTTCTCCTCAAGTTTCCTAAAACAACGTGACATAAAAATTTTCCTGCATACAATATCAAGGAGCACAAGAGACAACTTTCAAAAAGTACAGATACCGAGAAACTGAGGAAAGAAGAAGCAGAAAAAAACAAAAAAAGGAAATTAGTTAATTAATTGGGGTCAACATCTTATCAGATGTTTTTTGTGAGATATTGCAACGCTGCTTCTGATTGGTCATTGACTTTCTAAAATACAGATGACACATCAATAAACAACAATGATGAGCAAGAGAAAGAAATCATTTGAAAAAAAAAACACTTTTTTCCCTCAGTTTTAGGTGACCCATCAAACACTGCACTCTCTCCTCTTAACGACAAAACGTATAATTTAGTTCTAAATTAAGTGATCATAAAAAATTTTGGAAGAAACTGATAAACGAATAGTTACAGCCTAAAGACAGAAAAAAACGACTATAAGAAATCAATTGTTAACTCACTTTGTTTACTTTTTACGAAGAAACTTGAAATTGAAATTGGATATATATCAAGTTAAAAATGAGCAGAATGGGGGCAAAATGCACAAACTTGACAAAAAGCGTTTAAAAATAAACCAATATAAATGAAAAAGAACCACAAATTGTATCCTAAAATTTTATAAAGAATGTTTTAGACTCTGTATAAGTAAGGTTTTGTTCATTCATGGTTTTGTTCATTCATTTATTCATTCAATCACTGTTTTTGCTGAGATATGAAATTCACGGAAAAATCAATTCAACTACCAACTAAACAGAGCTATGTTTTACAATCTGCCAGCTAAATTGTGTCTGTGTTCAATTGTGCGTTGATGAGAGAGAGAGAGCATGCTTGTTTGCAAGTGTATGTGTGTGACACACAAGCGCTCTTGAGTACATAAATTTCATATCAAATTTTTGAAATTATATATTCAGAGACAACCTATTCGGACATATATAAAGAAATTATGCAGAGCCATTCGGTTAAATATTTTCAACACACATTACGAAAGAGTTTCAATTTATAAAAAAAAAGAGCGAAGAGAAAAGAGTTCTTGTTAAGACTGAGTTGTCTATCTACTTGTATTAAAACACTTGGTTTGCCTCAATTGCAAGTACCGAGGAGAACCTCTGCTGACTGATATTGACATTTGTTGTGCGGCTCCGTTACTTGGCTAACCTCGTAGGAGATGGTGTGAAGGGAAAGTTTCTTATTCTTAAAGTACGTATCACGTATAATAAATGTCTATATTGAAAAGACTAAAAATAAAAAGAATAAAATGGGTAGGATTTTGAAATCTCGAATTACGTTGACGGGGCTCGAACCCCATTGCATTGATGTGTGAATGTTACTCGGTGATTGCAAATCTCACTGAGTGTTCTTCAGTCATTGAAGTTGTTTTTTCTTTTATCCTTGCTCTTCAGTTTTTCAAATCGCCACAAAAAGGGAAACCAGCCAAGATGTGTTCCAAACCGACGCTCGCAATTCATATGTTGCAATAGTGGACAACGCCAAACTCCTTGTAAGATGCGGCATATGTTCTAGTTTCCTTTCAATTCCGAGCAATTAAGAAAAAGACGTTTTTGAGTGTTCATTTCAGAACATAACCGTCTTTTGATGTTTGAATCACAATAAAAAGAATAAACAGTTAAATTTCGAACAGGTAGAAATATATATTTTTTAAAAAGTAATTGCGCTGGCCTTGAACCGCAGATGATTTTATTTCGTTGATTGTCCTTTGTTCATCCGTTTTTAAAGAACTTGACAACTGCATCGTTCGCTGATAGTTTTATTTCGGTTTTACCTTTCATTTTCGTTGTTGCTGCTGATTTCTCCATATCTTCAATCTTTTTTATTTTTTGCCATCGTAAGGTCTAATTTTTCTCCTGCGTTTAAGCCCAAATTTATGATTTAAAAAATTTTGATTTATGATTATGAGTTGAAGGGTTAAACTGGGCTCGATCTTTTTTTGGTGCGTTGTTGAGGTTCTAAAATTTTCTTTAAAACACCTGACCAATGTATACGCGAATCCAACTTATCGTAAAGAAGACGATCAAGTGTACTTTTACGAGTGGTCAGCGGGTGCTGTCGTTTTTTGTTTATAAGGACTTTTGCACACTGTATGTTGTGTTGCAATGCCCCTTGAAGATAAGCTTTGATAGTTTACTTGATTTTCTCTGACTCGTCTCATGTTTGCTTCTTCTTTAAGTTTTTGGACGTTGTACCATCTTGGTTTCGTTAGGCTAATTCAAAAAACTGGGTTGCGCACGCTTTGTTTTTTATTGACGTAGTCTGTGAGTGATCTAACCTGCAAGTATTGAAGTGCAGAAAAAGGGGCGGATCTAGGAGTGTTAGACAAGTAGCAGACGTTCACCATTAATGATTAGATTACAAAGTCTCCAGAGTTGAGATATCGTGCTTTTTGATTTCAATATTAGGTTATTTCAGTGCTCGTTCCCTTTGATATTGGAGTAAAAGTGATGCTCAGGCCTTTAAACGACTGAGTTTTTGAATGTGTATTTCGTTTTTGTTAAGTTGTGGAGACAATTATTTCCTTGAAAGATTTTTAAGATCGTATATTGTGATCTATTTGCGTCTATTTTGAATTTGAGTGAGTCACACAAATCAAGAAGACTATTCAGTGATGATAGGAGATTATGTTTTGGAACTCGTTTTATGGGCCGTGGCCAGTAATCAAGCGCAAAGTTATCGTCGAATTAAGTGATCTGGGCTGTTAGCATCGGTAATTGAGGGACCTATGAATGGAAGAGATTACGCTCCCCTGAGATACCCCTGCTGTCGTGAAAAATCTCTCACAGTTTAATTTATCTTCACTTACATTCTTTGTAACAAGAACGAGTTAATCCACTTGATAACTGTGATTTTCACAACAATCGGCTGTGGTTTTTGGATCGATTCTATACGCCATTCGGCGTCGAACGCTTTTGATTCATCCAAGTAGACTGAACCAAACAATTTGGACTACTGGAAGGCTTCACATAAGTGGTGAGTAAGTTTGACAACACTGTCTGTGCAATTTTTTCTGGAGGAGTTCTGTGTCTTGACTAATACATTCTCACTTTCTCAGTGTTCCATAACCTTGATTTTTTCAACAAATTTGCAAATTTTAGCTAGGTAAATTGTAGTACCATTGATTCGATATTTTGCGGCCTTTGATCGGTTTTTTTTTGTTTTGGTATCATTTTGACCTGAGACTCTTTATTGAGCTCGATATAAGGCAACAAGCAAGGGCTCTAATTATCTTATTTTTTGCATTGAGGAGTTTATAGCAATTTCTGTCAGAGCCAAGGCAGGTTTTCCGCTACTATTGCGGCTAGCTGAGCATATTGTTCCATATACCATTGAGTTGCAATTGACACCGCCTTCACTGGGCACGCTGCTAGTAATCATATCTTGCGGACTAGAAGATAATGATATTTTTGCAGTAAAGAATTGAGAAATGGAGAAGTAACTGAGCTGGCATTGAACCGCAGACAATTTTGTTTGTTGTTTCTATTAATTTTCGCAAGATCCGTTGACAACTGTGCCTTTTTGTTTTTCTTGAACATGCTAAAAATCAGTTGTTAAGTTTACTGAAAGGACGAAACGCACCGAAGAAGTAAATATAACCTTGCGGCAGTCCGAACTGAATCTGTTGTATATTCTTTGTTCATCTGTTTTGGAGGTCTTCACAACTCTGCCGTTTCCTGTTGGTTTTAGCTAATTGTTGCTTCTTGTTTTTGTTATTTCACTGGACTTGTCGCAGGTCCCCCATTTTCATTTTTTTGCCATTCTCAGGTCTCATTTTCCCCCTGAGTTCAAGCCTTAAATATTTTTGATTTACTATAATAAATTGAAAAGTGAACAGAAAAAACAGTCCAAGACACAACAGTCACGAACAAAACAGTCCCAAAAAAAAACACACCAAACAGTCCCAGACAAAATATTCCAAACTTATATGTAATCAAACATATGCACATCAAATAACAAAGAAGTCCCTTTAGTTTTTGGTTTGATTGTTTTTCTTTGTACGATTTTTAAGCTGGTTACAACATAATGTTTTCCAAATAAGGTATTCTGAAACAAGTTATTGATTTAGTCCTAATTCATATCAAATGAAAACAATGCATTCAGAAGCTTAACTCATAGATTAGTCTTATTTAATGTTTGTCAAATTATATTTACAATTGCTTTAATAATTCTTTTTGGACTATTTTGTCTTGGCCCTTGTTATCCGGGTTATCTGAGTTGAACGCTTAAACTGGGCTTGATCTCCTTTTTGGTTCGTTGTTGAATGTCTTCAGTTTCCATTCAGCCACATAACCAAGGTATAAGCGACTACGACTTATCGTAAAGAAGATGATCAGGGGTTCTTTTTACAAGTGAACAGCGGGTACTGTCGTTTTTTGTTTCTGAGGACTTTTGCACACTTTATGTTGTGTTGCAATGCTCGTTGGAGATGAGCGTTGGATAGTTTACTTGATTTTCTCTGACTCGTCTCGTGTTCTCTTCTTCTTTTAGTTTTTGTACGTTGTACCATCTTGGTTTTGGTAGGCTAATTCAAAGAGTTAGGTTCCGCACGCTTTGTTTTTTATTGATGGAGTTTGTGAGTGATCTAACCAGCAAGAATGGAGAGCATAAAAAGGGGTTGATCCAGGGGGTTATAGACAAGAAGTAGACGTTCGTCATTAATGATTAGGTTACCAAGTCTTCAGAGTTGAGATATCCTGCTTTTTGATTTCAATATTAGGTAATTGCAGTGCTCGTTCCATTTGAGATGAGAGTAAAAGTGATACTCAGGCTTTTAAGCGACTGGGTTTTTTGAATGGGTATTTCTTTTTTGTTAGGTTGTAGAGACATTTATTTCCTTGAAAGTTTCGTATTAAGATCGTATATTGTGATTTATTTGCGTCTATTCTGAATTTGAGTAAGTCACACCAATCAAGAAGTCTAGTCGGTGATGATAGGAGATTGTGTTTTTGACCTCGTTTTACGGGCTGTGGCCAGTTATCAAGCGCAAAGTCATCGTCCAACTGTGTGATATGGGTTTTTAGCAGAGGTAATTGAGTGACGCATGAAAGGAAGAGATTACGCTCCTCTGAGGTACCCCTGCTGTCGTGCAAAATCTCTCACAGTGTAATCTATCTTCACCTACCTTCTTTTTGACAAGAAGGAGTTCATCCACTTGATAACTGTGATTTTCAGAACAATCGGTTGTGGTTTGTGGATCGAATCTAGCTGCCATGCGGCATTGAACGCTTTTTATATATCCAAGTACACTGAGCCAAACATTTTGGTCCATTGGAAGGCTTCACATAAGTGGTGAGTAAGTTTGACAACACTGTCTGTGCGATTTTTTCTGGAGGCGTTCTGGGTCTTGACGCATACATTCTCACTTTCTCAGTGTTCCATAACCTTGATTTTTTTCAACAAATTTGCAAATTTTGGCTAGGTAATTTGTAGTACTATTGATTTGATATTTTTTGGCCTTTGATCGATTTTTTTTTGTATTGGTAGATTATTTTGATCTGAGACTCTTTATTGACCTCGATATAAGGCGACAAGCAAGGGCTCTAGTTCTTTTAGTTATTTCGTTGAATAGTTTATAGCAATTTCTGTCAGAGCCAAGGCAGGTTTTCCGCTATTATTGCGGCTAGCTGAGCATATTGTTTCATATATCATTGAGTTGCAATTGACACCGCCTTCACTGGGCACGCTGCTAGTAATCATATCTTGCGGACTAGAACATAATGATTTTTTTGCGAGAATATTTTGAAAGAATTGAGAAATGGAGAAGTAACTGAGCTGGCATTGAACCGCAGACAATTTTGTTTGTTATTTCTATTAATTTTCGCAAGATCCGTTGACAACTGTGCCTTTTTGTTTTTCTTGAACATGCTAAAAATCAGTTGTTAAGTTTACTGAAAGGACGAAACGCACCAAAGAAGTAAATATAACTTTGCGGCAGTTCGAACTGAATCTGTTGTATATTCTTTGTTCATCTGTTTTGGAGGTCTTCACAACTCTGCCGTTTCCTGTTGGTTTTAGCTAATTGTTGCTTCTTGTTTTTGTTATTTCACTGGACTTGTCGCAGGTCCCCCATTTTCATTTTTTTGCCATTCTCAGGTCTCATTTTCCCCCTGAGTTCAAACCTTAAATATTTTTTTGAAAAACTTTGATTTACTATTATAAGTTAAAAGGTGAACAGAAAAAACAGTCCAAGACACAACAGTCACGAACAAAACAGTTCCAAAAAAACATACCAAACAGTCCCAGACAAAACATTCCGAACTAAATATGTAATCAAACATATGCACATCAAATAACAAAGAAGTCCCTTTAGTTTTTGGTTTGATTGTTTTTCTTTGTACGATTTTTAAGCTGGTTACAACATAATGTTTTCCAAATAAAGTATTCTGAAACAAGTTATTGATTTAGACCTAATTCATATCAAATGAAAACAATGCATTCAGAAAACAATGCAAACAACCATTAACTCATAGATTATGCTTATTTAATGTTTGTCGATTATATTTACAATTGCTTTAATAATTCCTTTTGGACTATTTTGTCTTGGCCTGTGTTGTCCGGACACAGAGTTGAACGCTTAAACTGGGCTTGATCTCTTTTTTGGTTCGTTGTTGAGTTTCTTCAGTTTCCATTCAGCCACATAACCAAGGTATAAGCGACTACGACTTATCGTAAAGAAGATGATCAGGGTTTTTTTTACAAGTGAACAGCGGGTACTGTCGTTTTTTGTTTCTGAGGACTTTTGCACACTGTGTGTTGTGTTGCAATGCTCGTTGAAGATTAGCGTTGGATAGTTTACTTGACTTTCTCTGACTCGTCTCATGTTCTCTTCTTCTTTTAGTTTTTGTGCGTTGTACCATCTTGGTTTTGGTAGGCTAATTCAAAGAGCTAGGTTCCGCACGCTTTGTTTTTTATTGATGGAGTTTGTGAGTGATCTAACCAGCAAGAATGGAGAGCATAAAAACGGGTGGATCCAGGGGTTATAGACAAGAAGTAGACGTTCGTCATTAATGATTAGGTTACCAAGTCTTCAGAGTTGAGATATCCTGCTTTTTTATTTCAATATTAGGTAATTGCAGTGCTCGTTCCATTTGAGATGAGAGTAAAAGTGATACTCAGGCTTTTAAGCGACTGGGTTTTTTGAATGGGTATTTCTTTTTTGTTAGGTTGTAGAGACATTTATTTCCTTGAAAGTTTCGTATTAAGATCGTATATTGTGATTTATTTGCGTCTATTGTGAATTTGAGTAAGTCACACCAATCAAGAAGACTAGTCGGTGATGATAGGAGATTGTGTTTTTGACCTCGTTTTACGGGCTGTGGCCAGTTATCAAGCGCAAAGTCATCGTCGAACTGTGTGATATGGGTTTTTAGCAGAGGTAATTGGGTGACGCATGAAAGGAAGAGATTACGCTCCCCTGAGGTACCCCTGCTGTCGTGCAAAATCTCTCACAGTGTAATCCAGCTTCACCTACCTTCTTTTTGACAAGAAGGAGTTCATCCACTTGATAACTGTGATTTTCAGAACAATCCGTTGTGGTTTGTGGATCGAATCTAGCTGCCATGCGGCATTGAACGCTTTTTATATATCCAAGTACACTGAGCCAAACATTTTGGTCCATTGGAAGGCTTCACATAAGTGGTGAGTAAGTTTGACAACAAAGTTGCCGCAGACAATTTTGTTTCTCGTTTCTATTAGTTTTCGCAAGATCCGTTGACAACTGTGCATTTTTGTTTTTCTTGAACATGCTAAAAATCAGTTGTTAAATTTACTGAAAGGACGAAACGCACCGAAGAAGTAAATATAACCTTGCGGCAGTTCGAACTGAATTTGTTGTATATTCTTTGTTCATCTGTTTTGGAGGTCTTCACAACTCTGCCGTTTCCTGTTGGTTTCAGCTAATTGTTGCTTCTTGTTTTTGTTATTTCACTGGACTTGTCGCAGGTCCCCCATTTTCATTTTTTTGCCATTCTCGGGTCTCATTTTCCCCC
Organism: Convolutriloba macropyga; assembly: GCF_964194025.1. Lineage (NCBI taxonomy): Eukaryota > Metazoa > Xenacoelomorpha > Acoela > Convolutidae > Convolutriloba > Convolutriloba macropyga. The sequence goes on from NC_134480.1 coordinate 21,342,039, forward strand.
TGAGTTCAAGCCTTAAATATTTTTTTGAAAAATTTTGATTTACTATAATAAGTTGAAAGGTGAACAGAAAAAACAGTCCAAGACACAACAGTCACGAACAAAACAGTCCCAAAAAGACACCAAACAGACCCAGACAAAACATTCCGAACTAAATATGTAATCAAACATATGCACATCAAATAAGAAAGAAGTCCCATTAGTTTTTGGTTTGATTGTTTTTCTTTGTACGATTTTTAAGCTGGTTACAACATAATGTTTTCCAAATAAAGTATTCTGAAACAAGTTATTGGTTTAGTCCTAATTGATATCAAATGAAAACAATGCATTCAGAAAACAATGCAAACAATCATTAACTCATAGATTATGCTTATTTAATATTTGTCGATTATATTTACAGTTGCTTTAATAATTCCTTTTGGACTTTTTTGTCTTGGCCTGTGTTGTCCGGACACAGAGTTGAACGCTTAAACTGGGCTTGATCTCTTTTTTGGTTCGTTGTTGAGTTTCTTCAGTTTCCATTCAGCCACATAACCAAGGTATAAGCGACTACGACTTATCGTAAAGAAGATGATCAGGGGTTCTTTTTACAAGGGAACAGCGGGTACTGTCGTTTTTTGTTTCTGAGGACTTTTGCACACTGTATGTTGTGTTGCAATGCTCGTTGGAGATGAGCGTTGGATAGTTTACTTGACTTTCTCTGACTCGTCTCATGTTCTCTTCTTCTTTTAGTTTTTGTGCGTTGTACCATCTTGGTTTTGGTAGGCTAATTCAAAGAGCTAGGTTCCGCACGCTTTGTTTTTTATTGATGGAGTTTGTGGGTGATCTAACCAGCAAGAATGGAGAGCATAAAAACGGGTGGATCCAGGGGTTATAGACAAGAAGTAGACGTTCGTCATTAATGATTAGGTTACCAAGTCTTCAGAGTTGAGATATCCTGCTTTTTGATTTCAATATTAGGTAATTGCAGTGCTCGTTCCATTTGAGATGAGAGTAAAAGTTATACTCAGGCTTTTAAGCGACTGGGTTTATTGAATGGGTATTTCTTTTTTGTTAGGTTATATAGACATTTATTTCCTTGAAAGTTTCATATTAAGATCGTATATTGTGATTTATTTGCGTCTATTGTGAATTTGAGTAAGTCACACCAATCAAGAAGACTAGTCGGTGATGATAGGAGATTGTGTTTTTGACCTCGTTTTACGGGCTGTGGCCAGTTATCAAGTGCAAAGTCATCGTCGAACTGTGTGATCTGGGTTTTTAGCAGAGGTAATTGGGTGACGCATGAAAGGAAGAGATTACGCTCCCCTGAGGTACACCTGCTGTCGTGCAAAATCTCTCACAGTGTAATCTATCTTCACCTACCTTCTTTTTGACAAGAAGGAGTTCATCCACTTGATAATGGTGATTTTCAGAACAATCGGTTGTGGTTTGTGGATCGAATCTAGCTGCCATGCGGCATTGAACGCTTCTTATATATCCAAGTACACTGAGCCAAACATTTTGGTCCATTGGAAGGCTTCACATAAGTGGTGAGTAAGTTTGACAACACTGTCTGTGCGATTTTTTCTGGAGGCGTTCTGGGTCTTGACGCATACATTCTCACTTTCTCAGTGTTCCATAACCTTGATTTTTTTCAACAAATTTGCAAATTTTGGCTAGGTAATTTGTAGTACTATTGATTTGATATTTTTTGGCCTTTGATCGATTTTTTTTTGTATTGGTACATTATTTTGATCTGAGACTCTTTATTGACCTCGATATAAGGCGACAAGCAAGGGCTCTAGTTCTTTTAGTTATTTCGTTGAATAGTTTATAGCAATTTCTGTCAGAGCCAAGGCAGGTTTTCCGCTATTATTGCGGCTAGCTGAGCATATTGTTTCATATATCATTGAGTTGCAATTGACACCGCCTTCACTGGGCACGCTGCTAGTAATCATATCTTGCGGATTAGAAGATAATGATATTTTTTGCAATAAAGAATTGAGAAATGGAGAAGTAACTGAGCTGGCATTGAACCGCAGACAATTTTGTTTGTTGTTTCTATTAATTTTCGCAAGATCCGTTGGCAACTGTGCCTCTTTGTTTTTCTTGAACATGCTAAAAATCAGTTGTTAAATTTTTTGAAAGGACGAAACGCACCGAAGAAGTAAATATAACCTTGCGGCAGTTCGAATTGAATTTTTTGTATATTCTTTGTTCATCTGTTTTGGAGGTCTTCACAATTCTGCAGTTTGCTGTTGGTTTTAGCTAATTGTTGCTTTTTGTTTTTGTTATTTCACTGGACTTGTCGCAGGTCCCCCATTTTTATTTTTTTCTGCCATTCTCAGGTCTCTTTTTCCCCCTGAGTTCAAGCCTTAAATTTTTCTTGAAAATTTTTGAGTTACTATTATAAATTGAAGGGTGAACAGAACAAACAGTCCAAGACACAACAGTCAAGAACAAAACAGTCCAAAAAACACACCAAACAGTCCCAGACAAAATAGTCCGAACTAAATATGTAATCAAACATATGCACATCAAATAACAAAGAAATCCCTTTAGTTTTTGGTTTGTTTGTTTTTCTTTGTACGAGTTTTAAGCTGGTTACAACATAATGTTTGCCAAATAAGGTATTCTGAAACAAGTTATTGATTTAGTCCTAATTCATATCAATTAAAAACAATGCATTCAGAAGCTTAACTCATAGATTTTGTTTATTAAAGGTTGTAGATTATCTTTACAGTTGCCTTAATATTTTTTTAACTATTTTGTCTTGGACAGTTTTATCCGGACACAGAGTTGAAAAGTTAAACTGAACTCGATCTGTTTTTTTTTGTTCCTTGTCGAGTTTCTGCAGTTTCCATTCAGCCAAATGACCAAGGTGTACGTGAATCCGACTTATCGTAAAGAACATGATCAAGGGTACTTTTACAAGCGGTCAGCGGGTGCTGTCGTTTCTTGTTTATCAGGACTTTTGCACACTGTATGTAGTGTTGCTATGCCCGTTGGAGATAAGCTTTGATAGTTTACTTGATTTTCTCTGATAGTTTTCTCGTCTCATGTTTGCTTCTTCTTTAAGTTTTTGTACGTTGTACCATCTTGGTTTTGGTAGGCTAATTCATAGAGCTGGGTTCTGCGCGCTTTTTATTTATTGATGGAGTCTGTGAGTGGTTTTACAAGCAAGCATTTGAGTGCAGAAATAATGGCAAATCCAGGAGTTATATATATGTAGTAGATGTTTGTCATTAATGTTTAGATTACAAAGTCTCCAGAGTTGAGATATCCCGCTTTTCGATTTCGTTATTAGTGCTCATCCCATTTGAGATGGGAGTAAAAATGATACTCAGGCTTTTTAGCGACTGAATTTTTTGAATGGGTCCTCCTTTTGTGTTAAGCTCTAGAGACAATTATCTCTTTGACTTTTTGTAAGATCAAATATTGTGCTTTAATTGTGTCTATTTTGAGTTTGAGTGAGTCACATCAATCAAAAAGACTATTCAGTGATGATAGGAGATTATCCTTTTGAATTTGTTTTAAATGACGTGGCCTGTAGTCAAACGCAAAGTAATCGGCTAACTGGGAGATCTGGGATTTTAGCGGCAGAAACCGAGTGGAGTTTATTGGTAAGAGAAAGGGAGCAATTATGCTCAACTGAGTTACTCATGCTGTCGGGAACTAACTGTGTAATTTATCTTCACGTATATTTTTTTGACAAGGAGTTATCCACTTAATAACTGTGACTTTCAGACCAATCGATTGTAGCTTGTGATTCTGGCCCAGACGCCATGCAACGTCAAACGCTTCTTCTACATCCAAGTGCACTGAGCCAAACATTTTCTACCACTGAAAGGCTTCACCTACGTGCTGAGTAAGTTTGACAATATTATCTCTGCTGCAGCAATTTTTCTGTCAGCGCTTTGCGTCTCGCCCAATATATTCTCATTTTGGCAAGGGTCCATAAAAATGGTTTTTAAAAAAGTATTGCAGATTTTACTAGGCAATTTGTAAGACTGGTGATTCCATAATTTTTGGCCTTGGATCGGTCTTTGTTTTGTTTTGGTATCATTTTGAACGCAGGTTTTTTCCAATTTACTGAAACATAAGAGTTGTTATTGAACTCAATATAAGGAGACAAGCAAAGGCTTTACCACTCTGAGGTAATTCGTTGAAAAGTTTACAGCAAATCGTTTTAGGGTCATGGCAGGTTTTCCTCGATTCTTGAATATTTTTGTCAAAATCATTTGTTTTGAGCTCAGTGCCAGGTTTTTTGCTTTTGTATCTAAAATTGCTTTGGTTTCATTTCCGGAGTTTTCCGGAGTTTTGTGAAAGCTCTAATGATTCTGTTAGGTAATTAAACATTGTGTCTTTTAGCAATCAATTGAACATTTGGTTTTTCCTTTGATCTCTTCTACCCAAAAACTCTCGTAGAATAGATTTGGGTATTTAGTTAAAAGATTTTGTTAGTTAAATCGTCTTTTGAACTCCAAAAAGTTTTTGTACCTTTACTTGCGTTCTCTGAAGTTTTTCTCCCTTCTTGTCTTTTGACCACTGCATTGAACGTCTGATTTTCCTTTGTGTGTGATTTATATCTTTACTTAGAGAATTAAATTCATCACCCAGTGAAGTTTTGACTCGTCTGTGCCTTCTTCTTGTCAATTTAATGAGTTTTTGTGTCCCAATACTATGGGAAAATTGATTCTTGTGTACGCATGAACCTTGCAAAGGTTTTTGAATTAGTTCAACCAGACTGTTGCTGAACTGATTTATGTCATTTTTTTCCCGAAGGTCAAATGTTTATAGTTGATGCTTGATTTCATTTGAAACGTTTTGTGTTTTTTATGAGATTCTTTGTTGTGATTGTTAATTTGTGGTGGCTTCCTAGGGGTTCGGATACTTGAAAATCGCTTGAATGCTACTTTAACAAAAAATTAAAATTTCAATATTTTTTTGCTTTTTCTGTCAACTGACTAATAAGTGTAAAGACCTTTGCTAAGAGACTTAAAATCTCCCTGGTCGATTAGATTGAGAAGTTTTGGCCGTATTCAGAACCGTACGAGCAGTTTAGTTCTTGTTGGAGAGCAAAGATGTCACCATCTACAAAAGAATTCGTCAATTCTCCAGAGAATACTTACTCCAGTGACAGTCACTCTCCAAGGGATTTTGTAAACAGACATTAACCAAAAATTATCAAACAATACCCATTTTTTTCTGACGGAAACGTCGGTTCTGGAAGTAAAATTTGCTGAACTTTGGACATCAAACTCATTTCCATTCGTCTTATTTGATTGCGAGGAGATAAGACCAAGACTAGTGTGCTTGATCATAGTTATTTGATAAGATCAGAAACCCGATAAACTTAAGAACGCACAAGTTTATTTTTTGAATTAGTTTTGTTTATTAAAAACTGCTTCGTGGAAGGCGTTGGGACTTGACTATCGGAGGACTTCAGCGCTGAACCATTATACATCCGAAGTAAGTTCAGATGTGAAACGAAGCACTTCAAGAGCAGTTTAAACTTCTTCATGCGCAGTTTCTTTTTATAATGATAATATTCAAGTCAGTGAGTTCTTTCGAGCTGAGTTTTACCAGTGAAGTCTGAAAAATACAAGTGAGAAAATTTAGACTGATCAGTAAAAAGTATTGGTTCTTTCAAGTTGGTTGTGTATGCTCTCGAAATCCCAGTGCCCTCCCAAATTGATCTGACACCCTGTAAAAATTCTTCCTGCATGTGTGGAAATTTTGTAAAAAAAATTGTTTAAAGTGTTTCTCAAACGTATACGCAACTCAACTTGTGTAAAAGGTTCAACAGTTCGTGGTACTGGAGTAAAGACGCGAATATTCACCAATCAGATTTGAAGTTGTTCAAAATGAACAAATCACGTTCTAATTTACGTAGAAAGTTCAGAAAAAGTTTGTTTAACATAATTATAAGTAAATATAACCGCGATAAGTCGGTTTTCGGTTGAATTTTATTAGGTTTTATAAACATCAGCTGACCGAAAATGAACCCTTTTTGTCGTCAATAACACCTGACAAAACCTGTAAACAGAGCATTGAAAAAACCTTGCCGTCTAAATTTTGCTTGTAGATTTGTACGTACACTGGATAATACGTTGCTTTGTGTAACGAATACGGTTTGACAATAACTCCGTTTGTCGATTTGAATATATCCGAACTGCTGTTATTCCTTCAGACTTAACAGATCCTTTAGTTGTTCAGAAATTTCAATACCTTTTCAAGCACAAAATAAGTGAAAATGAAGGTCTCAATTCATTTGTCCAATTTAACTACTTAATTGGCAATGTAGACTTTAATTGCTCTCACGAAGTGAAAGCAAAAATACGCTGATCAGTACAATTTCAAATTCAATAGCCATTAATGTAAACAAATTGTTGCCTCGTGTCTTAAACCCCCCCCCCCCCTTGCCTTCGATGTCTCTAAAATAAGACTTTCAGGTGTCTTTGCTGTACTGAATAATTATCAGGGAGTTACTCTGTTTGGCTTACCTTTGAATTTCAGCATTCGCTCACTTTTCTGACAAAATGGAATACCATTGCTGGTCAGTTCTGTGCTTATAGATTTGACCTCTGATTCATGAATGTCGTTTTTTATTTTATTGAAGAAATATGGAGGTATAACTAAGCAAAAACAAATAGTAGTAAGGAAAAGAAAAACAGCAAAGCAGGTATGCCGATCTGACTTTAATAAAACCATTTTTTAAAATATTATTGTATCTAATGAATGCTTTGCTTAATTCAAAACCTTGCCGGCTTAAATTGAAAACTATTTGCTAGGAAGAATAATGTACAATTGCCAAAATATGCAAAGATACAAATTGAAAACATTCTTGAGCTGTTTTACTTGTCAAAAACAGTCCTGTGAGAAACATTTCTTAGAGCACTCTTAAAAAGACATCACTGCTTATGAATATCGTTTCCTGAAAAACGTGAATGAAAAAATCGAATTTTAGTAAAGCAGTTTCTAGAAAAATCGTTTTTTTGTTTACTCGGAAAAATTCTTTCAAAAGTTTCAATGAGGCATATGTGTTTAATAACGCAGAAGTTTTGGACCTTTTTCCCCATTGAGAAACGGCCCAAGTTAAAGGTTTTTGTGTTATGTTTTTATTCGGGCAACCACTCGAAGAGAAATGATTTTCTCATTGGTTGTTCTTGTTGGAATACTGTTTATTTGCTTTTAAAATAAATACATCAACTTGTAACCGTAACTAATCAAACTAAATTCAATTCAATTCAATTTTTCCTGTCTATCTAGAGAATAAAAATAATTCTAATCCTCGATGGAATTGGAGTCAGGGTCTTTATACCAGCCCTATCTTTTAATGTTAAACCAATTTTTGCTGACCGATATCTACCGCGGAAAGTTTTTAAAAAATGATATCAAAAAGTGAATCAATTGTCGAGGAGACTTCTTCAAAGTTTTTTTTATCTTTGAGACAAAATGAGGCTCAAATATATGGAAATTTTTGCACATTTTCGACCACAAATCATAACACTCGAACATCAACTTGTTTCGCTGAAAAGGGGCGTTTGTTTAACCAGTTTCAAAAATGAAGAATTTCATAAACTGCTTCTGGTGTAAGCATCTGCTGTTTAGTATTACCTGAGCAATAAACTTGATTTCTTTAAACTATTTCTGCTATAAACATTAAATCGACAAAAACAGTTATAAACAATTTATTTGACAAAAAGAGTGCAATGCAGTAATTATACACTGTAAACTTGCGCTATTGGTTAGATTTTGGCAGCCCAAAGTGTTGATTTTGAGCATATTAAATTTGTGAGGTTTTTGTAAGTTGTGCTCAATATTTAATCTTGAAAACAATATTAAATCTCTTTACCGCTTAGTGTATTCTATATCTTCACAAGTTTTCTCTTGTCTTTTACAATGGTTGTTTTTTAAGACTTGGTGAGAAGAAAGAGGTTTTAAGAATTCAAGTTTCAAAAAAATTAACATCAAAATAATAATAACTGTGCAATTTTTCGTGTTCCCTCAATTTTATTCAACTAAATCTTCCTTGAGTTCAATTATTCAAAGGAACTTTTGCCAGTAGGGTACTGGACTTCATCGCTAATATCGGTCTTGCTGTCTTGGTTCCTAGGTCATAAGCACCATGAGCTTTCAGCAAACCTAAATTATTTTTTTCTGTTTTTGACTGCCTCTTCTCGTCTCTTAAATGTCAAGCAAGCCTTCAGTTGCTAAGTTTTTTGTTCTCAGTTTTGACTGTTAATTTTGTTTTTCAAATGAATGATGCCAAAGGGTCAAAAATGTTTGTCACGCAATGTTCAATAGATTTCGTGGTTAAGACAAAAATTTTCTTAGTTTATCACAACAATTTATATTAAAATTTCGATATCGAAGTATGTAGGTCTTTTTTTACATTTGTTTTTCAATGCATATGTTTGGAGCAACCTTAGCTCTTTTTTTCTATAATAACGCGTGTGTTTATAGCAGCAAAGGACAATTGTAGATAGATTTCAAACGATTTGAAGTTTTTGTCTACTTTTTTGCAAACTGGTTATCGCAAGAATTCTGTGAGCAAGACGACCGCCAAATTATTAAACAGCTAGTTTTACCGATTTCGTGAAGTAGGGTTCATTTCTTAAAGTTAACTGGATTTAATGTCGATTATGAGACTTAGGGCTGGGGTTAGGTTTAGGCAAGCATTAAAATTAACGTTTAAGCAAAAATCTTTGTTTATAATTTGAATAGTTTGTATTTTCTGGGAATGTACATTACCAATTACCAATTTCCTTTTTTTATTGGCACAGCTGTCCATATATAGAGGCCTTTTACGTGGTGAAATACTTGCGTTGAATTTTTGCAGGAGGGTTCCAAGCTGGAATGTTTTTCTTCACCGCTTTCTGTTGATAGCGGTTAACTCTTTTTAGTACACAAATTCAACGCAGTTCTAGCAATTTTTCAGCCATTTTTAGCCTTGAATTTTTGCAATTGGATTCCTGCAATGAATAAATCTTCATTGATTGATCAGCAGAATAAAAAATTCCACCAATGGATCAATGTAAAACCGTAAGAGGATAACCACATCTTTGTTTCATTGTAATTTCATGAAATCCCTATTTCTCATCGAGTAATATGCGTATTTTCCATTATAAAACTATTTTATTGGCTTGAGATTTTCATATGTTTTGTTGATGATGCAAACTGTTTTATAAAATAAAACTATAGTTAAAAAACATACTATGATCCGTAGGATCTCATCACAAAATCACATTTTCTATGAATTTTTTTGGCTCATAGCAAATTAAAAATTGAGCTCAGTATGATCCATTGTCGTGATTATATGGGACCTCAGCCCTGTTTGTTTTGCCTTAATTGGCTGTTTTTTTTTCAAGACTAGAACAAGTAATGTGATCGCGGTGAGGGTCACGGTGACCGCTGTGGTTTGTAATCCTGAAACAGCGGGTTCATTATCGCGAAACCGCGCAGCGGGCCGTTAGGTACAAATTATGATAGAGCTATCTCGCAAAATTGGCTTACTTGACTTCTTTTTCAAAATGTGGCCTTCTTCTTGCCTATTGGTTCGCTCTTGACCGCGACCAGAAGAAACGGTTTTATATGAACTTTGAATTAGAATTCGGCTTATTGGCAGTATCAACATTTAACTATTAATATTGTACATAACTCTATAGAACAAATCATATATGCTTACTACAAAAATATTATAAGTTGAAAATTTTTCTCCCTTTCCTTTGCTGTTTGCTGTTGTTCAAATTAAAACTTGTGTTGCAGGAAAGAACGAAAAAGGAATTTTTTTGGATTGACTCCGTGGAGAAAATTATTTGAATTTTTCATTCATTCTGATCAATCTAGCTAATCCAGAGATTGGACTATAATTATAAGTGTCGTATACTGGACTTAACATTTTCCAGAATCCTGAACTATCTTTTTTACGATTATCCTTTTTGCTGTGGGAAACTAAACACTTTTCACATTTTATATCCCTCACATCAATCATCGAAATATATAAAGGATGATTATGATTTAAGTTGGGGGGGGGGGGGGTGTATAGTGGGAAAACCCATGGAAAGTTAGGATTCTCTAGCATACTGCAGAATAGATAAATAATCTTTTGCTTCAATTGTCGCTTCTAACTGCGTCCAAGTCATAGAGCTGGTCCGTTTTCATAGTTTTTCCTCCATAGTTGAATCTCCATGTAGTGACACCATCTGTGACCTTAATGTAGTCAACATCCCAATCTGAGCTGCTTCCACCACCCTTAAGCCATACTTGAAGACTCACTATTTCAGTTCTAAACAAAAAAGGACATTTTTTTATAGAGTCTTTGTCAATTGCAAAGTTCTCGCCATTTCAAATCCATAACAAATCAAACAACATTTGAGGCACATTTTGAACTCGCAGCCCTCAAAATCGTGTTTTCAATACCAACAAATAAGAACAGAAATATAATCGCGATTTGATAGTTTCATAGTCAGTGTCAAATCTCCCCATTCATAGGGCGAGACTACCACGGCGTAATGAAATCACTAATAGCTTTTTTTATTCATTTAGGGCGCATTACGCAAAATTTTTTATTTTTTCGAATTATTCTCAAATGACAATAGCTAAATATGGTACTTCGAAAGATATTAGGATTAAAATTAACTTGATTGGTTAATTTGAGGTCACCAATCATAACACATCTTATGGGGTAAAACATGAGGGAAAAAACGAAAAAAAAACATAGCCGGCCGATTGCCTGAAAAAGCCGCGATAGACGCTTGTGGCTTTCCATGGAATTGAAACAACTAAAGAAATAAGATAGACACATTTTTTTCCAATAGTTCTTTAACAGACCACTAGACTTTTTGGGTTAGAGCATTTTCAAAATTAATATTCAAAATCAAAAACTCAAGACCTTGATACTCAAGAATTAAGTCATACACGTTAGGCACTGCTTATATGCACACTATCGATCTTTAACAAGTAAATGTTCATAAAAATTAAAGTTCCATAAGTGATTTCAGAAGTCATTTTTTGAGTGAGGTAAGTCACGCAATTGACCTAAAAACAGAAGTGACGTCACGCACACAAATTTAACTGCAAAGCAAAAGAATTCTCACGGTAGTCATTAAAAAATCAATTCCAAGAAGTCTGGATGAGACGAAACAAAAATCTGTCAGACGAAGACGAGGTCTTGAGTTTTTAGAACTGAAATATAAGTGTAACGTTTATTTGAACACAATATTCCTCCAGTTCTTTGAATTGTTCGTCAGGACTTGTCCTGCTATGTTTATAGCAGGACAGGTCCTGACGTACAATTCAAAGATTTGGAGGAATATTGTGTTCAAATAAACGTTACACTTATATTTCAGTTCTAATTTTTGATACATTTTTGATACATTGCTGATACATTGTTGAATGAGGTTGAAACAATGTGCAAATGCACGTTACTGATCGTTCTCGTTTTTATTACCTACATCAGCTACCTAGTTTTAAAATTTTTATATTTCAGAGGCTTAATAACATAACCGGCAGATTGCCGGCAAGTAGCCGTGATAGACTCTTGTAGCCTTCTATAGAATTGAAACAACTAAAAAAGAGGTTATACATATAGACCACCATTCCTTTGTTAGACCACTAGGATTCTGGGTTAGATTCGGACTGTCAATTTTATGAGATACATACACTCTATAAGGAAAAACGAACCGACTATTGTCGGAAGAATTGCTCTTGAACGACAGGCGAGATAATTTTAGACAGGGGCTGTAGCCTTGATCAATTTTTGTTTATTTGTGAAAAACAATTGCCCATGCAGGGACTCGAACATTGGACCTCCCGAACCCACACCAGAAGCATTGCTCACTCGTCTCTCAGTCCCTGCTTGCTGCAATTGTTTTTATTTTAGCAACAAGCTTTACTTCGGAGTGAGAACAATAGAGATCACTCAAAAAAGAAGAACGAAAGCGTAAAAAAATCAATTGAGAATTCAAAGAACGTTCTAGAAGAAAAACGCAAAAACGATCAAACGGAAAAATTTGGATAAAAAAGACCAACACGTTTACAACAATTGCCCTGATCTTCGTTCAAGAGCAACTAAAGCCCTAATAGAACTTTTTCAAAGTTAACATTCGCAATAAAAACTCAAGACTAATAGTCAAGAATTTGGGCATTTAAGTTTGGCACTATTTGGTTGCACACTGTTGATCTTTAACTAGCAAATGTTCATGGAATTTAAAGTTCCATAGGTAAGTTCAATAGTATTTTTTTGAGTGAGGTAAGTCACGCAATTGACCTAAAAACAGAAGTAACGTAACGCACACAGGTATATCTGCAAAGCAGTTTGAGGTAAGTCACGCAATTGACCTAAAAACAGAAGTAACGTCATGCACACAAGTATATCTGCAAGCAGTAGAAGCCTAACGGTAGTCATTGAAAATAAATTCCAAGATGTGTGCGTGAGACAAAACAAAAATCTATCAGACGAAGTAAAAAAACATAGCAGGATAAATCCTGACGTATAATTCAAAGAATTTTCATTGAACTGGAGGAAAACTGTGTTCGAATAAACTTTACACTTATGTTACAGTTTTAATTTATGATAAATTGTTGATATAATACGGTTGAGACGAAGTGCTAATGCACATTACTGATCGTTTTTGTTTTTTTAACTATATCAGCTACCTAGTTTCAAAACGTTTATATTTCAGAGGTTTAGGAACATAGCCACAGATTGCCGGAAAGTAGCCGTGATAGACGCTTGTAGCCTTCCATGGATATAAGATATAAAATAGATAGATTTACCAATAGTTCTTTAACAGACCACTAGACTTTTTGGGTTAGATTTGGACTGTCATTTTTATGAGATACATACGCTCTGTAAGGAAACATAAACCAACTAATTTCGGAAGAGTTGCTCCTGAACGACAGGCATAGTAATTTTATTCAGGGGCTGCAGCCTAGATCAGTTTTTCTTTATGGGTGAAAAACAGTTGCCCACGCCGGGACTCGAACAATGGACCTCCCGATCCCACACCAGAAGCATTGCTTACTCGTCTCTCAGTCCCTGCTTGCTGTAATCGTTTTTATTTTAGCAACAAGCTTTACTTCGGAGTGAGAACAATAGAGATCACTCAAAAAAGAAGAACGAAAGCGTAAAAAATCAATTGAGAAGTCAAAGAACGTTCTAGAAGAAAAACGCAAAAACGATCAAACGGAGAATTTGGATAAAAAAGACCAACACGTTTACAACCATTGCTCTTTTCTTCGTTCAAGAGCAATTAAAATGTCCAAATAGAGCTTTTTCAAAATTAATATCCAAAATCAAAAACTCAGACTCCAAAACTCAGGAATTAGGGCATATAAGTTTGGCACTGGCACTACTTAGATGCACACCATTGATCTTTAACTCAAAAAAATTCAAAAAATTCATTAAGTGAGTTCAGAAGCCATTTTTTGAGTGAGGTAAGTCACGCAATTGACCTAAAAGCAGAAATGACGTCACGCATACAATTTTCAACTGCAAAGCAGTAGAAGTCACTGATATTATTGAAAAGTCAAGTCTTGGGTGTTCACTTTATCAAGTATCGGCCTCAAAAATTGCACCTCTCACTGCCACGTCTCACACTAATTCACCTCTGGGGTTCAGATTCATTCCTTTATTCTAGCATTGGGGGGTATCTCAGGAGGTATGATGATGACTTGATAACAATGCTCTTGGTCATGACACCTATCAATTGTATATGCACCTAACAATTGAGAATATAAAGCTTTTTGGATCTTTTCCGTTTGTGCTCCCAGCTTAGTGGGCGCAGATTATTTGCACCTCCAGACGCACGTGCCATATTTTTACATAATGATTTACTATATATGTAATGGCAGGTGCTCTGTAACTGGGGGGCGCATAACGTACTGGAGGGGGGGCACAAACGGAAAAGATCCGCTTTTTTTATTCAGCTCACAGCTCAGGTTAGTTAGATTTTTTTCTACAACACTAAATTAGACGCCTAAGAATCTGTAAGTAAGGTCATCAGTAGTAACAAACCTATACACCCAGACTCACTTTTTGGCTGATTTTCCCCAAAGATGTTCGATCATGCGCGCGGATGGAAAGTTCTTGGAAATTATTCCCTGTATGTTAGGATTATTGCCTGAAAATGTAAAAGACTTACCTTAACTCATTTTAGAAGCACAAAGGTTTATAAGTTTATACGGAAAATTAACACACTGTGGAGAATACTGTTTGTATATCCGACAAATGCCTAAGGGCTATAAATCCAGTCTAATTTTGTCATGAACACTTTTGCGCATAAGTTTAGGCGTCTAATGGGAATAAACTATATATTGGTATTGCGAATGCAAGATCAGAAATTTTGCACGTTGAAGATAGGATTTTTTAACTACATGTGAAACGTCTGGATAGGAAGCGTTCTACATTCTGAGAAAAATATTACCCAGGAGCTATTTTCAGAACACAAACTCAAACTCAAACTCGACCTCGTCTCGTTCAGACTGTTAATAGACGTCCCTTTCATTTATTACACAACAAGTCATATGATTCAGACGTATTATGTTTTGACGAAATTTGTATCCGAAAACAACAAGTTTGAACATGATGAAGACACGTAAATGATTCTGTATTAGAATTCATGTCAAAAAGGAACGAAAAAAGGTTTCTGAATGATATTAACCTGACAGAATCGAAACTTTGACCTCATTAATTGTTATTTTGTCCAGCAAAGATCAGTGGTTTTTGACAGGGAAGACAATCGTCGATTAGAAAGAACACAATTGCAACTTGAGATTAACTTCTACCCCGCAATTTAAATCAGGTTAATTCATCATTTGAAAAGAATTCATCGTTTGAAGTGATATTAAGAAAATAAAACAAAGTCCTTGAGGAGTCCGAAAAGTATAGAAACATTTTTTTTTAGTTTTGAAGGATCTATCAGAAAAACGAGTGGTGTCAAGGAGAACAGTTGGGTGGAACAAAATCTGGTCACTTTGGTTGCAGAGAGCATAAGGACACAAAAAACGGAAAACAAACATCTTCTTTGAATTCCGAGCGCTTCATAAACAAATTGGCATAAGGAAGCAAAAAAAGAGAACATCTGGAAACCAGAGGAACAGCAATTTTTTGTCTATCATCAGAGTGCATCAAGAATCCCTCGGCACGTGGAGTGGTTCAAAAAAAATAAACTTTTTGAAAGTAAGTTTAAACAATTCTTTTATCTCCATGTAGCCCTTCCATCATTTCAACCTATATAAATCATCCACGGTTTATAACAAGGTAGTCGGAACATCAGAAAAGTTAAAAGTAAGCATCCCTTTATCATCAGCAAGCATTTTTTCTCTATGTTTTAAAGGCGAGGAGCTGAGATTAGTCAATTAGCAAATAATTACGACACAAATTTATTTGTTAAGGTTGCATCGCATAAAGAAATTTATGACCTATCAGATGTGAAATATGAACACTACTTTAAAACACAAACACAAAACTACTTTGAAAACATCAAATTTGCTCACATTACATATATATGAGTCATCAAAGGTCACTTGTACATCATTTCTTTCCCTCTACATGTACAAGTTCTAGAGAAAAATTTTATAAGGAAAAGTTGTTCTATTAGTGAAAACTAACACAAAACTACTTTAAAAAATATCAATTTTGCTCATTTAACTTATGTATGTGTCATCAAAGGTCAATTGTACAAGGTTTTTTTCCTCTTAATGTACAAGTTCTAGAGAAAAATTTCTTAAGGAAAAAGGTGTTCCATTAGTGAAAACTAACACAAAACTACTTTAAAAACATCAATTTTACTCATATAACACATGTATCAGTCATCAAAGGTCAGTTATACATCAATTTCTCCCTCTTAATGTACAACTTCTAGAGAAAAATTTCCTGAGGAAAAGTTGTTCCACTAGTGAAAACTAACACAAATATACTTTAAAAAACATCAATTTTGCTCAAATAACATATGTATGAGTCATCAAAGGCAATTGTACATCATTTTTTTCCTGTTAATGTACAAGTTCCAGAGAAAAATTTCTTAAGGAAAAAGGTGTTCCATTAGTGAAAACTAACACAAAACTACTTTAAAAACATCAATTTTACTCATATAACACATGTATCAGTCATCAAAGGTCAGTTATACATCAATTTCTCCCTCTTAATGTACAACTTCTAGAGAAAAATTTCCTGAGGAAAAGTTGTTCCACTAGTGAAAACTAACACAAATATACTTTAAAAAACATCAATTTTGCTCAAATAACATATGTATGAGTCATCAAAGGCAATTGTACATCATTTTTTTCCTGTTAATGTACAAGTTCCAGAGAAAAATTTCTTAAGGAAAAAGTTGTTCCCTTAGTGAAAATTAACACAGAACTACTTTAAAAAACAGCAATTTTGCTCATATAACTTTTGTATGAGTCATCGAAGGTCAATTATACATCAATTTCTCCCTCTTAATGTACAAATTCTATAGAAAAAATTTTTAAGAAAAGTTGTTCCATTAGTGAAAAATAACACAAAACTACTTTAAAAAACATCAATTTTGCTCACATAACATATATATGAGTCATCAAAGGTCAATTGTTCATCAATTTTTTCCTCTAAAAGTACAAGTACTAGAGAAAAATTTCTTAAGGAAAAGTTGTTCCATTAGTAAAACTAACACAAAACTACTTTGAAGACCATTAACTTCGATCACATAACATATATATGAGTCAGCAAAAATCAATTGTACGTCATTTTTTCTCTCTAAATGTACAAGTCCTAGAGAAAAAATTCTTAAGGAAAATTCTTCCATTAGTAAAAACTAACACAAAACTAATTTGAAAAACATTAATTTTGCTCAAATAACATATATATGATATACCTCATAAATTGTTACTTTATACCTATATACATATATACCTCATTAATTGTTATTTTGTCAAGCAAAGATCAGTGGTTTTTGACAGGGAAGACAATCGTCGATTAGAAAGAACACAATTGCAAGTTGAGAGTAACTTCTACCCCCGCAATTTAAATCATGTTAATTCATCATTTGAAAAGAATTCATCGTTTGAAGTGATATTAAGAAAATAAAACAAAGTCCTTGAGGAGTCCGAAAAGTAGAGAAACATCTTTTTTTAGTTTTGAAGGATCTATCAGAAAAACGAGTGGTGTCAAGAAGAACAGTTGGGTGGAACAAAATCTTGTCACTTTGGTTGCAGAGAGCATAAGGACACAAAAAACGGAAAATAAACATCTTCTTTGAATTCCGAGCGCTTCAAAAACAAATTGGCACAAGGAAGCAAAAAAAAGGAGAACATCTGGAAACCAGAGGAACAGCATTTTTTTGTCTGTCATCAGAGTGCATCAAGAATTCCTCGGCAAATGGAGTGGTTCAAAAAAAAATAAACTTTTGGAAAGTAAGTTTAAACACTTCTCTTATCTCCATTTAGCTCTTCCATCATTTCAAGCTATATAACTCATCCACGGATAAAGACAAGGTAGTCGGAACATCAGAAAAGTTAAAAGTAAGCATCCCTTTATCATCAGCAAGCATTTTTTCTCTATGTTTTAAAGGCGAGGAGCTGAGATTAGTCAATTAGCAAATAATTAGGACACAAATTTATTTGTTAAGGTTGCATCACATAAAGAAATTTATGACCTATCAGATGTGAAATATGAACACTACTTTAAAACACAAACACAAAACTACTTTGAAAACATCAAATTTGCTCACATAACATATATATGAGTCATCAAAGGTCACTTGTACATCATTTCTTTCCCTCTATATGTACAAGTTCTAGAGAAAAATTTCATAAGGAAAAGTTGTTCCATTAGTGAAAACTAACACAAAAATACTTTAAAAAATGTCAATTTTGCTCGTATAACACATGTATCATTCATCAAAGGTCAATTGTACATTGTTTTTTCCCTCTTAATATACAAGTTCTGGAGAAAAATTTCTTCAGGAAAAAGTTGTTCCATTAGTGAAAACTAACACAAAACTACTTTAAAAACATCAATTTTGCTCATATAACACATGTATCATTCATCAAAGGTCAATTGTACATCAATTTTTTCCTCTTAATGTACAAGTTCTAGAGTAAAATTTCTTAAGAAAAAGTTGTTCCATTAGTGAAAATTAACATAAAACTATTTTAAAAAACATCAATTTTGCTCACATAACATATATATGAGTCATCAAGGGTCAGTTGTACATCATTTTTTTCCTCTAAATGTACAAGTCCTAGAGAAAAAATTTTTTAGGAAAAGTTGTTCCATTAGTGAAAACTAACACGAAACTACTTTAAAAAACATCAATTTCGATCCTATAACATATGTGTGAGTCATCAAAGACCAATTGTACATCATTTTTTCCTCTTAATGTACAACTTCTAGAGAAAAATTTCTTGAGGAAAAGTTGTTCCACTTGTGAAAACTAACACAAATAAAACTTAAAAAACATCAATTTTGCTCATATAACATATGTATGAGTCATCAAGTTCAATTGTACATCATTTTTTTCCTGTTAATGTACGAGTTCCAGAGAAAAATTTCTCAAGGAAAAAATTGTTCCATTAGTGAAAACTAACACAGAACTTCTTTAAAAAACATCAATTTTGCTCATATAACTTATGCATGAGTCATCAAAGGTCAATTGTACATCATTTTCTCCCTCTTAATGTACAAGTTCTAGAGAAAAATTTCTTGAGGAAAAAATTGTTCCATTAAGGAAAACTAACACAGAACTTTTTTAAAAAACATCAATTTTGCTCATATAACTTATGTATGAGTCATCAAGTTCAATTGTACATCATTTTTTTCCTGTTAATGTACGAGTTCCAGAGAAAAATTTCTCAAGGAAAAAAATGTTCCACTAGTGAAAACTAACACAAATAAACTTTAAACAACATCAATTTTGCTCATATAACATATGTATGAGTCATCAAGGTCAATTGTACATCATTTTTTTCCTGTTAAAGTACGAGTTCCAGAGAAAAATTTCTTAAGGAAAAAGTTGTTCCATTAGTGAAAAATAACACAAAACTGCTTCAAAAAACATCAATTTTGCTCACATAACATATATATGAGTCATCAAAGGTCAATTGTTCATCAATTTTTTCCTCTAAAATTACAAGTCCTAGAGAAAAATTTCTTAAGGAAAAGTTGTTCCATTAGTAAAACTAACACAAAACTACTTTGAAAACCATTAATTTCGCTCACATAACATATATATGAGTCATCAAAAATCAATTGTACATCATTTTTTTCCCTCTAAATGTACAAGTCTTAGAGAAAAAATTCTTAAGAAAAAGTTGTTCCATTAGTAAAAAATAACACAAAACTACTTTAAAAAACATCAATTTTGCTCACATAACATATATTTGAGTCATCAAAGGTCAATTGTTCATCAACTTTTTGCTCTAAAAGTACAAGTCCTAGAGAAAGATTTCTTAAGGAAAAGTTGTTCCATTAGTAAAAACTAACACAAAATTACTTTGAAAAACATTAACTTTTCTCAAATAACATATATATGAGTCATCAAAGGTCAATTGTACATCATTTTTTTCTATAAATGTACAAGTTCTAGAGAAAAATTTCTTTAAAAGGTATCAATTTTGCTCTTGCAATCTGTATATGAGTAAAAAAAAATCAACTGAACATTTTTTTTGGGTGTACCAGTAATACAAAACAGCTTATCTAACGAATTTTTCTTTAGGTCAAAATTTATGCAGTTTTAAAAATTAAGTTAAAAATATAAATTTCCAAAATTTCTTCCAAAGTTTTTTTGTTTAATTTTCACTCACTTCACATCTGTGAAAAAAAATTGGAATGATACCAAAACCTTTCTACATGAGATATATAAAGAAAATATCGAAATAAATCTCTGTCATTTAATCAAAGTTCCTCAATCATAGCAAATCGTTGTTGCTGAAACTTGTTGTACAGGCTAAATAAGAACATACTTGATCAAATTAAGGGCGTCACAAAGCACTAAAAACACATTAAAAGTCTTTTTTATTTGTCGTTGGAGGTTGACAAACAAGAAGTGCAACCGAAATTTCCAACTAAACTCCCTTAATACTTTAAAACATAACTAATTGCCCAGAAATATTTCAAAAAGTGTCCTTGAGTCATCAGAGATTTAAAGTTCAAAGTAAAAACATTTCTTGTAGATAAATTTTTTTGTAAATCAACTAAGTATTTTAGCAGAAAAAAAATTTTCTGCTAAAATACTCAGTAAAACCGCTAAACGCATTTCTAGAGATTTCACATATATTTAAACAAAACAAAACTTCTTTCTAGAGGCTGTACAATTGTGAAATATATATGCGAACAAAAACGTACCAAAGAGTTCATCTATATGTCATCTAAAATCAAAGAAAATTTGCTATAGAAATTTTTAAAAAATTAGAGTAAAAATTTCTCATCAGTACTTAATTACATATGTATATTTCGTACCTTCCCAAAACAGTCAACAAACGTTTTCAGCAGTCAATACATGCAAATTACTTCCTTTAAGTTGTCAAAAATTATTAGAAATATTTAAAATAATTTTCTCTAACTGTGCTTTAAATAAAAAACAAGAACTAAAAAAATCCGTTCAGAACATTTTTTGTCACAAATGCTTTTTTTTCGTTTGCTGATGTCATATTTATTGGAGATCTACAAACTTTTTTTAATTTCATGACTTTTTTCCATAATTATAATGCATCATTAATTACGTTTATATTCAACCATTTTAGAGAAAAAATATTTAAAACTTCAGCTCCATTACAAATTTTATAAATTATCAGCCGTCAATTGTCAATCAACAGCGGTGATCAACGTCATTTGTTCATTTTTCGTTCTATTTGTGTATCTTTAGCAGTGCCAAAATTGGTCAAAATGCAAAACAAAATTAACGAAGACATAATACTGATTGATATGATAAAAATTTGCTAGAAAGAATATGCTATGCTTTGCCAAAGGAGCTAACTTTAAAGAATTTTCAAGGTTAGAAAAAAAATCTGTTGAAAAAATTAATAACTTTCAACCAGGAGTGACTTGGGTAGCATTCAGGAAACTATACAGCTCCTTTACATTCTACTCGAAGTTTATGATAACCTTACCAGATCAAGTAAAACTGAAAAAGTTTCCTTTTCTTGGAAATGAAAAAATTTAGACAACTATACGGATTTCCCCAGTTTTCTCTACTTGAAAATGTGTTTTTGCGACTTTAGCTAAAATTAGAAAAAAAACGTGATCAACTTTTTTGCATGGTATGCTTATAAATTATTGTCTTATGAGACAATGAAAAACATGAACTGGCTTTCTGACAATCTGTCCATTTTTGATTGACTTTTGAAATATTTTTTGCTCCAATACCACGACAACGTTCTCAGCGTGAATAAAAAGAAAACGCCTAGGTCACACTGCATCAATCATCATTTTAAAATTTAGTCAATTTTTTTTGCCAAATTGCATCTAGAAGTTGCTTTTATCAAAACTTTTATTGGACTTCAGAAGCATTAAAATTTTTGCTGCAACCCAAATTGCCAACGTTTTGATTCTGCAACATTTGATTGCTAGCATTTTTGACTATAGGTATAAGATTTGGCTGACAGTTTTTAAAACAACCCAAAAAAATCAAGGAGAAAAAGTTAGTTGAAAAATTTAAGCAACTATACATCGAGTTTCTATTCAATTATAAAATTCAAGCATAATAAAACTAGTTGACAAAACTGCCATAAAAAATTTTAGTTCCTGATCTTGACTTTTTCCTAGGTTCACCGGGTCCACACAAAAACAAAAATCAATTGAACACACATCAGAAATCAAACACATTTTAGAGAGACAAGAGTACTATAAAAACAACCCTTCCTTTAAAATATTCATTTTGAAGATTTCAACAAGTACGGATCAGTCGTCTTTTTTCTTTCCCAATGAATTAATTTTTATTTGTAAAAAGTTGACAACAAAAGTTTTATGGGAGGGAGTTTAATCGCATATACTTGCATCTAGTTGTTGCAAGTGGTTGCAAAATAGTGAGTTTCCAACATTTTACTCCTAAACTAAAGCAAAGCACCTAATTTCGGGAAAAAACAGTGGATAAACCATGTTTTTTGTGGTTTAATTAACTTAGTATCGCTTCAGTTTAAGCCCAGTATATTCCAAGTAATTTTTCGGCCATGGCAAACTGCATTTCTATCCAACAATTCCTAGAAAGTTGATTCTAGGAACCGTGAAAATTAGATGTAAAAATGAAAAATTTTTGGTTTTTTCTGACGAAGCTTACACTTAACCAACCAATCAAAACGTGTTGGTACAAGCAGATTATTGACTGCACCCTAATTTTTGAACGGAAACAAAAACTAGAAAAGCCCAAATTTTACTAAGAATTTTTTTTAAAGATTTCAACAACTGCGAATCGCCAACCAGTCGCTTGAATTGAGGTCAAGCAGCCTTTATTTTCAAATTAAATTTTTCAAGAACAATATTTCAAACAAAATAGAAGTGTAAGTCCTTCATTTTTCTCTTCAAACCAGATGCACATGTGCTAAGAGATGAAGCCGGAAAACATCTTCTTTACTGGAATTTTGACTTCCCGGAAAAAAAGGTTTAAAAACTGCCATAATTTGTTTTAAAATGGGAACAAAACGAACGAAACTTAAAACAAAATGTAAAATATTAGCATTTTTTTGTTCGTTTTCTGATTAAATACGACATTTTTTTCCTTCATTTTCTTGCAGATCTTTTTTTTCATTGATTAGTTCTTAATATAAATGAAATCCAATTTTCATGACTTCATTGCCAGCTCTCAAAAAAATTGAAAACCAAAAAAAATACAAGGTCAAGATCAATTAAACCACTGATTTAATAGACAATATCTATTAGGAATTGCAATTGGATAGGTTAAGTGATCAAGTAGTCTGTATTCCTTGTAGGATTTAAATTAATATAATTGATCCGTGGATGATTCTTTATAGAAAGTTTTTCAATGTTTTCATCAGAAATCAGATGTTTAAATACCTTTTTCTGTTTTAGATGAAGACTTTCAACTGTGACGAGTGCTCGAAGAAGTACAGCAGGACAAAGAAGATATTGCTACATAGGGAGAAGGAGTATAACACAAAATTTGGAAAAGCGGCAGACTATAAATGCGGACAATGTAAAAGGAATTTCACTCAGAGCAGGAATCTGATTCAGCATTTGAAAACAGTTCATGGATGTCAAACGTACACAAAGTGCAAGCATTGTGCACAAATGTATGGCGACACTGCATCGTGTGATAAACATGAAAAAGGCGCTCATGGTACTCACTCAGAGGTTCCAGAGAAAGTTAAAAGCAAGATTGAGCGTCAGAAAACAAAACATGCGATCTAAAAATTTTTCGAGTCCTTCAGATTACAAGCGGACAACCAAATTGATGTGTTTAATTTTGTTACCGAGCATTTGGAAGACCTGAAATTGTTTAAGAGAAGCAAAATAGCAGAGCTTGGACCTTTGAAACTTCAGCTCTCTGTTTTCGTACAGATGTTGAAACCAACAGATGACACCAGAGTCGGTTGTCATGAAAACACAAAATCGAAAACTTTAACAACAGAACCATCACATGATGAAATTTTTGAAATGATTGACCAAAATGAACAATTCAATCCAGATTTTTTCAACAGGTGGAAGTTGATTCGTTGTTCAGAAAATTGATCACATGTATATCAACATTAACAAATTTAAACCTATCAGAGGAAGCAGTTACATTGCTACGCCAGCTGCCCTAGTGGGAAATAACATTCTCCTAAATATTCGAAAAAATGATAACAAATGTTTTGCATAATCACTACTTGCTGCATTGTATCCTGAGAACAAGAACCGAGAGAGGCAAATCAGATACAAGCCAAATTCGCACGAACTGAATTTTGATAATATCGAGTTCCCGATGTCCTTAACGGATGTTCAGAGACTTGAAAAGCAAAACAATATTGGAATTAATATTTTTGGTTTCGAGAAAAACAAAATTTTACCGCTTTACTTGACCAAAGTAAAAACAGAAAAAAATTTTCCTTTGTTGCTGCTGACCGATGGATCTACTAGTCATTACTGCTTGATAACAAACTTTAACGCTTTCATGGCTCGGCAGTTTGGAAAAAGGAATCATAACCGGTATAAGTACTGTGAACGTTGTCTTCATAGATTTTGGAATTCAACGGCACTGGAGAAATATTTGGATTTATGTGGAGAGCATAAAGATGTTCATGTTTCTATGCCAAAGGAAGACTCAAAAACTGAATATACAAACTGGCATAAAACGTTTTCAGTTCCTTTAGTTATTTACGCCAACACAGAGGCTGTCAGCCTTAAGCATGACATCTGCTGCCAGAATCTTGATACTAGCTACACCTTGAATAAAGAAAATCAGAAACCTTGCGCAATAGGTTTCCGTGCTGTTTATAAAAAGCTTGGAAGTTATTGTTATAGTTTTGAAGGTGAGAAATTCATCGAAGAGTTTTTTTGGTGGATCAGAGAGAACGCTAAATCTATTTCTGTGAGAAAACAGAAGCATACACGTCTCATAGTATCTGATGAAGAACGGATGAGAATGATTGATCAGGGTACGAGATGTGTTATTTGTCTGAAGAGTTTGAACGACGAAAAAGTAATCCATCATGATCACTTTACTGGTGATATCTACGGTGTGCCACATAACAGCTGCATCCTTAAGCTTCCTACGCAGATTTTTACGACTATTTTCTTCCACAACCTAAGTAAATATGACGCACATCATCTACTGAAACACATAGAAATCCTCTCGCAAGAAAAATTGACAGTCATTCCCTGCAACAGTGAGACATACATCTCATTTTCATTCTTCGTTCCTGTTGGTAAAACGAAAGATGACAAGCTACTATATGAAGAATTTCGCTTCCTCGACAGTTTTCGTTTTTTATTGGGGAGTCGTGACACTCTGGCTACAACACTGGAAACAAAAGACTACGTTCAATTATCTAAACATTTCCCAAAACATGTCGACATTTTGCAAAAGAAGGCAGTTTTCCCATATTAGTTTCTCAATTGCTTTGAGAAACTCTCTGAAAAGTCTTTGCCTCATTATGGTGATCAGTGGATTAATTCACTGTCTGGTAAAATTGATGTTTCTGAGGAGGATGTTCAGCATGCTAACAAAGTTTGGAATATCTTTGGCAGCAAAAACTTCGGAGACTATCTCATGTTGTATCTCAAAACTGATGTCCTTCTTCTGGCTGACGTGTTTGAAAAACGCCGCAGACTGTTTGATCAGTTATATGGATTAGACCGCTGTCATGATTATAGTGCACCCAATAATTCGTGGGATGCAATGCTGAAAACAACTAAAATGAAAGTGGACTTGCTCTCTGATAGAGATTTGCTGTTGTTTTGTGAGAGAGCCATCCGTGGAAGATTGGATGGAATTGGTGAAAAACGGTATATGAAAGCTAACAACAAAAACTTGGATGACTTTGATGAAGAAAAACCAAGTAGGTATGGACTTTTTCTGAATGTCGTTAACTTATATGGTGGAACCATGATGAAAAAACTACCAACCGGAGGATTTGAATGGTCAGACATCAGTTTGGACAAGATCATGCAAACATCTGACGAAATTAATGTTGGGTTCTTTTTAATGGTTGAACTGATTTATCCTAGCAACTTACATGACAGTCACAATGATTTCCCTCTGGATGCTGAGAAGTTAAAAATCTATGCTGAGATGTTTTTTCAGTGTCAAGTAGAATTGGGAAACAAGACCAGTCATATCCCAAAGCTTCTAGAAACGCTTCAGTCAAAGCGGAATTATGTATGTCATCATTCAGTTCTAAAGTTTTATTGTCAACAGGGGTTCCAAGTAACTAGACTACATAAGACTCTGAAGTTCAACAGGAGTGACTTTATGAAGTGCTATATTGAGCACAATAAAACGTTGCGGCAACAAAATGGTATCAGCACTTTTGAAAATAAATTTTTTAAATTGTTTTAAATTGTTCGTGCTTCGGAAAAACAATATAAAATTTGAGATGTCGTTACAAGATAGTATTTGTTGAAAATGAGGAGAAAGCAAAATTTTATTGCAACAAGTACAATTTTGAAAAGTTCACCGTTTTTATATAGAACATTGTTGAGACCACTCGCAGCCAGAAAGAAAAATCAGGTGGAATAAACCAACTCATCTGGGGGCTGCTATTTTGGATCTGTCAAAACTACACCTGTACAGGTTTCATTATGAAGAAATGAAGCCTTTGTTTGACCAAAAAGCTCGAGTAATCTATCTTGATACTGATTCTCTCTTTTATGAAATTGAGACGGAAGATATATACGAAGATCTTGTACAGCTGAAATGTTTACTTGATTTGAGAAATTACCCCAAGGATCATCACTTTTATAATGAATTAAACAAAAAAGTGCCACTAAAATTATCAGATGAGCTGAATGGTGACATTGTGATGGAAGCAGTTTTTCTGCAACCCAAATCCTACTCTTTAAAAACTTTGCAGAAAGTCAAACAAAGTGCCAAGGGTGTGAGCAAACATGTGAAAAAGACACTTCATCATGATAGGTTCAAAAATGTGCTAAAATCAAAATCACAATTAAGAAAACTAGTAACATCTATAACTAGTGAAAAACACACAGAGTCTAACAAAATTGCTTTGAGTACATTTGATGATAAACACTATTATCTGAGTGATGGCATTTTCTCAAATGCTTATGGACACTACAAAATTGGTCAAAAACAGAAAAAAAACATCCGGAAAGAACTCTAGAGTCCTATATTGAGAGGAATGAACGTGAAAGCATCGGAGATTTAGCTGAACAACTGGATAGTGAGATTGAAGAAACATATTCTCCACCTGAACCTGGGTTCTGGAAAGATTTTCATATTGAGTCCGATGATGAAGAAACTGTTGATTTTGATGCAGCTTCCAAGGAAAAGCCATTCTCAAGATGTCCATTTATCGATTTCGATGCAGAGAAAGAGCCGCATTCAAAGAAACAACGCTTGTCTAGTAGGCGCTAAACATTGATGCTGCTGCCCAACTCCACCCCGATTGGGACTCTCAAGAAGTATTGAAGAGGAGATACAGAAACCTGCGACTGCTCCGCGCAGGAATTTCTTGTGACAATAACAACTCTAATAAGCGATAGCTGCCCAACTCCACCCGGGTTGGGGTCTCAACAAGTATTGACGACGAGATACAAAAACCTGCGACTGCACCGCGCAGGAGCTTCTTGTGACAAAAACAGCTCTAAAAGGGGATAGCTGCCTAACTTCACCCCGGTTGGGGTCCCAAGAATTATTGACGAGGAGATACAAAAACCCGCGACTGCTCCGCGCAGGAGCTTCTGGTGACAATAACAGCTCTAAAAGGGGATAGCTGACCAATTCCGCCCCGGTTGGGAGTCTCAAGAAGTTTTGACGAGAGATACAAAAACTTGCGACTGCTCCGCGCAGGAGCTTCTTGTGACATAACAGCTCTAATAGGGGATAGCTGCCCAACTCCACCCCGGTTGGGGTCTCAAGAAGTATTGACCAGGAGATACAGAAACCTGCGACTGCACCGCGCAGGAGTTTCTTGTGACAGTAACAGCTCTAAGAGGGGAGAATATTGATTTTTATCTCTACTCGTGCATTTCTATTTTAATATCCAGATGTCCAGAGAACACAAATAGATGTTGCAAAAAATTCTGACGGAAAAGCAGTTTTAAACCGGTTTATGCATAAAATTTTAAACAGTGACTTAAAACAGAATGCTGTCTTAAATTTTTATTATATTTTTGCTAATAATAATTTATTGTTTGTTCTTAACCTTGCTTCTTTAAATCAATATCCTTTTTTACTGTTCTCTTACAAGTAATAAGAAATTAAGAACTTCCAGTGCGTCCTTCAATACAAAATATGGTTGTTTCTTTTCTTCTGTTTCATGAAATAATTGACATGATAACCGTCAAGCCGCGGAGTTTGAATAAATATCCCTTATAAACTTACAAACCTTTGTGCTTCAAAATGGATTGAAGGTAAGTCTTTTACATTTTCAGGCAACAATCCTAACATACAGGGAATAATTGCCAAAAATTTTCCATCCGCGCGCATGATCGAACATGTTTGGGGAAAATCAGCCAAAAAGTGAGTCAGGGTGTATAGGTTTGTTACTACTGTCAACGCTGAAAGAAACGCCTAATTGTATAAGATCAACACCAAAAGTTAAGCACTTAAATTATGTAAAATCAACGAAAAAAAAGTAATCTTATTTAGAAGCTAAAATTGACGGCGATCATACAATTTTTTTTTTTGCGTTTTTTAGTGCTGACTTCTAATGTTCATGTAGTGTTGATTAAACGAATAATTGAGCACCATGTATTGAACTTGAATTTCAAGGGTTGTCCCTATATAGTAGGGGGGGGGGTGGGGGTGAGGCGATTAAACGTATGACGAGGTAAGGAGAACTTGCATGAAAGGGATGTCAAGTTGGAACTTGTCTCTGCGTCCATTCTCAAATACACCGCTTGGATGTCCATCAAAAGACTGCTCAGTGCTCATGTCATGGTTGAATGTTGTGTACACAATAGAGTCGGTTCCTGTTCCGAAATAACGCTTTTTGTTTGCGGTTTTGAATTCGAACAAGTATTTTTTGCAAACAACATTGTTCATTGACAGTAGCCAGAAGCAACACAGCACGCTTGCAACCAACGAACCTGGTCTCATTTTACTCTTAGCTAAATAAAATCAAACATCATGAATAAATGTGCACTCGCACTCAATCTTCCATTTGTCCACAATGACAACCCTTAAAAACTTTTGCGTTCATCACCATGTGTGAACAAACTATTGCTATTGATATTGGTTAGACTACTTCTTTGCAACAGGTAAAGTAAAATTATATAACCATGTGGTGAAATATACTTGCAACAAAACAATACTCCAAATCGTTTGAGCACAAATTTAAAACATCAATCAATTTCGTTTAAAAATCCAATTATAGGAATTCCTTTCGCATTTTTTTTATTCCGAAAAATTAAAAAAAATTAAAAGAAGCTCCAACGTTACTATTCAAAGGACTTTTTGCTGAGACCAAAAAATCAATCAAAGTTCTCTCACATGTTTTTTTAATCTTGCTAGCCAAAGCAATCGTGGTAATTTATTCCGTTTTGTACTCATTGGCCAACAATCCAATTCATTCCAAAATTGGCGTGACATTCTGTCCAATTTTGAATGTTTTTTATTGAGCGTTTTGTTGAAGATTCATATTGAAGTGAGTTTTAAAATTTTCCAAGTTTGACTGTGCCATAATAAAAATTTGATTGATTAGTGACATTTTTGCTATTATGAGCTCAACTGGTACGTTTTTGGTCTATATTAGCAGGTCTCTTGCTCTGACATTTTTTTACAGAGAAAGCACGCCTTTATATCCTAGTTAATTTGACGACTAATTTTTTGCAGGTTTTTTTCTAGATGAATTCAGAAAAACGATTGTTAAAAAAAACAAGCGTAAAAGCGCAAGTGGTTTTAAAAAATGAGACTTCAGGGGATTTTGATGTTTTACTAGGTATGTTGATCGTATAGCATGAACCATCTTTTTAACGTTTAATTCAGCTGCTCATAAAATTAAAGTTCCTGTCGATTTGTACAATATCAAGGTATCTGCAACAATTTTGTGTTCTGAAAACTACGTTTTTATAAGAAAAATATCCCAAGTCAGAACTTTTGCTTGAAAAAAAGGTGAATTTGGTTTAATTTGAAATCAAGGTCATTTGTTCTTGTTCATCTATACAAATTCTTCTATTTCACCAAAGATTTCCTTGACTTTTCCAAGCAAACTACTTTCTTTTCCACAACAGACATAATCTGCTAACTGAATTATTTTTTTCGTTCTGTTTATGTCAGTTGAAAAATCGTTCACATATAAAAGGAAATACGAATTGGACTATTATTACGAGTGTGGAATATCCATTAAAATTTATGTCTCCCATTATAAAGCTCATAAGGTTCATAGCCCATCGTGAGAAGAGGGGGTAGATCTAAACCTCCGCACCTCCAAATTATCGCATCGACTCAACAGCAAGAACTGTGCACTATGTACATCCCCAGTTAAAAATTAAACTCTAAGTTTTCTATGAAGTACGTAAAGGCCCACCACGAGCGAAAATCAAGGCATGTTAAATACTTCAGGTTTTTTATGGAGGATTAGTTATATCAGATCTTTTTCGTTTGTGCCCCCACACACCTCAATTTAGAGAGTTCATTTTGTTTCTAATCCCCAAGCGCACCTGCAATTTATTTACATAATGATTTACTATGTAATGGCTCGTGCTGTGCACCTGGAAGTTGGGGGGTATTACGCATGGAGACGAGCACAAACGCAAAAAAATCTGTTTTTTTAATAACATATAGCTGCCATTTTTGAAGAATTTTTAATCACAGAACTAACATTTGTTGAAAGTTTTAACCATCAAACTCTCCTTCATGTCAAATTTGTAGTCCTACCATTTACTATGATTTTTTATTGTATAAAGTCGATGTTTCATGATATGAAATTTCTATGACCAGGTGAGTTGAAGAGTTAAAGAAATGTGCTGCAAAAATCAGATGGCTACGAAACAAATTAACAAACCTTCTCAGACTAATTTCTTGTCCTGTAAAATAGTTTAGATACTCCTAAATAGATTTGTAATAAATAAAGTACTGCTAGTAATTCAGTGCTAATAATTACAGCTTAGCTCAGCTAAAGATCCAACTTATCTACGTAATGTTAATTAGAAAAATGAGCTCTTCAGCAGAAGTCAAAGGAGATCACACGAGACCGCATTTTGATTGGCCAGACCCTATTTTTAGAAGGTGAGTCATCTTTTCCATGACCATTTTCTTCCTATATAAATGACTCTTGAGTAAACAAAATGTTGTCCCAAAATCAAGAGCCAGATTATTCTTTACCCTCCTCCTTCAATTCTTGACCCAGTTAAAAATTATCAAGTGTCCACAACAAGTCTTGAGCTTTTTGCAACGAAAAAGATGTACGGGAGGATATCTGGATCTATTCTGTTTCAAACCCCCCCCCCCCCCCCCCCCCAGCTTAGTGAGCATAAATTTTTTATGACCCAGAGGTGCACGTGATATTTTCTTACACAGTAACGTACTATATAACAACATTTAATTTTGGAATTGGGGGTCATAAAAAACACTGGGGGCCAAATCAGAATAGATCCGGATATCTTTACCAAACGTTGTCTATAAGCTTTCAGTAGATGTTGCATAGTATTTTCGATTCTGAAAGTACATTTAACGCATTTTTGCGTTTCTGAAAGTAGATGTTGCGTGCTTTTGGCGTTTCCAAGCGTAGATCTTGCTAAGTTTTTGCAGGTTCTAAACGCATATTTTACATAAATTAGTAAAACTGAGCGTTTACCTTACATAAGTTTTCAACCGTAGGTTAGAAACTCTGCGATTAAAAACTTAGCGTATCTAATCCTAGGTCTTCCAATTGTTGTGTTTCTAAGTTTTAATCTTATAAATGAATTTGGGTCGTCTAAGCGTACATCTTGCATGAATTAAACGTGTAAGTTTTATTAATGATCTTACTTGTTTTAATTTAGCGTGTTTGAGCGCTGATCTTATAAATTGCTTGCATTTAAGTTATAAAATATCAGCGCTGATTGTGTTTAAAAGAATAATTTTTCCTTTTCTAGGCGTAGGTCTTGCAATAATTAACCGCGAGATTTTAAGTGTTTATCTGACACGTTCAAGCGTTTAATTTAGCGTTGATGAATTTAAAGATTATATCAATTTAACGATTAAATTTGAGAGTTGACCTCATAAACTGTGTGTGCTTCAATTATATAAGATCAGGATTGAATGCGTTGATTTTATGTGGAACTACGCTGAATGAGTTCAAAAAAATTTTACAGTCTCTAAGCAGAGATTTTTTTTAAAAAATGTGCGTTTCTAAGCCTATTTGCTGCATAATTTTGGCTTTTTCAGAGTATGTTTTTCAATAAATTAAGTTTAAACCCTCAAATCTCACTTATTTTTTGCGCTCCCATTTACATATCTTACATATTTTTGCGTCTCTAACTGTAGATATTTCGTATCGAAGCCTGGATGATGCATAATATAGGGGTTTTTGAGCATAGATCTTAAAGTTTGTTGCATTTTTGACTAAATATTGCATATTATGGCAATTCTGAACGTCTGAATCAACTTGTTTGTTCTAAGTCTAGATCTTACAATTTGTTGCTTTTGACTAAATATTGCGTGTTATGCCAATTCTAAACGTAGATTTTAATCAACTTAATTTTTCTAAGCATAGATTTCACAATTTGTTGTTTTTTCGAACAAATATTGCGTGTTAAGGAAATTCTAAACGTAGAACTTAATCAACTTATCGTTTCTAAGCGTAAATCTTACATATTTTTGCGTTTCCAAGGTTAGTCATAATAATACCTAAAATCCTACTAAGGTGTTTCATAAATTGGTTTTCTTGAACGTAGATCTTTAATAGGTTGGTGTTTATTTGCGTGATCGTACATAGAAATACAATTGTAATCAAAGATACTACACAATTTAGTTTTTCTATTCGTAGATTTTGCATTTCCAATTGCAGATAATACAAAAGTTTTGCGTTTCTAAGCCTATGTATTTGCAAATATTCCGTTTCTAAGAGTGGATCTTTTAACTAATTTCGGCACTTCTAAGCGTAGATCTTGCATTTAAAATATGTGTATGATTAGTAATTGATCTTACTTGTTTTAGGGTTTAACTTAGTGTTTTTCCTACGTGAATTTAACGTTTAAGCTTGAGCGCTGCTCTTTTCAATTTTTTATGTTTTATATTAACTATGATCAGCAGTGAATGCATTAAGAAAGTAAAATGCCGTTTCTAATCATTGATAATAAAAATTTTTGGATTGTTTCAAGCAAACCTCAAACGTTTGTTTCTTAAAGTAAATTTGGATCGTTTTGCCGTTTCTAAGCGTCCATATTAGATCGCAAAAAGCATTAATAAACGTACCTGTGAAATAGTTTGGCAACTATGAAGTAGATCTGACATAATCTATCTTTTCTAAGCGCATTTTTTTGCAATAGGTTGGCGCTTCTGATTGTAGATAAAATTGTAGTTTTAATTTGCATTTATCGGTCAAAGCCTTATAAATGTTGTGTTTCTCCACGTAGGTCCTACAAAATTTTTCGATGATAGGCATAGATGACACAAAAATTTGCGTTTCTAGGTTTAAACTATCTAAACGTTGTGCTTCTACGCATAGGTCCTGCCAAAAATTTGGCGTCCCTTAGCGTAATCATTGTGTGAACAAAATCCCTAGGTTTTATTGATGAACTCAAATGTTTTCAGCGTTTGATTTTCGGCTGATATTATGTAAATTTTACTTTTAAATTGAGCGTTGATCTGATAAGTTGTTTGCATATAAATAATGTAATATCTGCAGTGAATGTGTAAAAAAGATTAAGTTGACTCTTCTAAGCTTATATCTTAATACCAAATATTGCGTGTTATTGAAATTCTAAACGTAGAACTTAATCAACTTTTCGTTTCTAAGGGGAAATCGTTTTTTGCGTTTCCAAGGTTAGTAATAATTATACCTAATCCTACTAAGGTGTTTCATAAAATTGGCTTTTCTGAACGTAAATCGTTAATAGGTTGGCGTTTCTATGCGTGACCGATAACAAAAATACAATTATAATCAAAGATATTACACAATTTAGTTTTTCTAAGCGTAGACGTTGCGTTTCCAATTGCAGATAATACAAAAGTTTTTCTAAGCATATATCTAAAAAATGTTAGCGACTAAAAGCTGATGCTGATATCTCACACAATTTTTTGTTTATAATAATAGATCTCATAAAATTTTGCTTTTCTAAGCGTAGATTTTACTGTCTTTTGTGTTTATTAGAGTAAAAACAGAACCATTTTGGCATAATTAAGCGTAGTTCTTATATAATTTGGAGCTTCTTGTAGATGTTTCACAGTTTTGGCTTTTCTGAATGTAGATCTCACATTATATGGGGATTTCTAGGCGTAAATAATTTTGCTTGTCTATGCGCAAATCGCACCTAGAAATAAATTTTTAAGCACAGATATTTCATGTTTTTGAGTTGCGAAGCGTAGATGTTGCAAAATCTTGGCATTTCAGTCGTAAATATTACAAAGTTTTGCGTTTCCAACTCTAAGTCTTTCAAATCTTTTGACATTAAGCAAAATATAGGAAATGATTTTTTATTTTTAGTGTTTTATCGTTCAATTTTGTGTTGATCTTACGTAAAGTTAACGGTTAAATTTGAGCGTTGTTCTTATCAATTGCATACGTTTAAAGCGTAAATATAACAGATTTTTGCGTTTTTGGAAGTAGATGTTGCAAATTTGTGGCGTTTCTATGGAGAACTTGCCAGGTTTTTGGCGGTTCTAAACACATACCTTACATATTTTGGTAAAACTGAGCGTATATCTAACATAAATTTGAGTTTCCAATCGAATTTTCTAAAACTTAGCGTTTATAATCCTATGGATTCCAATGTTGTGTTTCTGTAATCTTGCATCAATTAATAACCACTCGAGTTTAAGTGTTCATCTGACATGTTGTAGCAGGGTTTAATTTAGCGTTGATCTACATAAATTTAACGAACAACTTTGAGAGTTGATCTCAAAATTTGTTTGCGCTTAAATTAAGATCAAAATTTTGGTTTTCTTAGCTTTTTTGCTGTATAATAAATTGCGTTTAAACGCTCAGATCTTACATATTTTTGTTTTTCTAAGCGTAGATCTTACATAATTTCCTTTTCCAACCGTTGATGTTGCATAATATTGGGGTTCCAAGCGTAGTAAATGCAATTTGTTGCAATTTTGTTGTAAATATTACATAAATTTGGTATTTCGAAACATAGATCTCAATCAATTTGTCGTTTCTAAGTGTAGTTCACATATAGTTTTCAAGCGTAGATTACACCCAGTTATGCATTTCGAATCCTAGATGATGAAAAATCTGACTAAATTAGGCGTAGTTCTAAAATGATATTCATACTTAATGTTACATAGGTGTTTCATAATGTTGGCTCTATTAACGTAGATCTTAAATAAATTGGCGTTTTAAGACTGTATATCACACAATTTTGCCATTCTAAGGCCACAATTTACCTAATTTAGAGTTTTTGAGAGAGAATCTTATATAATTTGTGTTTCGAAGCGTAGATTTTGTTTATTATTTGCGTTTGCTACTGTGAATTTTACACAGTTTTTCATTCAAACCGTAATTGTATCTAAGCGTAGATCTTACAAGTTTATTCGTTTCCACTAGTAGTCTTTCCATATCATGTGGTTCTAAGCGTAGACCTCATAAGAAACTGCGGCGTCTTTAATTGGAAGTTTACGAAAAGCGTAATTTTTAGCGTTGATCTTACATGCTTTAGGTTTTAATTTAGCATTGATCTTACGTAAATATTAGCTAAATTGAGTATTTATCATAAATTGTTTGCATTTAACTTATGTAAAATCAGCAGTAAATACATTAATTATATGCACGATCTACACGTAATGCTTTGAAAAGAATGTTTTTTCGTTTCTAATTGTAGGTCTGACATGATTTTACGTTGCTAAGTGTAGATTTCGCACAATTTTGGCTTTTCTCAGCGCAAATCTTTAAAAAAAATTTTTAAAAGCGTACACCTTAGTAGTTCTGCCTTTCTAGGTGTACTTATTGTTGATTTGCTAGGCCTAGAAACAGCATCCTTTTGGCTTTTAGCTTGTATTAGAAAATTTTGAGTTTCAAAGCTAACGTTTCACTATTTAAGTGTTTCTAAAGGTAGACTTTACATAATTTTGCCTTCTAAGATGATTGTGGTTTTCTAAGCGTAGAATTTACATAATTTTGCATGCGTAAGCCCAGATGTTACATAATTTTGGCATTTTCCAAGCTTAGATCTTACATACTGTTGCACTTTTTAAGGGTAGATCTTGCAAAATTTTGACGAGTCTAAACATATATTAGTTTATAATATTAATTAGGCGTTTCCAAGCATCGATCCTAAACAATTTTTAGTTTCTACGCGTACATATTTAGATGTTACATAATTTTGCGTTTCTGCTCATGGACTTTACACAAATTTGGGTTTCTAAGCGAAAAGGTTGAAATACTTTGGAGCTTCTGAGCATAGACATTACATTTTACATAAACTGGCATTTCAAAACAACGATTTACATAAATTTGCGTTTCCTAGTGTAGATTTTGCGTCTTTTTGTTGTTTCTAATTTTAGATCCAGCAGAGTTTTTCGTTTCTATGCAAAAAAAACATAAATTCGGCAACTACAAGAGCAGATTTGACTGATAGTTTCGTTTAAAAGAATGTTGCGTTTTCAAGAGTATATGTTTTTATAATATTTTGGATTTCCTCAGCGTAGATTTCACAAATTCGTTGCGTAAATTATAGCGTCGACCATTTTTATTGTAAGAATTTTGTTTTTTGTCTTGTGAAAATCCAACGAATTTGAAGGGCAGTTCTTTTTTACTGAGTCTGGAAGTTTTCGAATGAAACTTAAACTGCCTACGTTTCTGACTATATATTTTGTCTGGTGCAGCAAAAAATGTCATGTATAGTTTCTCTTGGCAAATAAAGTTAAACTCTTTCTCATTCTTAGAATTTGAAAAGCAGTCAGTCAAACAGTTTTTTTGTCTTTTTAGTATATATATATATATATATATCGGAAAAAAATTTATTGCAAAGGCGTTAGAAGGTTGTGCAAAGCCTTCCAAGTCCCCACTTGTTTGTCCAACTGTCCCTAAATTTATCCTGAACCAATAATGAATAACTTAATTCAATGAAACTGTTTCTTTTTTTCGCTAGTAAAGAAATACTGCTTTTAAAAAAAATGTAAAATGGGCCGAGGATTTGTGCCAGTAAGTCCCAATAAACAATGTCTGAGTATTTTCTAGTGTTTAGTTGTTCTGAGGCAGCAAGAGTTTTTGATTGTTTAACAAAAACAAAGATAGGTAATTTGCTGTTTTCTTTTGCAATCAACTGGTGAACATTTTTTGAATCAAGTAAACGAGTTGTGTAGGCCTTGTAAATCATGGAACAGAAGATCAACGGTGCATATAATGTTTCAAGAATTTTTGGTATTGCTTGGCTTAAAAAATCACTTTCTGCGTTATTTTTGTTCGTTAATAAGCAAAACACAGTTATCCAAATTGTGCCTTTTTCTAAAAAGTTAGCTGTTCATACAAAATTTTGTCAATAATTCAATTTTTTTTTTCGTGAATTGACATTTGATGCACATCAATAGATAATAACAATTTTCTTTATAAGCGTGAGTAATTCAAAATTTGGTTTTTGTAAGCGTAGATCTGAGTTAATTTTGCGTTGCTAAGACTAAGCAGCATATTTTTGATTTTCCAAGTGTTCGTAAATTGAAAGGATCTATTTGCTAATCATAGGGCGGCAAAACTGACTTTTTTCACGCTCGTGTTTGGTATGTTACAAATATTTTGGGATTGCAGATAACGGGGAACAGTTTACGTAAAAAAATTTTGCAGCTATCACAGAATGTCCGAATGGGCTGGAAAATTTGATATAATTTTGTTAAAGAAAAAGAAACTATTGCAAAAATTTTTTTTTTGTTTTGTGAAAATCCAGAAAAATTTTACAAGGCAGTTGTTTTCCATCGATTCTGGGCATTTTCTAATCAAACTTGTTTTTGATACTTTTCTGAGTGAACATTTTGTCTGATACAGCAAAAATTTGGTCTAGTTTCTCTTAGCATTTGAAATTAAACTGTTTTTCTGTCTTAGAAATTAAAATATACTCAAATTGTTTTTGGGACTTTTTTGGTGTAAAAAATATCTCGAAAAAAGGTTAATTGCCAATGCGTTAGAAGATTGTGCAAACCCTACCAAATCCGCACTTTTTTTGTCCAATTGTCCACAAATTTACCGGCAGTCAAAAAGTTCGATTTAGCCTGAACCAATAATGACTAATATAATTCAATTAAATTGTTACTTGTTTTGTCCTAGTAAGTGAATACTAGTTTTTAAAAATAAATGCTTCAAATGGGCCAATGATTTGTTAAAATCCCAACCAAGAGTGCCTGAGTCTTGTCTAGTGTATACGTTGTCTGAGACAGCAAGAGGTTTTGAAGCTGTTTTGTAAGAAAACAAAGATAGGTAGGTAATTTGTTGTTTTCTTTTTCACTGGTGAACACTTTCTGAAAAAAAACACAATTATTGGAATCAATTTGAATCAAATAAACGAGTTGTGCAAGCCCTTCAAAGCACAAAAGATCCACGGTGCATATAACGTCTCAATCATCAGGATTTTCTAGTATTTCCTGTCTAGAAAAAAAGTCACTTTCCTCGTTGTTTTCGTTGTCAATAAACAAATGACAGTTTTCCAAATTGCGCCTTTTTCAACCTAGGAAAAAAGTTAGCTATCCGTGCGGAGTTTAGCGATTAATTTGATAGATTCTTTATCATCGAAATGACTTTCATACATATCAAACGATTATTTTATTGACATAGTACTATCCATTTTGCAACTAATATTCGATAATTATAGTATTTGAGTGAGGAGGTTTTTAGGTTCTGGCTCCCTCAATAAAAAGGGGTTTTGCAATGGAATGAGATAATGCCCGGGTTGAGGCATCACCGCTAAAAATTGCTAAAAGATGTAAGATTTGCGGTGAATTTAAGTGAAAATGTGAGATTTGCGCTCAATGCGATGAATGCGGTGACAAAAAATATTTAAGCGGTGAACATTTTTTTTTCACCGCTTGAGCGGTGAAAGAAAATTTTCCACCGCTACCAGCAGAATGCGTTGAAGAAGAGTTTTTCAGCGCTATCAGCAGAATGCCGTGAAAAAAAAATTTCACCGCTAAAATTGTAAACCTTACAAATACTCACCGCTAATTTGGAACGCTTATGTTAAATTCGCAATTTTATAAATACAGTAAGTGAAAAATGGCGCAGTGGAATACGAAGTTGGTGACTGGCAGGAGGTGAGTTGTTCGAACCCGTCTACAGGCGTTTCTTTTTTGTAAGAAATCCGTTGAATGCAGTGAAATAAAATTTTTACCGCTAAAATCCGCAAATCTTACAAAAATTCACCGCTTTCAGCTCATTCAACGCTAAAAGATGCGGGCGCTTTGCGGTGAAAAAAGTTTTTCACCGCTATTCACCGCTAATCTTACATTATTTTTTGAGAAAACCTTGACCCGGATAATATGAAATTGACTCTATTTTGTTAGGCTATTTTGGTGCTCTTGTATGAACATCCAATATTTTTTACTGATCCAGCGGACTTTGGTAATACTTTTTGATCTATAAGGGGATGCCCCCTTTCTCGAAATTGTTTGTTTGTAATGGACTTACGTCAATAGAGGGAGAGAAGTATTTTGATCAATTTTTGAGACAACTGAACGCAAACATTATGATCATTAACGATTCTAAAACGCGTTAATTTGAATTACATCAAATTTGAGAAGCTAATTAAATTAATTTGAACAGCGTTTTTTTCAATTTCATCATTTTTCATTGACCTGAGGTTTCAACTGTTTAAAAGTCCAAGCTCGTTAGAGAACATTTTGTTTTTAAATCTATTTCAAATTTTTGGTCTTAATAACAAAACACTTTGATTTGGTTGTTTTCTGAAATTGACCAACAACTCAAACAATCGCCACGAGACATTTGGAAATTGGCTTTGTTTAACGCCGGTTTTAATTAGAAGATAAAAAATAAAAATTGCCAAAAAAAACAGCCATCATCATTATAAATTAATTCTAACTGTAATAAATTCCGGAATGAAACACTTGTCTTGAAATAACTAAATTCGAACCAAGAAAAAATTAACAAATCTGCTGTCACTTTTCCTTTTAACTCAGGTGTTGGTTCAAATTAGTTATTACAAGAAAACACTGCTATTAATAATAAAAAGATTGTTTTCCAGTTGTACGCCCCAGATTAGTGGGCGAATTTTATTTGCACCCCACCCCAAATGCACGCGCAAAATTTTTCAAAATAATTTACTATGCACTGGGGTGGGGTGGGGGGGGGGGGGGGTTGGGCAACACGAATGTAAGAAAAGAGACAATAAATTAATAAATTAAATTACTTTTCTAATTTTAAACAATACAGTTAGGGTTAAGTCCAAATCATAGTTAAAAAAAGCACAGTTAAAAATATTTTGTCTAATAATTCGCTGTGAGATATTTTACATTACAGCTGTCATGTCGTATTACAGTGGGTATGATTTTGATGCGAATGGCAAGTTTCTTAGTGACTATTTTGGTGATATTTTCACCGTTCTGGGAAACAACAACATCAGTCTATTAGACAGAGCAGAAGAAAGAGAGACCTTTGTTTCTCTCCTCTTAACAATGAGGACAGTCGCCACCGAATTGGCCATTGACTTGATTGTCATGTTTGTGTTGGTAAGTCAATTGTCTTTATGAATCTAAAAGTAACATCATTAATATACGTTTCAAAAAAATGACAGCTTTTGTTTTCTCACTCTAGAAAAGAGCTTGAGAGGGGGCTGAATGTGTTCCCTTGTTTCAGACCTCGATTTTTAATTGACCGAAAAACCATGCTTGACGGTAAGTTGGAAAAAGAAAACTATGCTTGACAGAAATTGCTTTCAATTTGCTCAAAGATTTTATTAATTTGGACAGAAATCTTTTCTTAAACAAAGACTGTTCAATTGGTTGACAAAAATTTTTTAGGTAAGTTTGCGCTCAAAACTCGACGCTGGTCTATAGCTTTTAACAAAACCGACATGATTTAAGAGTTCAATAAGAAATTGCGATAGCTGAACTTTTACAACCAGTGAAAAAAATATAAAGGAAGCTTGGCATGAAACAGTGAAATTTTCAGTTTAAAAATAGGCGCCTGATATTAAATTGAACGATCTGTTAAAATTGGGTACCAGTTCTTCAAGTTAGTGAGTACCTAATTTTAAAGAAAGAGTGTAGATTGACACATTAAAGTCAGCGAAGGAAAGAAAAGGCTGAACAAGATATATACGTATATTTGTCACTAGCAACGTTGAAAAAAGGTGTGGGTTTGCTAACTTAGGTCACAATAAAAACCATGCAAATGAAAATCGGCTCGGTAAAAAAAAAGAAATTATCTCGAAAACCAAAGCAAAAAAACTGCCCAAAGATTTTGATAAACCATTTGCACTGACTTTCCCATAAACCGTTAACACATTAACCAATCATTTTAGGCGCGGCGCTACGCAGGTTCTGTTAGTTATGAAATATTGAAAGATTACAGATACGAACTTAACTCTCCAGTCAACTCAGTCAAACGGATATAAAAAAAGACATATTCAATGCGTAAATTATAAAAGAAAGAGAGCACAGAAAATTTCGACACGTAATGTCACTGATAATGTCGTCTCATGTACCCCACGCAGTGTAATAATTTTTAAAAGCAATTGCTTAAAAATTTAATTCCTGAATTCTGAAATATTTCAAAAAATTTTGTTTACCTTGTAAAAAGCATGCAGATTATAGATCGCAACAGATATGAAGTTGAGCTGATAGATTGGCTAATACAGTGTTTGAGAGGTCAGCATAGGTGATATCAAATCAAGGTTAGAAGCCAATGACAAAATAAGGTAAATTAAATTTTTAAAAGTTTTCCGTGTTCGAGAGGGAAAGTTGAGCTCTGCGCCAGAGTTAAATAATATATTATTATATTTGAAAACTGCTGCAGTGTAAATGTTTTTTGTATTTATTAACGATTAATGAACTGAAAACTTTAATTGTCCTGGAAATATAGATGCATGTACTGTCAACCCAAAAACTATCAAAGATAAATAATTTTTTTAGTACAGCCATGCCATAATAAACAAGTTACTCTCCAATAACAAATATTTCATTTCATCAAGATAATGAGCAAAAATGACTTTCTGGACAAATTGGAAAATTTTGTATTTGTTTCTCTTTCAGTTTGGGCATAGTGTTCCAGTTTTCAATTGATAATCTAGTAAATGAGTTTTGAGTTTCTGATGTAGCAAACTCAATCTGCCCGAAGAGCGTCCTGCTCCTTTAAATTCATCATAATTTCATGTTAATTAATGCCATCCATTTTCGGACAAATAAAAACCACTACTTTTTCTAATTTTTCAAAAAAGTAACAATAGTGTAACCACGATACGAACAAATCAAAAACTGAATTTAATCTGATTAAATAGAGTTTTTGAACTGACTCAAAATTTCGTCGAAATTATTTATCCCAGTCTTCTCAATTAAGCTGTTAATTGAGAGGATATGTTTCAATTTTACGAATCACAAATGCTGAGTATTTAAGATGCCTCGACACTAGGATCCAGAAAAAAAGCATAGAATGTGAAAACATGTTGCATATATTGTTCTAATTACTTAAAAATTTTCTTAACGTAAATGTTCTACTTCGCCGTTGAAACCTAAATTACAGTCGAGATTAACGGCTAAAAAATTGCAATTGAATTTTCCATAGTTGTAGCTCAGATTGTTTTAAACTGTTTTTTTAATTACTTTTCTTTTGCATTTGTCAAATACACAAAATTTTGATTTCAAAATATTAAAGGTGAGTCGATGTTCATACAACAAAATATATCAACTTGATGACAATTTTCTCTATTTTGAATTCACATTCTTTTAATGATCTATCAAAAATTAAAATAACCGTTTTGACAACATGCTGAATTGCTGCTTTTGAGGCTATTTATTTCATTTACAAAATAATGAAAAGTGGCATTATCATTTTTACTTGGTTATACCCCTCTGTGAAACGATATTTTATTCGTTGTTGTGTCTCGTAGGACAGCATATCAACTGTGGTTTGAAAAAAAAACTGTTTATCTGTGTTTTGAAGCTTTCGTTATAACCAACGTCATCTAGCTTAATGTACCACGTTTTGTAATTAATTGAATCAAATGCCTTGAAAAGATGTAAAAGCGGAGTATTTACAAAATTCATGTGATCAGTTAGCATCTGATTTATATTACGGGAACAATTGCTGAATGCTTTTTTCTAAAGCCATATTTATATATTTACTGAGTAGAAAAAACTTTTGAAATGCACGGAATAATTGATATCGGGCAATAGTTATTTGGTTTTTTTTTCGTCCTTTTGATACAAAGGAAACAAATATGTTTGCATGAGTGTCCTTACTTATTTATTTTTGCGACAGCATTTTGTTCTTTTCAGCTCACATTTCAGTTTATATTTTGGTCTCATTTCAGGGAGAAAAAACTGATTAGTAAATGTCGTTCGTTATTCCTTCGCAATATTTACACTTTTATTTGCAACTTTTTGTGCCTTCCCACAGAGTCAAGTCCTTTTTTCTCTGTTTAGAATATTGTTAAGATAAAATCACCTGTGAAGCAAACCAAATAATTCAAACTGAAATCATAACTCAAATATAAACAGTTTTCAATAATGTAAAAATATTTTTGAGCCGACTTATGGCTTGCTTCCTTATGTAATTACATCTGATATACTTAAAACTGTTCATCTCTCTGGAGTCGCTGCTACCTGACTGGTCTCTGAAATCTTCTGTTTCAGTTTAATCAAAATTTTCCATCTCGAGCTCAGATTTAACCCTTAATCAACCGCTAGTGTTTGGAAAGAACTGCTTGAGTGTAATTTCAAAAAAGTTAACATCTATTCCAAACCTCATTACCCTCATAAAACAGTTATCCACGCTGGGGTCCCCTACTGATTTTATTCACATCAGAGACCTATAAAACTCTGAGCTCTTTTAGCAAAAATAGAAAATTGATTGTGGAGTGGAAAATCAATAGCATTCAGAAGTTTGCGAAGCCGACTAAATCAATGCTAACAGGACTATTCAACCAATATGGTTCATTTCCAAGCACCTACTGAAAACGTTGAGCAATTATCAAAGTTGTCCAATTCTGTAATTTCGGAGAAAAAACGTTTTCGCTCATTAAATTGGCTTAAAAAATTATAAGCATTGTGATAATCCAAAAGAGCAGTTTCAAGTTTCTTCAATTCAAAGTTCTGCTTGAGAACAGTTAACGCAAAAAGCAGTGATTCTTTCACAGCTATAGAGATTTAGATGCGCGACCAGACAGTACTTGTCAGCGGTGTGTGCAAAGAACAAAAGATAGCGATAATACGATGCTCGAAGTCCTCGGTGTCGAGGGATGATATGGGGCTTTGTTCCTGGTTAGTCCGTGGGGGTACCTCCGAGGGTGCTGTGCTATATGATGAGATGGGGCTGTCCTGGGGGTTGTCTTGCTTTTGATATGGCCGTTCGTCGTCCGAGAGGGCATGTTCAATGGGGATGTGTGTTGCATCTTCAAGAATTCGAGCAAATTCTGTGAGTGCCACGGGCTCTGGGTCTGTCGGCGCTAACGCTGGGAGAGTGTCTTCTGGCATAGGTCGGTAACCTTCATCTTATTCAATTATGCTGGCCGTTTTTGGTGGGCTGTTGGGTATATTTATTATAGTCGGTATAGTTATTATAGATTCATATCTTGGTTGCGGCTGGTTTTCCTGGATGGGAGGGGGAGGCGCTTTGTCGTTTTTTTGGTTGTAATGAAGCTTTGGGACTATTTTGTCCATTGATTTGCATCCCGGGCTGTTTTGTGTCATGAAGTCCTTTGGCGAGCTGGATGTGACCAAAGTGATTCGAATTTGTTGCGGGGAAACGGAGACAAGGTTTATGACTTCTACTGTATCAGAAGTGTTCCGCGCTTCTAAGTCCGTACTGATCAATGAAGAGTTTCGCCGTTGTCGTCTCTTCGGCTGCTCAAGCTGTGACTGGGCTAGTGCTGCTTGTTTCGATTTGGTGTCGAACTGAGAGCTGGACTTAAGTGCTATTTGCATTTGGGGCTGCCGGTTGTACCTTTTCTTGGCTTTGATCGCTGTTTCCCGGTCGGGTTCATTGTGCATGTTTTTTTCTCTTCCGTGCCCGAGGGGGATGGTCCTTGTTGAGTTTGGGCTATGTGCTGCAGT
The DNA here is from genome assembly GCF_964194025.1 of Convolutriloba macropyga. Lineage (NCBI taxonomy): Eukaryota > Metazoa > Xenacoelomorpha > Acoela > Convolutidae > Convolutriloba > Convolutriloba macropyga. Next base: position 21,386,975 of record NC_134480.1, read on the forward strand.
GCTCGCTTCTCTTTTTCTTTTTGTTCATCTAAAATTTCCCAATTGTTGCTCTATTTCTGTTATATTCGCCTACGGTTTTACATGCAACGAATTCGGTTAGTCGGGGTTTTGTTTCTGTTGCAATTGGGATTTCACTTTTTTGTATTGCTGTATCTTTTCTGCAGGGGGGTATCTATTGTTATTGGGTGGGGGAATAGTTAGTTATGATCCCATCTGGAATAATGTTCCACAATGGTTTCAGTGTTCCTCGAGGTTCATTTACTCTGCTCATTTTTGTTTTGCGTGCTACTTGATTCTTTGATTTTACGATAACGGGCAATTTTTTCTCTGAACGTTACGCTAAATTTATTTGGGGTGATTTTAACAAGTGAAATTGCCTTACGTTTTTTTGCTGTGGTTGTGCGTTTGCTGCTGTGCGTTTGGTCATCGGATTTTCTGTCAGAGATGGTCGGGGATCTCATTTTATTGTCAAACTGCGGCTCAGAGTCGGAGTCTTGATTCCAAATTGAGGCCTCGCTCAGCATGGCTCGCTTCAGCTTCTTTTTATCTAAATAGAACTCTTTTTTCTTGTATTTGAGATTTTTTGTGTTCGGGTGTGTGAGCATGTTCTTGAGTTGGGTGTTTGGCGGTCTTCCGGAGTCTGTTTCGAAGGGTGTTAAGCGTGTAGTAGTATTGGGGATAAATTTAATGTTTTCAATTATATGTGTGATTTTGTCTGTTTATGTTTGTTTTGCCCCTTTGGGATCTATGTTTAGTACGGACAAGCGTCTTGTTAGTGTTTGTATCATGCACTCCACTAGATCTGTGCCTCTTTGATCTTCCGCCGGAGCTAGTATAAGTTTGATGTTATTGTCTTTGCAGAAAATTTCGAATTTTTTTGACTTGAAAGCTTGTGCTTGGTCGCACCTAATTGTTCGAGGTATACAATGGAATTTCATGTATCTTTTTAAGTTTTCTGTTGCTGTTTTTGTATCATAATTGTGGTATGCTTTGGCATGGGGGTATCTAGAGTATCTGTCAAAGGAGACCAATATATATGAATTTTTGGTTATTCACTGCTATTGGAACTGTGAAATCAATTTGTACTTTCTCGTTGTAAATTGTTTAACTTGGTGTGTGTGTTTTTTGGGATAGCTGGTTTTAGGTTATTACTTATTGTTGTACAAGGCTTGCATCGTTGTGCTTTGAGGACAACTTCCCTGTGGATGCAAGGGAACCAAATGAGTTGCGAGAAAAACATCGTCCCGGCTTGGCCCATATGAGTCTTATGAATTGATTGTAGTGTAATGTCTCGTAAACTTTGGGGAATGTATAATTTACCATCATATAAAACGCAATCATTATCCTTGACCGAGAGGTCATTTTTAAGGGTATGCCAAAAACTGGATTGATGTCTTAGTGCTAACCAGTCCATATTGTGAATCATTCTTCTGATTCGGTTGCTCTTGTTCTCGAACCTGATGGCTTCAGAAATAACGTTTTCTTGTTATACATTGTATAAATTTGATAATGGGATAGGAGTATCTGAATGGGGGTAATCGAATGGGTTTTTTGCCCGGTTGAGGTCGAGTGGCTCTGTTGCTCTTCCTATATTGGATAGGACTTTGGTTTGATCACCAATAGTGGTAGAAAGGGGTTTGTCCAATGGGGCATTGGAATTGTTGCCTAGATTGGGGTTTTCTTGAAAGGGTTTGCTATTCAATTTTGATCGGAAGCGTTTTTGATCACTTTATCCATTGTGTTAGAATTCGGATTATTTCCAGTGCAAACAAAGAAATTTGTGTTTACTTTGGAGTAACAGAGAGGCGACTGTTTTCTCAGACAATTAAGGCTAAAAGCGTGTGTGTTTGTTTTGCTCTTCTTTCTACGCTTTGTGACGTCATAGTTCGCGCGTGCTTTTGTCGCCTATTGGATGAAATATTGGAAGAAATTTCCTATCGGATTAAATGTTTTGCGCCTTGTTTACTATGTGTTTGAATGTATCTATTAAATTTAACACTTATTTTTATCATTCGCTAGAGGTTGCCGTGCAGGATATATTGGGTATCTGCTGAAATAGTCGGTAAATCCCATATTTTTTCCTGGTACATGAAGTACCGGATAGTCGAATGGTAGCAGTCTATCTACCCATCTAGTTATTTGACTTTGATATGTTTTGTTTCCTCGGTTGTTTTTCAGAGCCGAGAGCAGTGCTTGATGATTCGTTTAGAGTTCAAATTTTGAGCCATAGAGGTAATATTTGAAATGTTCTAGGGACCATACGACCACTAATAGTTCTAGTTCGTTCGTGCTGTATTTTTGTTCACTACTATTTAAAAATCAGCTGGTGTATGAAATTGTATGCCATTTATTATCAATTAATTGTTCTAAGCACGCCCCTAGCCCATTCTTTCTTGCATAGCATCTTGCCCTTGTGGGTGTTGTTTTGTCGAGGTGATTGTTTTCTATAATATCAATCGTGTCCGCTTGACCATTTCAATTTTGAACCTTTTATACTGTTTTTGGTTGATATCAATGGCCTTACTGGTGTTGTTGTGTTTGACAGGTTTTTTTGTATAAATTGATCAGGTTGTGTATGCTTCCTGTAAATAATCGGAGCTGATTTAGTATGTGTGATTGTTTCATTTGGACAATTAAAATTGATTTATTTTATTTGGGGATTATCCCGTTCGGGCTTTTTTTGTACCCGAGCCATATTATTTACGTTTGGGCAAACTCGCATTTGTAAAAACTGCTTGCCAGATTTTCTTCATCTAGTTTTATAAGACTTTTTCTACTTCTGTTTCGTGGTCATTTTATGTTCCTTTGCTGATGATGATTATATCATCTAAGAATGCATGTGCTGAGTTTATGTTATTTAATGTGTAGTCAATCACTTACGGATTTAATGTGTAGTCAACTGTTGCGGGCATATCGTTGAGTCCTTAGAATCCATTTATGAATCTATACGTTTCTGTAGCATTTCCTCCTATTATGTTGAAGTTATAGTGTTTTTGTGTTTCTTTGAGGAGTGGAATCTGGCTGTAGGCGTATTTTAAGTCGTATTTTACTTTTTAGTTGTTCGTATTTTACTTTTTTGTTCGTATTTTACTTTGTTCGTATTTTACTTTTTAGTTCAATTGTTTTTTTTGCAATTGTGTCCAACAGATGGTCAATACTCTGCATCTGATATTTGTTTCTGTGTATCGCGTCGTTTAATTCTTCAGAATCTAGGGCTATTTTTTATTGAGCTGACACTTTTGACTTTGATTACTACTGGGCTAATGAAATATTCATCGGAACATTTTTCTAGTTTTCTTATTTGTTTTTCTTCTATCAGATTCTTTAGTTCTTTTACCACCATGCCTATTAATTGTAATGGTACTTTTCGTCCTTTATGTTTTGTGGGTTTGAAACATTCGTTAAATATGGATTTCGCTACATGGTTTTTTTGAGCGTCCCAATGGGGTGCACAGGTGAAAAAATTTTTTGACTTTTTTATGAGTGATTTTTTGATTGTGTGCTGTAACTATGTTTACAACTTTTTCACCTTCCTGAGATTGATATAAGTGTATTCCCAATTTTTGGAGGACGTCCCTGCCCATGAGGTTTACTGTATTGTGGGGTAAAACTAGGGTTCTACAGTTTTTTGAGGCTTGTTTCCAGATGAAATGTTGGTTTTCAATATGCTGTATATGTTGATTTTCTTATTGTTGAAACATCTGATTTCTCCAACTTTTGTTGCTTTCTATTGTATGTTTTGTCCTAGTTTTGATGTCAGCCGTTTCGCGGTTTTATATGACAGAAAGCAGCGTGGGCATGTGTCTACATGCCAGTGAAATTTTATTTTTCCGTTCGGGTTTCGAGCCAGTATTCTCCCAGGTGGGTTTTGTTATTTGAGTTTGTCTTTATTTCTGTCCACTTCGGATTTATTGAACTTACCGTACTCCAGTCCTCCATCATCTCATTTATAAACAGGTCCTTTCTGGGTCCAGCGATTCGTTCTCTTCTGAATGTGCACTCTCTGCTTGTGAAATGTCATCTGTTGTTGAGAAATTTATGTTTCTTACTCTCCTGGCGTTTTGTTAAAAATCGTTGTTTTGACTTATTTTTTTAGTGTTTCTGCTTTGTGTGTTTGTTCTTGTTAGTGGCCTTTGTGGGGATCTTGGGGACATTTCTGCTTTACATTTTTGCATAGTGGCTTATCATTTTGAACATTCTACTTGTTTCATTCTTTGCTGAGCAGTTGTTAAGGTGGCCTGGTATGAATTTGTATCCGCATTTCCAACAACCTGGAATATGTCCTGTTTTTGGTGTTTGTAGAAATCCTGTTCTTTGCTGTATATTTGTTCTCTGTTTATTGTTGTTGCGTCTTATGTATTGGACATCTGTTGACCCGATCGGGATTAATTCTGTTGATGGTCTGTTTGGGTTAGCCATTTTTGTTGCTTTTCTTACCCTCGCTCTCTCTCTCTCTCTTTTTATCTAACTAGTGCGTACTGCAGGGTCCTGATTGGGTTGCAATCTTCAGAGAGCCAGTCCTTTTGCATTTTGGGATTCCGCATTCCTTGTATGAAGATGCTCTTTACGAGGCTGTCTTCTACCTCTTCCCAATTGCACAGAGCAGTTTTTTGTTTTATCATTGAGTGGTATTTTTCAGTGGCTCCCTTTGTTTTTGTTTGCAGTTGAAAAATTGGTGTCTGTCGAACGTCTCGTTTCTGACCTCTTTGAGTGTTTCCTTTAATTGCTCTACAAATGCATCTGTGGTTCATTTTGAAATCTCCGTTTTTTTTGTTTTATCATTGAGTGGTATTTTTCAGTGGCTCACTTTGTTTTCGCTTGCAGTTGAAAAATTGGTGTATGTCGAACATCTCGTTTCTGACCTCTTTGAATGTTTCCTTTAATTGTTCTACAAATGCATCTGTGGTGCATTTTGAAATCTCCGTGTGGGGGTTCCGTTGATGAAACATATTTGTAGCCTCCTGGCCCAATGAAAGGTGAGTGAGGCTTTTTATTTTAGTGTCGACCTCATCCCATGACAAGTTTACTAATGGGCCTTTGTCTTCTATGGTAGGCACTGGTTTTACCAGTCACCTTTTTCTTGGCTGTTGTTTCATCTGCTGTGGGTGGCTCAGATATTGGTTCGTGAGGATGTCTCAGTTCTGGATTTTGTGGTCTGGGTCTTAGTAGTTTGTCTACTTGGATGTTGTCTTTTGCAACTATTGCCAATTTAGCCGTGCTGAACCATTTCTCCCATACCATGTTTGTTTGGGGCCTTATATCCGAGAAAAGTGTAACTCCAATCGGAGATTTCATTTTTGCTGACTGCGCCATTTGATAATTCAAGAGGGCAGTTTCAAGTTTCTTTAACTCAATTGTGCTTGGTAACGGTTAAGGCAAGAAGCGGTAATTCATTCACAGCTTTAGAGAATTAGATGCTCGACCAGACAGTACCTGTCAGCGCTGTGTGCAACGAACAAAAGATAACGACAATACTATGACTTGCCGATCTGTAATTGACTGCGTAGGTATGAAAGCAAAAATAAGAGAGAGAGAGATAGATTCCGAATGGGTAATACTGATGAATGAGCTATAACTCCGAATGGGCCAATAGTCTAATAGTATATAGTTTGCCAGTGTTTATAATAGTAGTTTGATTCTGGGTTACTTCTGGCTGGGTACTCCTGTACCCAATGCATAGCAAGTTGTTAAGTACTAAAAGTGTTTCTAAGCAAGACAGTGTAGCCGATTATATATAGTCGTAATTCTGAGAGACAAAATTTCTTTACTTCGCTTTCCAAGCCTTGAACTTTCTTATCAAAACCGTTGTTGTCATTCAGAGCAGTTTTTAGCATTACTTTAATTTTAATTTTAATGGAAAAATTTCCACGTTTGTTACATCATTCAGAGAGAAATGTTACCAGTTTTCGCCTCCTCAACAGTTTTTTGAGTTTGAGATCATGTGGGGAATGGGGAACTGTTTTGGACGAATTTCGTTTACGCAAAACTTTCACCTAATTTTTTAAAACTTCGTAGGGCATGAAGTTCCTCGGCGTTGCACATCGAGTAATTAATTTCTGACTGTTCAATAGAATTAAACTTCCACTTCCAAAAAATTACTTTAAGTATTTTTTTAATGAGCATGTTGATAGGTGCCGAGACATTTGCTCTTGGGGACACCTAAACCACCATTCCATACTAAACCAACAGCTTGACGTAAATATTAAATATTTTCAACAACCAATTGACTCAACATTATTCTCATTCAATAGGATGTTGAGCAGCTTCACTCTGACTAAAACTAAAAGATCCTTGAAATAGATTTGGTCAATAATAACAATTTCCGAATATGTTATTACCTTTGCTCGACTATAAAGCACATTGTTGATCATTGGCTTCTGTTTATTTCCTCCAAGTATTTTTCCTAAGAGACCTGTGTTTAGTTTTCGACTGTGTTGAGGGCCAACACGCTAACCTGTTCTCAAAAAGCGTTTTTGGTTTTCTCTAGTTCTGAGTGGTGCAGTCTCAATTTTTGCTGTGTAACGAGCCTAAAGTAAGCAATTGTTTTCAAGTGTATCGGACCTGTCATGTCATTGGAAAAGATGATGCAAAGTAATGGAGCCAATATTGAGCCTTTTCGAACGCCAAAATTAACTATCTAATTCTGAAATGATATTGTGACTATTTTTATCAATTGGTATCTATTTTCCGAATAAGATAAAATTCAGTCTGAATTAGACCCCCCAAGCGGTACATTTGAAGATTTGTTAAAGTATTGTGGTCGACAGTATCTGAGGGTTTTTCAGAAAACTATGAAACCATGATTTGTCAAACTCTCGGACCCTAACCAATGATTCTAAATTTTTGTTTACTAAGTGTCATTAAAGCATCAATTGTGTCCAGAAAAAATGCAATTCAACTTATTGATACAATATTTTGACAAACTGAACAGGATTGAAGCCGATTAAAATTTAGTATATCAAAAGTTTTATCGATTGCTGTTAAAAGCAAATTTGGCCTACAATTTGGCGGGTTAAAAGAATCACCTTCTTCGAGAAAGGGAGCATTTTGGTTATTCTCAAGCAGTAACATAAATGTCTGTCTGCCGTGAATTGGTCAAACAATAATTCCAGTACAAGACTCTTTTCGAAAAACAATTATTGAGCAGATAATACTTGATTTTATAACAGTCCTGGATAAACAACCAGGTGAGCTCATCGATTGTCGATTATTTCAGTTGTAGTAATGGGTAGTAAGAAAATGGAGTCTTCAGCCAAATCGCTGCTATCAAGTAAGCTATTGTGAAAATTATCAGTTGATACTGCTCCAATATTAGCAAAAATATTTCTTGAAAAGTTCAATGATCTCTTCAACGGCCTTGTTATGATGTGACACAGTAAATTTTCAAATTGAATCATCAACCTAACCTGAAGAAATATGTTTTATTTTTTGGCCTCCTCTTTCCATTCTTGTCTGATAAAATGTCCTGCCTTAATTTTGTCTTTTACTAATTTCCTCACAAAGAAGCACTCACTGCTCATTGTATTGAATTGCCAGGGAAAGATTTCCGGGAATCCTTTGGCATAAGCAATGCAGTTTTATAGCTGCTGCATTTTTCACATGATTGTCTATCCCGCTTCCAGTTTTTTGCTGCTATTTTTCTGCTTAACTCAGGTAAAATGAATGTCCCCTGTTCCAATGAGAATTTCATATAGCAGCTCAAATAACTCATCTACTGCTTCACTTTCAAAAGCTGTTGTTGCCTAAAATTGTCAGCGTTCTGCAGAAAATTGTTAAAAAAATTCCACTACATTTCTTGTCAGGTTTAGTGAAAATTCACTAAACCTGACAAGAAATGTAGTGGAATTTTTTAAACAATTTTCTGCAGAACGCAATTTAACAATTTTATTGTGAACTATTCGTTAGTATCAGATGAATTCTCAATCAAATCCTTAATTTTGCAGTGAAAAACATGATGGTTAGAGAACAGTCTCTGAAAAGCCAGTTGTGGTGCGGAAGCAAGTCTATTAGAGGAAAATACGAAAATAGCAGTTTCACAACTGTTGTTTCACTGTTAGGTGAAGTGCTCTGTATTGAAGACAGGTTGGTGTCATCCAAAAGAGTGATCATTTTTGTAGAGTTAGTACTATTTAATAAAAAATCTCATTTCAAAGACACCTTACAGAATTTGCTTGTCTTCAAATTTTTGATCTAAGCTGTCTAAATAGTTTGCAACCTGTCAAAATTTCTATTATCATTTAGGTGGTATGTAAAAACTAGATATAAGTAAGTTTTGTTTTCGTTAAAATTTTGACCTGACAGTTACAGCTTGAATGACAAAGGGAGTTTTTCTCTAACTAAACAATCGAAACTGTCTCTCACTATACAACATTATCTTCATACCCTCTTCTGTCATTAGCTCGAATACAGTTGTTGGTAGTCATTGAGAATCATTTGAGACCTTTGATAAATTTTCTTAAACCATGTTTCGGTGATAAAAAGAGCAACTGGTTTCAGCTCAACTGAGATTCTATATACGTTGAGGAGATCAAAAATTGGAGGGAGTAGCAAAGGAGTAAAGTGAGTCTTGTTTTTCAGCGACGTCAGGCCTTCAGTATCTTTCCACAGTTGAATGCAGAGTGTTACGTAGTAAATGAACGAATTTCATCCAATCAGAATCGAGTATTTCTAAACTTTAAAATAAGATTTAAATACGTTCTAATATACGTAGAAAGTTCCGAAAAAGTTCAATTAACCTAATTTTAAGTAAATATAACCACTATATGTATCGATTAAGCTGGTTTTCGGCTTAAAATTTTTAGGTTATCTAGACAATTGTTGGATGATTACGAACTGATTTTACGTCAATAACATCAGACAAAAAACCAGTAAAAGAGCATCGAAAAACCTTGCCGCCTAAGTTTTCACTTGTTGCTTTGTACATTACTAATGTTAAAACGTTGTTGCTATAAAGGAGCTTACACGAATCAATTCAAAACATCGAACTTCTGTTTTATCAGAGTTAATATTGGTTCCGCGACCGGCTTACCAACACACAATTTGAACCAACACACACATTTATAGCTTGGACATTAGTTACTGCTTCGAGTTCATTTGACCCGAATTTTCAATCTGATATTCTTTAAAAATTTGGTGAGCAAGTTTTTGAACGTTATCAAGTTCAATGGGGGAGTGACAAGCACTTTTCTCAAGTACTGCAGAAGCATTGAGCTGAAAATGGGAACCTTATTTGGCGAAGATCAATTTGGAAACAAGTCCTACGAGAACACAGACTACTTCATGGCGCGTAACCGTTGGGTGGAGAATAACGAGAAGCCTTTGGATCCTTCCTATGGCTACTTTCGATTTCATGCCTCCCAAATTTCCACACTGATTGGCACAGGTGTTGCAACCACACAAATTCCGCCATGAGCATGGGTCTGATTCATTTAACTCGACTTTAAAGAATCGTTTTCCAATCGTTCTGCCTGCAATTGGGCAGTTCTTGGTGTACAACAATCTGTGTTTGGTCGAAGTTAAAGTAGCAACAGCTAATCTGATTGGAAACTTCTACAAAAACTGTAAGACTCCTCCAATACATATTTCTGATGTCTTGAAATTATACTAATGAGAATTTAAACGGCAAAGTTACCCAATCCCTGGTCTTTTAATATTTTTTAAGGGGTAATAAAATTAAACGATTTCTTTAAAAATATCAGTAAAAAGTCGCCATTAACGCTGCACAAACAAAATTTTCGAATCGCGAAAACATCGATTTTGAAAATTTTTGGTAGATTTACCAAAAATTCGAAAAAAATTGATACAGTCGGTTCGTATATAAAAAAATAACTTCTTATATAGAGGAAATTGATAGAAAATAATGCTAAATTGTTCAATTTTGAAAATTTTTGGTCAATTTTGAGGCAATTCTAAAAACTTTCGAAAATCAATACCGAATATTGATAAACCGTATTTTTGAGTTTAAAACCGTCCAGTTTACTGGATTACCGTTCCGTAAACAAGAATTTGCAAAAAAATTGACCAAAAATAGAAATAAATGGACAAAAGCATAAAGTTTTGACAAGGTTGTCAAAAATCAATTTCTCGAACAAGAAGCTCGTACTGAACGCCAAGTCAATATCAGTACTGTGCAAGTCAAATTCCAAGTCCAGATATTAGTACTGGTTCAGAGCTATGATCATAACACATCTAAGACTTGTCAGACTTGGCCAAGACCTGGTAAGTCTTAATACACGTGCGAAATTAAAGTTCAGTACGGGAGGTTCGTTAATTGAGTGAAACTCAATAAACACGAAAAGTTGTGAAAATTTTCACAACCTCCGGCCTACAGAAAAAATTATCGAATGCCTATTTTTTTTCGTCGTTCGTGTACGTATCGCTTCGCCCGCGTCCTTTTCGTCCTTTAAATTTTCAATTCTTCATGTTCCGTTTTTTTCCTCAATAACGTCGCTCTCCCAAGTTTTCGCTTTTCGTTTTTTTCCGCTACTTTCCCGGATTTTGATGTAGTATGTTGTCATATGTGATGAAGTATGTTGTTGTTTTTCTTGTAGTATGTTGAGTATTCTAGTATGCTGGTTTGTTGTTTAGGTCTTATAGCTTTCTAGGGTGTGACTTAAGTTTATTCTCGAGTTACGGCTGGATTGTCCTTTGACTTTTCAACTTAACTATTTCACTAGCCTTTCTGTTGTAGTATATTGATTTTGCTGCTGTATGTTTGTGTGTACCTGTACGATTGCTAGTTGGTTTGGTCCTGTTGCCTTCTAGGGTGTGACTTAAGTTTATTCTCGAGTTACGGCTGGATTGTTTCTCGACTTTTCCAACTATCTTAGTCTACAAACACACTATTGTAGTTTATTCAATTTTGCTGTAGTTTGTTTAATAACGTTAGTATGCTGATTGTTTACGGTTTGGGTTTCGCTAGGATGTGAATTAAGTTTATTCTGGAGTTACGGCTAGTAATTCTCTTGACCTTTTCATCCTTTTAGTGTACTACTTAATTGTCGTAAATTAGTTTGTCATTAAATTTGTCGTTTTAGCCCCATAATGAACTATATTAGATTGTCTTGCAGTAGCTTCTCTCCTTCTTCCTAGGGTGTGACTTAAGTTTGTTCTGGAGTTACGGCTAGGTTGGTCGGTTGAGTTTTTGCTGTGGTATGCTAACATAGTTCTTTCCAACCTCATTTCCCGCCCGTTCTTTCCCACCGTCCCGTTTCGTTGCGTTGCGCGTTTTTCACCCGCTTTCCCGCACGTCCCGTTTCCGTTCCGTCGCGCACTGCTCGCTCGACTTCTCGTCTGTTCTGTTCCCGTTGCGTCGCGCGTTGCTCGTCCGACTTCCCGTCCGTCACATTTCCGTTTCGTGGCGCGTTCCTCGCTCGACTTCCCGTTTGTCCTTTGTCTCCCTCTGCGTTGAACGCATAGCGTTCAGCGCTGCACTTCTGTTTTGGTCGGGCACTGGGTGCTCGACGACATTTTCTGCTCTTTGGGCGGTTTGTTTTACATACTGTCTACAGTGTGCTGTGTTTGGTGTCTTTTGCATTGGGTTTAATTCGCGTGGGTTTGATTTGTTTGGAGTGTGCATATAATAGATAACCGTGTGCAGTGGTAGTTTTGCTTGTATTTGGAAATAATAACGTCGTAATGTCTAATAGTCTTGATCAAAAAGTCAAAAAGTTGTACGCTGCCAGGTCAAAGCGTGAGGCTGAATTGCATGCCATACATGAAGATATTCTTCATTGTATAAATAGTCAAAATAGGCGAGTGAAAGTTGAACGCCTAGTAACAAAGTGCAACGAAGCATTTATGACTGTTGTAGACAAAAATGAGGACCTGATTGCATTTGCTGGAAAAACAGAGGATCCAAGTGCACTTGTGCCTTCATTAGAGTCTTACTTGGAAGCAATGACAACTAAGAATGACAAGATACTCACTTCAGCACGAAACTACATCAACTCTGCTGATGATAAAGTGAGTGAGTTCCAGGAACCAAGGGCTTCCATTCGTTCTAGATTTCCCTCAATTATGACCTCGTCAAAAACATCTAGTCAGCGTAAACATGATTACGTAATTGCTAAAATGAAGCGCGAAGAAATTGAAAAACAGAATGAGGCAGCCATTCGCCTTGCTAAACAGAAAAAACAAATGGAAATAGATGAACTGGAGGAAAACAACAGGAAACGGTTGGCAGAGGCAACTCTGCAAGAATTTGAATTGCTGGATGCCGTTTCTAAAGGTAGCCAATCTGAAACAACTGCAAGTGCTAGAAGCTCAATGAGAAGTGAAAAGGCTGTCCAGGACTGGATCAACACCTCACTTGCTTTAAGTTTTAACAATGAGAAAACTAGTGAACCAGATGTTATGATTGACCCTCCAGAATGTCCTAGCCACAACAACGGCAAAACAGTGGAAGATCAGAACACTGAAATTTCAAGGCATTCTATTCCAAAAAATTGTCGAGGCAATTACATTTTAAGCAATGAGACTTTACAGCAACTCGATCCTTATTATACTCCACCTGAAAACTTTTTGGCTGCTGCTAACACACAGGCGTTGTACCAGGCGCACCTAAGGGCGCAAATGGATCAAACAGGCCAGCAAGGCGTGGCGCTTCCAACCATAACTAACCAAGGAACCGCGGATAGTCAGCCACCTTCTGTACACGGCCCAGGGGCTTCTTCACCGCCCATTCAACAGCCCATTCCACCACAGACGTTCGCACCACAAAAAAATCAAAATAATGCATCCGAGTTTTTTCCTCACGCACAATCCAGGGGACCTGAAACATCAAGTCTGCCGAAGAATAATTTGGCCCAGCAAATATACTCCCGACAACAAATTAATTTTGTCCCCCGAGCACCAAACGCCACTCTTCCTCCTTTTCCGACAACAAATCATCCAGCCCCCGCAATAAACGTTCCCCTGCACCCAAGCGCCCCACCTTTTCCAAATATTCAACAGCACAACTCCGAACCCGCTCATCCTAACGTCCTTCCCATTCCGAACCCAATCTTCGCACCTAACCTCACCGCTCCCAGCCCACACGCCCCTTTGATTAACCAGCCTCTCGTCAACAACAATTTTCAGAATAGTAATAACCGAGTACACAAAGTTGTACGTTCTGTTGCTCCTCCTTTCCCAAATATGCGCAATATCCCTCTCGGCCAAAGTTTTGTGCCAAATATGAGTCATTGGCGTTTTCCGCAGCACAGACCGTCATTAGTCAACCAAGACATTACTACCGTAAATAATGTTGCTCCAAATGTACAGGCACACATTGCACCATCAGCCACTAATTTTCCACAACAAATATATTCGAATTCACCCCTTTTGATTGATATGCAATCACCATCCGGCACACATCAGGAAAACCCGATTGCAACTACAAGTAATATTGTATCTGGTCTGGCCACTCCGGTTTTTCAGCCAACATACCCTTATGTTGGGCCCACTCCGTTGAGTTGGAGTGGTCCGCAGGTGTCTGCACCTGCCTCTCCGATACCGGACAATGCGTCATTGATTAGGGAATTAGCTGATGCAATAACCAGCTAGAAAAATGACCCCTTGCCAGAATGGAAACTTGCTCAGTATAATGGCGATCCATTGCAATGGCACGAGTGGTATGGTCAATTCAAAAGCGCGATTGACTCGCAAACGCTCACTGATGACGTTAAATTGACATACCTTAAGACACTCGTCACTGGTAAAGCAAAGATTGCAATCGCCGAGTTTGCTTACTGTGGTTTAATGTACAAGGATGCACTAAGGACTTTGGAACTTAAATTTGGCCAGCCACACGCAGTCGTAAGTGCACACTTGGATAAACTAAGCAACTTTCCGCCTCTTAAAATGCACAATAGTGATAACATTATTAACTATTCTGCAGCCATATCCAGCCTCGTTGGGGTTTTCAAGTCACTATCATATGATGCTGATTTGAAGAGCGCTTCCCTACTTAACCAAGCGGTACAGAAGTTACCACCAAACATGAAAGAGTCATGGTCACTCTTTACGGTTAAGAAGCACTGGGTTAAGCCTACCCTCCTTGATTTTAACAATTGGCTTAAAGAAAAGGCTGAGGCCCATGATCTTATGAAACAAAGCGCAACCAAGGCCAAACCTGAAGAGAACATCACTTCAGTAACAAAGACCAAAACAGCCTCAAAAGTGTTTGCATCGAATTCGCTACAAAGGGAAACAAAGAAGCAAATGCCATCTTCCTTCACAAACAATTACTCTCGGTGCATTGTATGCAAAGGTAACCACCGGCTATGGGAGTGTCGAGTTTTCAAAGAAATGACCCCAACCCAGAGAGCTAAGTTGGTGGCCGATAATAAACTTTGCTTTTCGTGCTTACGTGATAAGCACACATTCCGCCAGTGTCCTCAACCAAGAAAGTGCCGAGCAGAAGGGTGTAATAGTTCGCATAACTCACTATTGCATGGAGCAGATAGGGTTTTCCAAACAAAACAGTCGACAAATTCCAATACCATTCAACCTTCTGGCAACACAGGTCAAAGTAAAGCAACTTCTAGTCAACTCCAGCCTAATAAGACCACAACAATGTCATCTGTTACTGATGTTAAGGGGCTCCTTCAGGTGACTGAATTGCAGTTGGACAATTCGTCTGGTTTAGATACCAAGGCTTTAGTTTTGTGTGATACCGCCTGCAGTAACTCTTGGGTGGCCGGTAGTCTCGCAGATAGACTCGGTTTGCACGGTAAAGCACTAAAGCTAACTGTCAAGGGTATTAATACCGAAGAAGTAGTTGATACTAGGGTTGTTGAAGTTACTGTGAAACCAAGAGAACAACAAGATTTCGAACAATTCACCGTCAACCCTTTCGTTAAAGAGAGTCTGAACGTCGGCTCCGATATAATTAATGTACAGGCCCTGCAAGAGACTTACCCACACTTAGCAGTCCTTGATCCCGTAACATATTCCTATAAAGACATTGAGATGATACTCGGACAAGATGTCTATCATGCCATCCGCCCGTTAGAATACTTCTCTGCCGATGAGAAGCGTTCACCCGTTGCCGTACGCTTGCCCATAGGTTGGGTCTTAAGCGGTCCGTTACCATCAAGTTCGTCTTTAACCTCAACGTGCTTTAAAGTGAATATCGAACAAGACAATGAGTTAGCAAGTCAAGTAAAGTCATGGTACGACATTGAATCATTCGGGGCAAACAAGCAGGTCGACTCAAGATCTGCAGCAGACGCAAGGGCTCACGAAATCCTTGAGAGTACCACCATACACAATGGCCTGAGATACGATGTTGGAATGCTGTGGGCAGCAGATAACACCAAGCTCCCAAATAATTACTTCTCATCCCTTGTGCAACTAAAATCTCTCGAAAAACGATTGGCTAAGGATGAAGACCTTAGAGAGAAGTATACTAGTACCATCAAGGAAGACCTAAACAAGGGGTATGTAATTGAGGTTCCGGACGCTCACAAGGTTGAGAAGCGGTCCGATAAAGAGTGGTACCTACCCCACCATCCGGTTTTAAACCCGAACAAACCGGGTAAGGTGCATAGGGTGCTCAATGGAGTAGCAAAATTTCATGGCGCCTCACTGAATAAATCTTTGCTCACTGGCCCTGATCTGCTCCAAAACCTTATTTACGTACTTCTTCGCTTCCGACAACATCCATATGCCGTCTCTGCCGACATCGAGGGAATGTTTCTACAGGTTGGTGTATTACCATCAGATCAAACATCACTTCGCTTTCTGTGGCGGGAGGACCCCACAACTAACGTCGTAGTGTATCAATATACGCGCCATATATTCGGGGCTAAAGACTCGCCCACATGCGCCAACTATGCATTACAACGCACTGCGAGAGACA
The DNA here is from genome assembly GCF_964194025.1 of Convolutriloba macropyga. NCBI lineage: Eukaryota > Metazoa > Xenacoelomorpha > Acoela > Convolutidae > Convolutriloba > Convolutriloba macropyga. The sequence continues at coordinate 21,402,819 of NC_134480.1, forward strand.
ATGCCAAGTTTTACCCCGAAGCTGCAAAAGCCGTCCTTGAAAACTTCTACATGGACGATTACCTTGACTCAGTCTCCTGAGAAAGCCATCAATAGATCGAAGGAATTAGTACATCTTCTCCATCTCGGTGGGTTCAAGCTTACAAAGTTTGTAAGCAATGTGGAAAATCTGGCTGATCGAATTGACGGTTCGCCTCAATCTACTGAGCCCAAGGTTATTGTTTCATGTCAGGAGGATTCATCGCATGTGCTAGGTTTAAAGTGGGATCACACTAATGACACTTTAGTAGTGAGTAGGGGTACAAGCTGCGCTATCACCAAGTCCCTCACGCAACGCCTGGTCCTAAGTCTTGTCTCGAAAGTCTTTGACCCCATTGGTCTTGTCGCACCGTTTACCGTCGTTGCGCGATTGCTCTTAAAAGACATCTGGCGTGTCACAGGACAGCAATGGGATGACGAGCTCCCACAGGACATGGTTCAAAGATTTTTGTTGTGGAGTGCTGACTTACCAAAGCTTGAAAACATCAAAATTCCTCGAAGTTATTTTAGTGGACCCTTTCATAATACAGAGTTGCATATGTTCGGTGACAGTTCCCAGGATATTTTTAGTGCCGTCGCATTTCTTCGAGCCCGAGTAACAACCCCTACGGGCAAGATAAAAACAGAGCTTGCGTTTGTTTTGGGGAAAGCGCGCGTGGCGCCAATGAAAGTAATGACTGTCCCTAAACTGGAATTGCAAGCAGCTCTACTTGCCGCTCGGCTGAAGAACGAAATTATTCAGGCACTTACTGTAACTGTTAACCAAGTATTCATGTGGACAGATAGCACGACCGTTCTTCAGTGGATAAACTCTAATGAAAAGCAACCAATCTTTGTTGCAAACCGCGTTTGTGAAATTTTGGAGTATACCAGCGTTGACCAATGGAACCACGTCGCAACTAAGGATAATCCAGCTGACGCTGGCACGCGTGGAATGTCCGCTGAGGTTTTGCAACTAAGCAGTTGGGTCAATGGTCCACATTTCTTATCTAACTCAAGTTTCCCTTTCGTACCGAACAAAGACGTCATTAATAACACCAAACTTGGCGTCAACCAAGCAGTCATCATAGAAGACACTGTCTCTCTCGCTACATCTGTTAAAAAACAGACAACTCCCGTTCCGTCGTTATTCCCATTTGATAAGTTTAGTTCTTATCAAAAGTACTTGCGCATTGCCGCGTACGTTCTCCGGCTTTTGCCGAAACATGCCGGCTACCGTAACCCCGATGGTAGCATAACCGACCCTACTGAGCTTGACGAAGCCGAGCGTCATCTACAGTATTTTGTGCAAGGAGAGTCTTTTGAAGCCGAAAGAAAAGATCTTCTTGACAATAAATTCGTTAAACGTAGTAGCCGAATTGCTCCACATTCACCGTTTATTAGTCCAAATGGGCTAATCCGTTCCTCGAGCCGCATCAAGCGGTTAATTGAAGTTGGGTTTAACGTAAAGTACCCAATCATATTAGATGCACGTCATCCGTTTGTAAAACTGTTCCTTGAACACACGCACGTAAAGCATTATCATCAGGGCGTTGAGTACCTAAGATCAATTGTGCAGGAACACTACACAGTACTGAAACTAAGATCATCCTTGCGTTCCATCAAAGCACACTGCCTGAGATGCCGAGAATTCCAAGCTGTAACTATGCAACCAATCATGTCTGACTTACCTAAGGAGAGACTTGCTTACCAGTCTCCTCCCTTCACGAACACTGGCGTTGACTACTTTGGGCCATTCTATGTTACTGTCCGCCGTACTACCGAGAAAAGGTGGGGCTTCCTCTTCACCTGTCTCACTACTCGCGCTGTCCATGTCGAGATAGTTACATCCATGGACACCAGTTCTTGTGTTATGGGAGTTGAGCGGTTTGTGTCACGCAGGGGTACAACTGCCATGATTTGGTCGGACAATGGCACTAACTTTATTGGAGCGGAGAAAGAACTCTGAGAAAGTATTGAAAAGTGGAACGTTGTCAACATTGCAGCTGAGCTCGCTCACAAAGGTATTAAGTGGAGGTTCAATCCACCCAGCGCACCACATCAAGGTGGTATCTGGGAGAGGCTGGTACGCAGCTTCGAACGCGTGTTGTATACTATTCTTGGCACGCGTCGCCTCACGGATGAGGTACTGCATACTACCTTTTGTCTCGTGGAGAATGCTCTCAATTCGCGTCCTTTAACACCCGTAAGCGCCGATCCGTGCGATTTGAACGCTTTAACGCCCAACCACTTTCTTTTAGGAGAACACTCTACCGGTATTCCGTCTGTTGTCGGCAACAATGAGTTCGACCATCGTAAACGTTACGCCCGTGCGCAGTCGTACGCTAATGCGATCTGGTCCCGTTGGATCAAAGAGTACGTACCGACGCTGAACCGACGCTCTAAGTGGCAAACGCCTGCCGAGCAACACCTTAAGGCCGGTGACTTGGTTTGGATAGTTGAGGAAACCAACCCCAGGGGTTACTACCCAACCGCTCGGATTGTGGACCTCCGTTACGGCTCCGATAGCGTCGCGCGCTCCGCCGTTTTACGTACGTCAACCGGTTCACTCGTCCGCCCGCTTGTAAAACTTGTACCAATTTTCCCAACATCTTCTTCCGGGCCGGAGGATGTTACGTAGTAAATGAACGAATTTCATCCAATCAGAATCGAGTATTTCTAAACTTTAAAATAAGATTTAAATACGTTCTAATATACGTAGAAAGTTCCGAAAAAGTTCAATTAACCTAATTTTAAGTAAATATAACCACTATATGTATCGATTAAGCTGGTTTTCGGCTTAAAATTTTTAGGTTATCTAGACAATTGTTGGATGATTACGAACTGATTTTACGTCAATAACATCAGACAAAAAACCAGTAAAAGAGCATCGAAAAACCTTGCCGCCTAAGTTTTCACTTGTTGCTTTGTACATTACTAATGTTAAAACGTTGTTGCTATAAAGGAGCTTACACGAATCAATTCAAAACATCGAACTTCTGTTTTATCAGAGTTAATACAGAGAATACTCAAAGGATAGCATGAAAAGAAAGATGAAATCAAAGGAACTGCAATTTAGTATGTCGTTGATCGAGGAAATAGTGAACAAATACTAATATTTAACTGACTTAGTACTCCAGCTTCATCTGATTCTGGTTAATTGCAGCCAGGGTGAAGCCACCAGAAATCGGAAGCAGGCATTAAATCAGTTTTATGAAAGTGCTAACTCCTTTTTATCGAAATTGTTGGGTAAATTAAATCAAGTTAGGTGAGAAAAAAATCTGTATTATTCAAGTAGGTAGTTCAAATGAATAGCTTGGTTCATTTTAGTTAACGAAACTTCAAACCTTTGAATTTTTATCACACTTGTTAGGAGGGGAGTGTTCCTTGTAAAACGCGTCACCCAATGAGTTAATAAAGTCAATGGTGATGAATTTCTTGGTGTCTCACCCATTGAGAAGGCAGCTCAAATGTTTTCGTCTAAACTGGACGTAAATCACTGAAGCGAAAAATTTTGAGCCAGAACAGGAAAAGAACCCCAAAGATTTTTATAAGAGGTAGTGACGGCGATTCCGTTGTTGATTCGATCTGAACTGATAATAATAACAACGATCGGTTGTCAACCAAGATTTCATTAATTTAATTATTTGTAATCTCAAAAAAATTCTCATCCTAAGGGTAAAAATTAAGCGCATATTAAGTTTCAAGCATTTGTAAATATATGAGTTGATTTGATGTTTCAGTGCATAATTGCTCTCGTGTCGACTATTCTTAACCTCTACTTCGTCCTGTGTTTCCTGATTGATGCCGAACTGAGAGAACTGCAGAACTATCCAATTTTTCTAACGACTCTCATCGACTTCATCGCGTGCGGATTTGGATTCCTAGGAGACATGTTTTCCAAAGAATTTCTCCGACATCACTTTTCAAGCTACGGTAGTAAATTGGAGAACACGTTGTCGGCGGAGACAAGTCTATTTAACTACATGCAGTTGCGACGGTACATCCGAGAGATCTTCGCGCCAATTTTAGCCAATCATATTAGGGATCTTCATTTGTTTTTGCACGGTTATCAAATTTCGTACGCATACTTAATTTTTGTTAACCAAATGAAACACAGTGACAGACTTGATAAAAAAACATACTAAAATGTGGTAAATCTTGCCAAGATTGAGGCATACCACATGTTATAAAGACATCAAAATATGCACAAACTTGCAAGATTTTGCATGTGTATCAAGTGTTATGAAAGTTGGTTCTCACAAAGAGATGAATTTTTAAAAAGCTTGATTTCATAAAATAATTGTTAATGGTGGTTAGTTATGAGAAACAGCAAGGGAAGTATGAACTCCTTAAATTAGGTGAAATTCTAGCTTAATATACAAATTAGGTCCGTTTCAAAAAAAAGAACATTGTTAATTTCCTCTGGTACACATAAGTATAAAAAGCAAATGGTAAAAGAAGCAATGTAAAGTTAAGAATATAACATTATGTAAAATTATAAAATCATTAAATTACTTAACTAAAAATTTGACCTTACATTATTAAAAAATGGCCTAAAATGCGAACATAAAATGTTCTCACAATTTTATATGTACATCGTGAAGATTAAAAATTAAAATTAAAATCTAATGCTCTCAATATCATCTTTAATATCAGTTACTTTTGGGTCCTTCAAAAATTCTTTCCAAAAATATTCTTTCAGTTGTTTTTTTAAGGAAGCTTTCGATGTTGTTTTCAGTCTAATATTAGAAGGCAGACTATTATAAATTGGAATGGCTTGTGCAATAAAAGAATCAGTTAAAAACTTATTGTTCTTTCTTATATCGAAAGTTACTTTTTTTGACCTGTCATGTTGTTTTATTCTCATGGTAGAGAGAGGTTCAATTTTATACGCTGGAAGATCGTTGCTGAGTAAGCGAATAAAATATTTTGAGCAACGATATTTCAAGAGAAAAGAAACTGGTAGTATTTTGTTGCGAAGTTTGAGATCTGTAGACCGATCGTATTTTCTCCTATTAAAAATGGATTTTATTCCCCAATTCAATTGTTTTTCTAAAGTTGTGAGTAATGACTTTTGCAACCCTATCAGAATTAGAGCGGAATAATGTAGATGACTTATTACTATTGCATTAAGTAATAAGACTTTCGTTTTCTGTGGTAAACTTTTATTTAGTGTATTCAAAACTTTTATTCCACAAGCCATTCTCTGAAGAATCTTTTTCACTTCTCCATCAAATTTTAGTTTGCTGTCTATAATTACGCCAAGATACTTCACACTATTTGATTCTGCTATTCTTTCATTGTCAACATTCAGAACAGTATTTGTTAACCTCTTCCTGGTGCTGAACACAATATATTCTGTTTTTTGTTTGTTCACTACTAACTGGGACTTTGCAAACAAATCAATAATTTTTGAGATGTTATGTTCAAGTTTTGTTTTTGCCGATATTTCATCAGTGTCGGATGTAAAAAGAAAAGTGTCGTCTGCGTACTGTACAACCGTGCAATCCTGTTCAACAATCTTTGCTAAATCGTTGACGTAAATGTTAAATAATAGAGGTCCTAAAATAGTACCTTGTGGAACTCCTCTCTTCAAATTTATCCAGTCCGATTCATTTCCATTCAGAACAACTCTTTGCGTTCTTTTACTCAAATAATTCTCTACTAAATTGTTAGCATGTTCGTCGAAACCTATATTTTCTAGTCTCCGTAACAGTATTTTGTGGTTTATAGAATCAAAAGCCTTTGAAAGATCTAAAAACGCCCCTGTAACATTTTTTTTCTTGTTGAGTTCTAATCTTATTTGTTCTGTCGATTTCAGGATAGCATCAATTGTTGAAATTTGTTTTCTATAACCAAATTGACTAGCCGACAATAATTGCTCCCTTTCGAGGAAACTTGTGATTTGTGAACTGAACGCCTTTTCAAAAATTTTTGACAAAGCAGAAGTGACAGAAATAGGTCTATAATTGAGTGGGTCTTCGGGATTCCCTTTTTTGAAGAGTGGAGTTACACAAGCTTTTTTAAGATCTTCTGGAAATTTTCCTTCTGTAATGAATTGATTAATGAGATAACATAGTGGTTCCGCTAGCGCTGCTTTAGCATCTTTTATTGCCCAAGCTGGTATTTTTGAAGGACCGACTGGTTTACTTGTATTCAAAGAATCTATGAGCACATTTGTTTCCTTGGTTGTTATATATCGGAAATTGAAACACTTTCTCGGAGCAGTTTTAGGAGGAATGTTGTTTGTTTGTTGCAAGCCAATAAACTCTCCTAGAGTCGAAAATCTGTAATTTAGAAGATTTGCGATTTCCATGGGCTTTGTTATCTTATCACCAAAACTGTTTAATAAAGATTGAATTCTTGCTTGAGTCTTTTCTTTATTACGAAGATCTTGAATGAATTTCTATCTGGCTTTTTCACTGTTTAACTCCATAAAACTTGAAAGAAGTTGTTTTTCTTTTTGACGGATTAAATCATTTTTAGTTTCATCATCGGTAATTCTTGAAAACTGTCTTTTTGTTTCCTCACATAACCATTTTTCTTGAAGCAAGAATTTTGATTTATCTGTTCTAATATAACAGGTTTTAATTGGAGCATGTAGTGCTAATGCTCTTTCAATAATTCTTTGAAATTCTAATAACATCATATCTCCTGTCACTGCACCGTAAAAGTGTCTCCAGTCTGAATTTTTAATAAAATTTTGGAATGCTATGGCTGAATATTTTTTTTTGTCAAAAAACTTCTTCTTTGTAGTTTTTGATTTTAGCATCACAGATTTAAGAACTGTGATTGTTGCAAAATGATCAGTTTTCAAAATCGTATCCGCTACTATGCCAGTTTCGAAATCGTCTGTTATGATATAATCGATAAGTGTTGAAGAAGAGTTAATCATTCTTGTAGCTGTGTCATTATTCGTTGGTTTAAGGTCATATGGAGAAATTACAGATTGCAGCAGACTTCTGTCGCGCTTTGCAAAATAGTTTAAATTGTAGTCTCCAGCAAGTATGACAGATTTTCCTTCAGCCATAGCAAGATCAATTCCCAGGACCAATTTTTCCAAAAACATCTTAACAAGTTTTTTTTCCGGACAGTATGATAAATTCAAAACGCATTTCTTTTTTTGTATGCTCAACTCAACCCATAAACTTTCAAAAATTGTATCCGGAAAGCAGTTGAGATCTTCGCGGAGACGAGGTTTTAATAATTTTGGAATGTACATGATAATACCACCACCTTTTGTTTTTGTTGTTTGGATGCGATCTTTTCGAAAACAGTCAAAGTTTTGCTTATCTATATGCCAAAATTCCTCCGGATGGTTTTGTGACAACCATGTTTCACTAAACGCATATATGCAGTTGTAACCAATGTCTTGAATGAGTTCTTTCAACAGCAGATGTTGTCCTGCTAAACTTCTGGCGTTTTGATGTAGAATTTTTATTCTGGAATCAAATAATTTTAACTTTTTCATCATAAGTGCATATGGCAGAACTGGTCCAGGGTTTATTTCGATATCACCACTTTTTAGTAGAAGATACCATATAACAACCAAGAAAAAGGAAAAGTTGAATTTGGATGGTGAAGCACATTGTTTGCTGTTACAGATTCCTTTGAATGAAGGTATTCGAGATGCATAAGGAAGACTGTAAAAACATTCTGAAATACTATCGGAGGATGTGAGTAGTACACATAGTATAACTATGAGTCGAATACCTGCCATTTTTGGTTATATCTGATTATAAATCATTACACGTTGCAAAATAGCTTAAAAACAACAGAAACTGCAGCTAAAATCCATTTGTAAAACGATATGTTTGTCTCCATGGTTTGTAAGTGTTAGCCCTACTCACGTATGCACTTTCATGATTAATGGTGACGGGGACACCGCTAAATCATGTCATTATGAGAACAAGAAACAAGATCTTAGCAAGACAATAAAGATCAACCCTGACATGATAAAGAATTGCAGGTTGCAACAACTGAAAACATCCATAAATTGTGATTTAGTGCAATGTTTTTAGATTAAAAAAAATTATCTGGATTTTTCAAGAACCAGTAAAAACTATCAGGAATGCGGAGCTAAAGAATTGAAACACATATTAAGATTTTCGTATCTCAGTTTCT